>NC_043701.1:86499674-86550034 GCF_006229205.1 Suricata suricatta
AGATCATGACCTAAGCTGAAATCAAGAGTCAGACACTTAACCCACTGAGCCAGCCAGGCATCCTGAGGATACTATCTTATATATGCTGTTCTCTGAAAAGTTCAACTCCACAATAATAATTATACTAGCTTCAGCTATTTTTCTATAGTCTCAAAAATATTTAGAACTAGGGGCACCTGGGTGGCTCAGTTGGTTGAGTGTCCAGCTTCGGCTCAGGTCATGATCTCACAGTTCGTGGGTTCAAGCCCCATGTCAGGCTCTGTGCTGACAGCTCAGAGCCTGGAGCCTGCTTCAGATTCTGTATCTCCCTCTCTCTCTGACCCTCCCCTGCTCAAGCTGTCTTTCTCTGTCTCTCAAAAATAAATAAAAAACAAAATTTAAAGAAATACTTAGAACTAATAATTTTTGATTATAAAAAGGCACTTTTGAAGAAAAAAAACACTTGATTTTAACAGAAGAAACATTAAATTAATCCAAGGTGAAAATTTAAAATTAAAAAAAGTGCTATAAATATTTCATTAAGATAATTTTTATTCTAATCGTTTATTTGCTGCTTTTATTCAAAGTTGTGGAATTTGTAAGAAGAACCATGATCAACATCTTCTTTTACTGTGTGATACCTGTAAACTCCATTACCACCTTGGGTGCTTGGACCCTCCTCTTACAAGGATGCCAAGAAAGACCAAAAACAGTTACTGGTAAGTAAAAGGATTTTAATGGTAGAACTGGTTTGCTCTCTGTTTCAGCATTTTAAGATAAAGTGTTATGTCACGTTTCATAATAAAGTTTTCAGCACATCATTAATTGATACTTTAAAAATATTTCCCCAACTTTTTTGAAGTGTGAATGACAATTAAAAATTATATATATTTAAGATATACAGCTTAATGATTTGATACACATTGTAATCACCAGAATCAGATTAATTAGCATATCTATCATTTCACATTAGTTCCCATTTTCTGTTTTTGTGGTGAGAAAACACCTTTACTAAGAAAATGCTCTATCTTATTAGAATGCCAGCAGTGTTAATAAGCTTTCTAGATGGGCATTTCTAAATTGAAAGCCAGTTTGGTAGTCTTCAGGGAAAGGGTGCTTTGACATGGAGAGATGCAGTTCTCTACTTAAATGAGATTATGAACTTTTCTAATACTGCTCTGCCTGCAGAGTTCTGGTTCCCAGTGTGTAAGTTTCTGGAAGAACTTCAGATGAAACTGCATTCCCTTGGTGTTTCAGTGAAAGTTCTCCCCAAAAGACCTAAAACTACTTAAGGCCCTGTGCATTGGTTGCAGTGTTCTAAAGTAAGAGTGGAAGCTAATATTGGGACAAAGTGAAGTCTTCAATATCTTCTAGTTTCCAGTTACCAAATTTCCTTTGGCCTCTCTAATCAACTTAGTTTTGCTTTGCAACTAAATAAGTTTGCAGTTAATTAGTTTGGAGCAAGTTTTATAGAATTAGGTTTTTCTTTAGCGTATCTCAAACATGAAGAGGCAGGCACTTTTTGCTTTTTAACATTTTCAGTTTATTTTTGAAGTTATATGAAAGAATAAATATTAAAAGTTTTACTTCCTGAATATTTACCTATTACCTATGCTCTTTACCCAACTCTACTGTTTATGTATGGTAGAAAAACTGTAATGACGTGCTACTATGCATCTTTTCCCCGTTCTGCATTCTCCGATGCCATGTTGGTATTTGGAAATTGACTGTGGTTAGGAGTATTAATAAACTCCTTCCAAATCCTCTTATTATCTGGATACACTTTATTTATTCTCTTAAGATAGAAGAAAATCTATAGTAGTACAAACTCTTCAGTGAAGAATTTACGGAAGGTTTTTTCCCCATTTTAAATAATTTATCCTCCCTTTTTTCCATTAACTCTTTTCCTTTTTTATTGAGAGATAATTGACATAAAACATTGGATTAGTTTTAGGTGTACATATGTGAAATGATTATCGCAGTTAACATCCATTCCTATGCATAGTTAAATGTGTGTGTGTGGTTTTTTTTTTTTTTTTTTTGGTCTTATGATAAGGACTTTTTATTTTAAGATCTACTCTTCTTGGTAACTTTAAAATACACAATGCAGTATTATTAACTATAGTCTTCATGTATATTAATATCTCCAGGACTTATTTATGTTTTAACTGGGATTTTATACCTTTTGACCACCTTTACCCCTTTAGCACCCACCCCCTGGCCTCTGGCAACCACCAATCTGTATTCTTATGAATTTGTGGGCTTAAAAAAATACTCCTTATATAAGTGAATCATACAGTATTTGTTTTTGACTTATTTAGCATAATTCCCTCAGAGTCTTTCTGTACTGTTGCAAATGGCTAGAATTTCCTTCTTTTATATGGCCGAATAATACTCCATTATGTATCTCTACTACAGTTTCTTTATCCATTCATTTCATTAATGGACACAGGGTATTTCCATATTTTTGATACATGAATATGGGAGTATAGATTTTTTTAATGTAGTGATTTTCCTTTGGATATATACTTAGAAGTGGAATTGCTAGATCATATGGTCTTTCTATTTTTAATTTTTTGAAGAACCTCATAATATTTTTCGTAGTGGCTGCATCAGTATACTTTCCTGCCAACAGTATGTGAGCGTCCCCTTTTTTCCACACTTGCTATTTCTTATCTTTTTGATGACAGTCATGCAAACAGAGTTGACGTGATATGCCATCGTGGTTTTGATTTTTATTTCCCTACCAAAGTTTTACGTAGGCACCAGTGAAGATTTTGGTCTAAAAAGAGGAGGAAATATGTGAGAAGGCATAGAGATAAGGGAAAAAACAAATTATGTTATGGAATCTTTGAAGAGTAAAGGATGTAATTTAAAAAGGGAAAAGAAAACAAAACATGAATTATGTATATTTGAAAAATGAAGTGTCACTGCATTTATTACACTTAAGGACTCATTCTTTTTTCTCTGATGTATGCAAATAAGTGTTTCTATAAATTAGTATAGTTCCTTGTCTTAGCATTAATGCATGAAATAAGTTTTCTTTAGTAATTAAAAAATTTTAACCTCCCTTCTGAGCATAAGTTGCAATGTATGGTGCAGGAGATAAAGAAAATACAGCAAATAAGAAAATCTCTTGGTATTTCATTTCAGTATGAAGGTTGTTCTTTTCTATAAATTCCTGACATGAACTTTTATTACTGTAAAATTCCTTTTTAATTAATGGAATATTTTGATTACTTAAGATTATTTTTAATATTTTGTGTGGGAATTATAAATTACAGGATTCTCAACCCTTAGTAGAATATATTAAGTAAAAATATACAGGATTAAGTATATTGAATGGCAGCTTAGTGGGTTATTAGAGAAGCCAGCTCTGTGTTTTGGCATTATGAAAGATAATTATGATTTGACTCCCAAATATTACTTAATTACATTGAATTGGACAGGCCATGGCTTTATCCTAGATTATTATTTCTTAGGATCTTGTGTACTGATTAATGTAGCAAAGATGCTTTTTCATATCTTAAAAGATTCATAGAAGAGGCTATACTATTTAATAGATTGTTAGAAAAGTTTCAAGTAGTGTGTCCATCGGTGTGGACTCTGTACTATAACTATCATGTGTCAGTTTTATAAAGAAATAGATAAATTTCTGCATTGGTGATTACATTTTGTTTTAATTTTCCATGTTGTATAATGTTTTGTGGAGTTCAGTGAATAATGGTACTACTGTCAGAAGGCTCTAATGCAAGTTTTTTTGTTACCTAAATGTATTACTTTTGGTGAGGATGAGAAATGAGCATGAGAAGTTAGAGAATGTTTTGACAAGGGTTATAGTCACAAAATGAGAAACAAAATGGAAAAAAACCCTCAATTAAAACAGCAACAACAATTTGTCCTAAAAAGGAGACTTGTTTCTATACCCCAGAAGTTCATGAATGTTAAAAATGAATTGGAACTGTCTGAGAAACTCTGACTACATCAACTGGTAGAAATGATCACTTAAGGTTATAATCTGTAAATACAAGGAACTTGCCCTTTTCATAATTTGATATCTTTCTATAGGCATTTCTGTTTTGATGTTTGTTGTATTTGTTACTGTTCACTAATAATATTTAATGTTTGTGGAGTTTTCACAATTTAGGACTGCCAATAGATTATTTCAAAATATTTTCATTATTTCAATTAGGAGATGTGATTAGGTGTTTACTTCTCAGACTAGACTTTAAACTTCTAATCTTTCAATATGGACAAAACAGGAACAATTTAGTGTATTACATTTATTTGAATTTTAATTTTGATGGTAATCTGTGAATCCAAGGAATAAAGTGCTTGGTTGTTATAGCAATAAACATTTTTAAGTAATACATGATGAATTACTTCCTTGTTTTTTTCTTATTGGTCAATTTTTTAGTGTTAAAATTTTTGCTAGACAATTTTGGTTAAATGAATGGGAATTTTTAGATACCAAAATCAGTGCCTTCCATGTAAATTTGTATTTTAGCAATTAATATGTATGTCTTCATAACACCTGGCATATCGCATTTAACTCTTACTGGAGTTCAAAATTTATTTATTTATTTATTTATTATTATTTTTTAATGTTTTATTTATTTTTAATAGAGAGGGAGACACAGAGCATGAGAGGGGTAGGGGCAGAGAGCGAGAAAGAGACACAGAACTGGAAGCAGGCTGCAGGCTCTGAACTAGCTGTCAGCACAGAGCCTGACGCGGGGCTCGAACCCACGAACGTGAAATCTGACCTAAGCCGAAGTCGGAGGCTTAACTGACTGAGCCACCCAGGTGCCCCTGGAGTTCAAAATTTAAAGCTGTTACTTTAAAAAAATAAATATTAGTTTGATAATGTTAGTGAGAGATGTGAATTTTGATGTAGTGTGACTTCAGATGGCAAGAAATCTTTGAAAATACTTGGTAAGAGAAATTTAACATGCATTCAGAGGTACTGGTGTAAACTGATATATAAACTAAATATCAAACATGATTTTATCTTGTAACCATTTTTATAAAGATAACACTATGAATTTGGCTTTTAAAGAACTACTTTCTGATCATTCCTTTAAAATTGAAAATATTTGAAAAATATTTTACTTTTAACAGCTTCTCATGAACTTTTAAATGGGCTTTTATAATGGGCAGTATCAAGATTTTCAACAATCATTTTGTAGACTTTTGCTGTGTAAGTGTTAGCCATTGTCATGTGTAACATCTTGAACTTAAATTGATTAAAATTTAACAAATCAGTTCCTCAGTCACATTAGCCACAATACAAGTGCCCAATAGCTATATATGTAGTGGCTACTGTACTGGATCGTTCAGTAATAGGGAATTACAACGTCATATAAAGTTCTGTGGAACAGCACTGATCGAGACTGAAGTTTCAGTGTTAATTATCTTTTAGTGTAACTAATGTTTTTTCAAATACTTTATTGAGGCAAAAAACATATAAAACTTACCATCTTAATCATTTCTAAGTGTAAACATTGAAACTCTCTACATATTAAACGATAGCTTCCCATTCCTCTCTCCCCCTACAGCCCCTGGCAAGTTCTATTCTACTTTCAGTTTCTATGGTTTTAACTACTATAATAAGTACTTCATGTAAGTGGAAATCATACAGTATTTTTCATTGTGATTGGCTTATTTCATTTAGAGTAAGGTCTTCAGCTTCATCCATATTGTAGCATATTGCAGAATTTACTTCTTTTTTAAAGCTGAATGATAGTCCCTTGTGTACATACTACATTTTCCTCATCTGTTTATCCATTTATTAGTAGTTACTAGGGTTATTCCCATAGCTATTGTGATTAATGCTTCCGTGCACGTGGGTGTACAGATACCTCTTTGAGAGTGGATTACATGGTAATTCTATTTTTAATTTTTGGAGGAACCTCCATACTGCTTTCCAAAGCAGATGTCTCATCAGCAGCAGTGTACAAGTATTCCAATTTCTCTACATCCTCGCCAGCACCTACTATTTCATGTTTTTTGTTTTGATAATAGTCATCCTACTGGAGATGAGGTGGTATCTCATTCATTTCCCTAATGATTAGTAATGTTTTAGCTCCTTTTCATGTGCTTGTTAGTCATTTGTATATCTTTGTATGTCTAATTTAAATCCTTCTTTAACGTGCCTGTGGACTTGAAAACCAGTTATATCAGCTTTTAGGGTATTATTTTTTTTTTAATGTATTAGTCTCTTACATAATGTAAAAAATAAGTGATATTACAAACCATTGTTATAAGAATACTAGCTTTTGTAATTGATCATGCATTAACCTTTATTGAGATCTTTGTTTTTCCATAATAGCTCTGAGTTACTGTCTAGTGTCCTTTTTTCCCTTTCTTTCTTTTTTTTTTTTTCCTTTTTTCCTTTTTTCTTTTTTTCACCCTGCAGGGTTCTCTTTTGCATTTCTTGCAGGACAAGTCTCGTGGTATCAAACTACCCCAGCTTTCATTGGTCTAGGACTGTCTTAATTTCTCCCACACTTTTGAAGGACTGTTTTGTTGGACATATGATTCTTGGTTGACAGGGATTTTTTTCTTCTTTTTTCTGTTAGCACTTGGAATATGTTGATCCACTGACTTCTGGCCTCCAAAATTTATGATGAGAGATCTGCTTATTGAGTATGCTTTGTAATTCTGAATTTCTCTCTTTCTACTTTCAAGATTTCTTTGTGTCTTTTTCTTTGGAAAAATTGCTTATGATATGTCTTGGTCTGGGACTCTTTGAGTTTATCTTAGTATTTTTTGAGCTACTTGGATTTTATATTTACATCTTTGATAAAATTTGGGAAGTTTTCAGTCATTATTCAAACATTCTCCCTCTCCTTTTCTCCTCTGAGCCTTTTATAGTGCATTTGTTGGTCCATTCATTGATATCCCACATGCTTCTTAAAATGTTTGCTTTTCTTCAGGTTTTTTTCTTTTGTTTCTCAGACTTTGTAATTTTCGTTGTTCTTTCTTTCAAGTTGCTGCTCACATCTGTCCTCATTTTTTTCATTTTTATTTTTTTTATTTTTTCCCATTAACAAAAAGTAAATTTTAGTTAATGTATAGTACAATATTGGTTTCAGGAGTAGAATTCAGTGATTTATCACTTACATACAACACCCAGTGCTCATCACAAGTGCCCTCCTTAGTATCTATCACCCATCCTGCCTATCTCCCATTCACTTCCCTCCATCAACCTGGTTTGTTCTCTATCATTAAGAGTCTCTTGTGGTTTGTTTCCAACTCTTCCCCATCCTTTCCATATGTTCATCTGTTTTGTTTCTCAGATTCCACATGTGAATGAAATCATATGGTATTTGTCTTTCTCTAGTTGACTTATTTCACTGAGCATAATATATTCTAGCTCCATCTATGTCATTGCAAATTGCAAGATTTCATTCTTTTGATGGCTGAGTAATACTCCATTATATAGATAATCTCCTACACACACACACACACACACACGCACACACACCCCAAATCTTCTCTATCCATTCATCAATTGATAGACATTTGGGCTCTCTCCATAGTATCACTTTTGCTGATAAATGCTGCTATCAACAGTGGGGTACATATTCCACTTCAAATCTGTATTTTGATATCCCACACCAAAATGGGATACCTGTTGGCTGCACCTGTTTGCATCCCCACCAGCAAAGCAGGAAGGTTCCCCTTTTTCTGCATACTCACCACCTCTTATATTTGTTGTTAATTTAGCCATTCTGACAGGTGTGAGGTGGTATCTCATTGTGGTTTTGATTTGTATTTCCCTGATGATGAGTGATGTTGAGCATCTTTTCAAGTGTCTGTTAGCCATCTGGATGTCTTCTTTGGAAAAACTATTCATGTCTTCTCTCCATTTCTTCACTGGATTATTTGGTTTTGGAGTGTTAATTTTGATAAGTTCTTTATAGATTTTGGATCCTAACCCTTTATCTGATATGTCATGTGCAAACATTTTCACCCATTCTGCTGGTTGCCTTTCGGTTTTGCTGATTGCTTCCTTTATTATGCAGAAGCTTTTTATCTTGAGGTCCCAATAGTTCATTTTTGCTTTTTTTCCCCCCCTTGCCTTTGGCAACATGTCTAATAAGAAGTTTCTGCAGCTGAGGTCAAAGAGGTTTCTGCTGGTGTTCTCCTCTAGGATTTTGATGGTTTCCTGTCTCACATTTAGGTCTTTCATGTGTTTTGAATTTATTTTTGTGTATGGTGTAAGAAAATGGTCCAGTTATCGCAACAACATTTGTTGACGACACTGTCTTTTTTCAATTGGCTAGTCTTTCCTGCCTTGTCAAAGATTGGTTGACTATACAGTTGTGGGTCCATTTCTGGATTTTCTTTTCTCTTCCATTGATCTATGTCTGTTTTTGTATCCGTACTATAAACTGTTTTTGTGATAGCTTTGTAATATAGCTTGAAATCTGGATTCATGATGCCTCCAGTTTTAATTTTCTTTTCCAGGATTTCTTTGGCTCTTTGGGGTCTTTTGTGGTTCCATGAAAATTTTAGCATTATTTGTTTTAGCTCTGTGTAAAACTGCTGGTGGTAGTTTGATGAGAATTGCATTAAATGTGTAGGTTACTTTGTGTAGTATTGGTATGTTGACAATGTTTGCTCTTCCAATTCATGAACATGGGATGCTTTTCCATTTCTTTGTATCCTCACCAATTTCTTTTACAAGTGTTCTGTAGTTTTCCAAGTATTGATTTTTACCTTCTTAGGTTTATTATTAGGTATCTTATTGTTTTTGGTGCAATTGGAAATGGGATCATTTCCTTAATTTTTTTGTTTGTTTCTGCTGCTTCATTATTGGTGTATAGAAATGCAATAGATATCTGCACATTGATTTTATATCCTGTGACTTTGCTGAATTTATGTGTTAGTTCTAAAAATGTTTTTTGGTGTAATCTTTTGGGTTTTCTGCATAGAATATAATGTTGTTTGTGAAGAGTGGAAGTTTGCCTTCTTCTTTGCTGATCTGGGTGCCTTTTCTTTTTGCTGCTTGATTGCTGAGGCTAAGACTTCCAGCACTGTGTTGAATAGTGATGATGAGAGTGGATATCTGTGTCTTATTCCTGACTGTAGGCAAAAGGCTCTCAGTTTTTCCCCATTGAGGATGAAATTAGCTGTGAGTCTTTTGTATTTAGCTTTTATGGTATTGAGGTATGTTCTATCGATCCAAACTTCATTAAGGGTTTTTATCAAGAATGGATGCTGTATTTTGTCAGATGCTTTTTCTGCATCTATTGACAGGATCTGATAGTTTTTATCCTTTCTTTTATTAATATGGTATATCACATTGATTGATTTATGGATATTGAACTGCCCCAGCAGCCCAGGAATAAATCCCACTTGATCATGGTGAATAATTCTTTTCATGTAACTATTGAATTTGATTTGTTAATACATCGATGTTCATCAGAGATATTGGCCTGTAATTCTTTTTAGGGTTTTTTTGGTCTGGTTTGGGAATCAAGGTAATGCTGATTTCATAGGATGAGTTTGGACGTTACCTTCTATTTCTATTTTTTCAGAACAGTTTGAGAAGAATAGGAATTAACTCAGCCTTAAATGTCTGGTAGAATTCCCCTGGGGAGCCATCTGGCTCAGGACTCTTTATTTTTTGGGAGATTTTTGATTACTCATTCAATTTCTTTCCTGGTTATGGGCCTGTTCAAATTTCTATTTCTTCCTGTTTTAGTTTTTGGTAGTTTGTGAGTTTCTACGAATTTGCCCATTTCTTCTAGATTGCCCAGTTTATTAAAATGTAATTTTTCATAGTATTTTCTTATAATTGTTTGTATTTCTTTGGTGTTGGTTGTGATCTCTCTTCTCTCATTTGTGTTTTTATCTTTTTGAGTCTTTTCTCTTTTTGATAAGTCTGGCTAGGGGATTATCAATACGGTTAATTCTTTCAGAGAATTAAAAATTTCAGTTTTGTCTATCTGTTCTGTTTTTTATTTGTTTGTTTCTATGTTTTATTTCTGCTTTAATCTTTATTATCTCCCTTCTGCTGACTTTAGGCTTTATTTGCTGTTTATTTTCTAGCTCTTTTAGGTGTAGGGTTAGGTAGTGTATTTGGAAATCTGTCCTTTTTTTAAAAAAAAAGTTTATTTATTTTGAGAGAGAGCACGTAAGCAGGGGAGGGGCAGAGAGAGTGAGGGAGAGAGAGAGCCTCCTAAGCAGGCTCTGTGCTGTCAGTAAGGAGCTAGACACAGGTCTCAATCTCATGAATTGTTAGATCATAACCTGAGCTGGAATCAGAAGTTGGACACTTAACCTGTGAGCCATCCAGGTGCCCCTGGAAATTTACTTTTATTCCTTTTAGTAAGTTATCCATTTCAGTGATTGTACTTTTCATCTACACTACTTCTTTTTCATTTATTTTTAGGCTTCGTATCTCTTTATTGATATTTCCATTTGGTTCATAAATTGGTTTTTTGTCTTTTCCCACAATCTCTATTAGTTCGTTGAGCATTTTATTTTAGATTTTTAAATGTTCATTTATTTTTGAGACAGAGAGAGCCGGGGCATGAGCAGATGTGGGGCAGAGAGAGAGGGAGACACAGAATCCAAAGCAGGCTCCAGGCTCTGAGCTGTCAGCACAGAGGTGGACGTGGGGCTCAAACCCACAAATTGTAAGATCATGACCTGAGCTGAAGTCGGACGCTCAACCGACTGAGCCACCCAGGCGCCCCTCACTGAGCATTTAAAACATAATTCTTTGTCTTGCCGATCTGCCATCAGGTCTTTTGGGTCAGTTTCTGTTACTTTTTTTTTTTTTCCTCTTTTAGTGGACCACTTTCCTTTTCCCATTTCTTGTGGAGTTTGTCACAAACTAAACATTTGAATTTAATAATGTGATGATTTAGGAATTGAGATTCTTCTCCATTCCCAGTGTTTGCTGTGTTTTGTTATTATTTTTATTGGTTTTTGTTTTTTATTATACTGTGCTATCTCTCTGTTAAGGATCAGACTGAGGTACAAACTTGTAGTCTTCTCATATCTTTTCTAAGCCTTTCCCTGGGCAAGGGTGGCCACTTTCTGATTTTTCTTGTATTTACACTTATCTTTGAATGTTCATATCTTTAATGTCTGGCTCCCAAAAGGGGACAAAGAGAAAATTGAAGGTGGGAAACAAATGGCAATGGTCTTTTAAGTTCTGGAGGTCATTTCAGGCCAAGTGGGAGCTCACCTATAACAGGATTCTTGCACAGAGAGATGGGACATTGAGGTTCCTCTTTCCAGGAAGCAGCTTTATTTGTGCCAAAATGGGCTCAGCAGGCTACGACCCCAAAAAGGGTCCCTTGAGCACAGCAGGAGGTAGCCTTTTATGCAATTTCTACTTCTTCGTCTTTCATATGTGGTGACACATTTAGTCTGATTGGACACATTTCAAGTTACAGAGTTGGGTGAGAGCTCTGCATACGTGTATAGGAGTTGCTTGGGCCACGTTGCCTTTCTTTATTCTGAGAAGCCTCTGCTACATCCCTGAAGGAGTGGCTTTACTACACACCTACCTCTTTGAACTTCTGTGATCAGAAGCAGTAATTCCCAGTCAGAGTATGGATCCCCAGTATTTGGAGGACATGGTTTGTTTTGCTCATCTTGGCCTCAGTGGTGGTAGTGTATATGTGCACAACTGCCTGCCATGTGGCTTGGTTGGAGGATGGGTAGCTTTGCCTCTGCTGAGAGATGAAATTGACCGAAATCAATGGAAATTTACCTCTTCAAGTTTCCCTGGAATTTACAAGCCTTCAGTAGAATCCAGAGTTCTAAAATAATGACACCAAACAAATTCTGCCAGTGCAGTTATTTTTTAGGTGGAGAGACAGATTTCTGTTGCTTGGACCACACCACCAGTGCTGAATCTCTTACGTGGGTTCACTTAAACACGTAGCATTATTGCATGTGTTCTTCTGATACTTAGGGGGTACATGGAATTGCTTTATATATTGTTTATTGACATTGTTATAGGAGTGTATATATTTTTCTGTGTGTAATCATTGTATGCCCTGTAGTCACACATACTTGTGTATATTTTTATATGTTCTTCACATGTATCTGAATTTTGTATTAGTAGAAACCATAGCTAACACTAGAAGATAAAAACAAATGTATGAATTTACGTTTTCTTCTTTATGTAGGCAGTGTTCAGAATGTGACCAGGCAGGAAGCAGTGACATGGAAGCAGACATGGCCATGGAAACTTTACCAGATGGCACCAAACGGTCAAGGAGGCAGATTAAGGAACCAGTGAAATTTGTTCCACAGGATATGCCTCCAGAACCCAAGAAGATTCCAATAAGAAACACGGTAATTTTTTTCCTTCTTTATCATAATCACAAAATTCTGAGGCCAGATTAAGAGGTAAGAAAGATAAAGGGTGAACATATACTCAGGAGTCAAAGAAAGAAATCAGTACATTACTATGGGTCATTCTTAAGAGTTTGTTGTTTTACATCATGAAATATGCATAATGACTACGTAACTGAGACTTTATGCTTTATATATTCAACTTAAAGCATAATAATAATGAATAGCCACTGTATCCACTGACCTGCTTCAAAAATAAACATTATTAAAGCCTTTGATGGCCCCTGTGAATCCCTTAGTAATTACATTCTTACCTGGCTAGGGCAGAGATCTCCTCCTTCCTCAACTTGAAATTTCTCATTCTTTTCTTTCTTTCTTTCTTTTTTTTTTTTTTTTTTTAGTAATTACTCCCCAAATGTGTGTATTTGTAAATAATACATAGTTTTGCAGGTTTTGAATTTTGTATGAATAGAGTCAGACTTCATTTATTATTTGATACTTTGACCAATTTTTGTTTTTTTAAGTTTATTTACTTATTTTGAGAGAGAGGGCATGAGCCGGGAAAGGGCAGAGAAAGAGAGAGAGAGAGAGAGAGAGAGAGAGAGAGAGAGGGAGAGAGAGAGAGAATCCGAAGCAAGGTCTGGGTCTTTGATGAGGGGCTCGAACTCACGAACTGTGAGATGATAAGCTGAGGGGAAATCAAGAGTCAGATGCTCGACTGACTGAGCCACCCAGGCATCCCTAACCAGGTTTTATTGATGACTCATAAATACTGATCTGTGTATAGTTCATTTTTTTACTAATGTTTAGTATTTTTAGTAAAAGAATAGATCATATATTTTGTTCTTTAGATTGGCAGTTTTGTTTCCATCTTCTTCCTTTTGTAAACAACTCTGTTTTGAATATTTTTGTAAATGCCTCCTGAAGCATGGTAACAAGGAGTTAGGATATATGCCAAGGTGTTCATTTGCTTAGTTATTGGATATGTGCATCTTCAGTTTTGCTAGTTAATTCCACTGTGTTCGAATAATCTTACTTTTGCTCCCTAAACTTAGTTTGTGTAATATTTTAGTGCTTTCCAATGCAATACATGTAAAGTACTATATCATTTTATTTTGTATTTGCTGCAATATTGATGACTTTGAGTATGTATATATTTTGGTAATTTGTATTTTTCTTCTAGGAAATGTAAATACAAGTCTTTTCTAGTTTTTCTATGAGGTTGTTAGTCTATTTCTCATCACAAAATATTTGAGATTAAATAATTTCTTTTAGAAAGCATTTATATTTATTACCAGGTGTCTCTGAGGTATACTAAGTAATTTATTTACTTTTAAATGTTTGTTTATTATTTATTTTGAGAGAGAGAGAGGGAAAGAAAGACTTGGCAGGGAGAGGGAGAGAGATAGGAGAGAGAGATTCCTAAGCAGGCTCCATGCTGTCAGTGCAGAGTCTGTTGTGGGGCTCAGTCTCATGAACTCTGAGATCATGACCTGAGCCAAAATCAAGAGTCACCTGCTTAACCACTGAGCAACCCATGTGCCCCTAACCTAAGATGATTTTAAATTAAGTTTGGTGTTTGCATCTTTTTCCATTACTTAAATAGTGTTGATTTCTGCCCCAGTCCCTTGAAGGCTGGTTTGCAGTTAGGAATTCTTGGGGAGATATTTTTTACTTTCTTACCTTGAACGAAGGCAGGTACTTTTGAGAAATCTGCCTCCTCCTGAAGGAGATGTAGTTTTTTTTTTTTTTTTTTTTAAGTAGGCTTCATGCCCAGCACAGGGTCCATTGGTGGGGCTTGAACTCAAAACCCTAAGATCAAGACCTGAGTTGAGATCAAGAGTCAGATGCTTACCCAACTGAGCCACCCAGGCATTCCAAGATGTGGATGTTTTTAGGGTTAGTTGTCGTCCTTTGTTTTGTTACCTGTTGAGGTTTAGAGAGTTTGGGCTTTTTTTCCTTAAAATAACAGCTTTCTCAAAAAATTTCTTCAATCTGTAATAACACATTTAATCTAGTCACTAAGGAGATCTTACTTAAGAAAGTTACTGTAAGTATTTCATTCAGTTTGTGTTATGGGCTTATTTGAAATTGAGGACACAGATATGGAAATTGTCTCCCAGATAATTTAAGTAGTTGATTTTTAGTGCTCTAAATTGATCAACTTGAAATTGTTTTATTTATAATTCTCATTAGTTTAAAACAATATTTTGGCCTCACAAACACATTTTGTTTACAAATGAACTAGAGAGATTTTTTCTTTAAGCCTGCTCATTTCTTTCTTCCTTTTAAAAAATTTTTTTAATGTTTACCTATTTTTTGAAAGAGAGCATGAGTCGGGCAGAGGTGGAGAGAGAGAGATGGAGACACAGAATCTGAAGTAGGCTCCAGGCTGAGCTGGGGTCCAAACCCAGAAACTATGAGATCATGACCTGATCTAAAAGTCAGACCTTAAATGACTGAGCCAGCCAGGCACCTCAAGCCTGCTCATTTCTAATATATTTTCTGTAACTTCAATGGAAATACCTGCAGCTATTAAAATCTTAGAGTGAAGCACTATTACTTCATGCGTCTGTGTTTGCAAAGATTATTCATTTGTGAAACATTGTTTTCTTTATTTAAAGAAATGTTTAGTACCAGTGTTATCACCTTTAACTGTGAAGTTATATAGAGGGGGAAATTTTGCACATATTATACCAATATTTAGGTGTCCACAGTTTAATATTATTTAAGATAAAAGAGGATCCTATATTTTTCTAGTTTGCTTGTTTGTTCTTACAGCGTGGAATTATAAGGAAGCTTTTAAATTTTCTAATTTATTCCAAATCCTTTTACTGTGTGTATTCTTTGTCTCTTGTTTCCTTGTGTAGAAGTCTTAGTCTTTTTGTAGATGTGAGTGGGTAAAACACAAAGGATTCTATGGCCAGTAGTTTTAGGAAATAGAGTCTGATTGTTTTCTCTTGGGAGAATTCAAATGTTTACTGAAGTCTGAGAAACACTACTGTTTAGAATAATGATTAACTTTTTTCCTACTTATTTTATCAAAGGGCACTACTTTTAAGACCCATTTTTTTGTTGTATCATAGAGCATTGAGTGGTACCAGCTTTGGAAATGATGTTCCAGAGGCCATGAATTACTTGCATAAAGGTCTTCTGTGAGGGGTTTGTTGGAATGTAGGTTTGGATTCATCTGAGTACTAGTTAATTAGAATTAGGGGTTGGGTTTAAGCAGACTTCTTAGGGTGTATTCTGATGCAGACTAAAGTTTGAAAGTAACCATCTGGATAATGTTTATCATTATTACTCTTATTCTTTTCCTTCCTTCTTCCCTTTCTTCCCCCCATTAATCATACGGCAACTCAGAAAACCTTTGATGAACATGTTCGATTGGTCAGGTACCTAATGGAGAAATATAAGAATGAGAGATGCAGAGGAGAATAATTCAGTCATCTTGATTGGATCCTACCATTTAGGCTGAGTTCCTATTGTTACCTCAGTTTTTATCTTCTCAGTTCTGTTTCAGAGATGTATTACCATTTTAAATTATTAGACGGTATGGTTAAAAATGAGGCAGCCTACTTGTTAATTATGGGAATCCAGGTATCTAATTGCTTTGTATAACCAAGCATCTTTCACAGTAAATAACTGATTTATCTCTCCCTTTGTTTTAATTTTTGTATTCTTGTTCCTAGTATATTCCTCCTTATACTTTTATTTTGGTACATGTATTACTACTCTTATTTGTCATAGACTATGGGTCTAACGTTCTTTCTTGTCCAGCAAGAAAGTAAATGCAGGATTAAAATACTAGAGATGGCTACTATCTGGGAAAAGACAAGAGCCTTGATTAAGGGTCCTTGCTCCATTTTTATTAGGATCAGAAGGCTTACCAGCATGGTGATGGATGTGCACAAAGAGACAACATTGGGGGACAACGTTGTGTGAACATTGGGGTGGCTGGGTGGCTCAGTTGGTTAAGCGTCTGACTTCTGCTCAGGTCATGATCACACAGTTCATGGGTTTGAGACCCGAGTTGGGCTCTGCTGACAGCTCGGAGCCTGGAGCCTGTTTCGGATTCTGTGTCTCCCTCTCTCCCTGACCCTACCCCACTTGCTCTCTGTCTCTTTGTTTCTCTCTCTCAAAAATGAAAAAAACATTAAAAACAATTAAAAAAAAAAAAAAAAGAAACTGTGAACATTAACTCATGGACGTGAGGGAAAGGAGGCCTTGAAGATGTGCGTGTTTAGGGGTTTGGGTTAATACAAAACAAAATCCTGGTGCCAGGCGGCTGGGCTGGAGGTTGTTTATAGCAGACAGGAGGCCCTACCTCTGTTTACCTAAACTGGTCTAGGGGACCGTTAAGACAGAGCAAGCTGCCTCAGGGTCAACAAGGCACCTTTCTACTGTTAATTATCTCCTGGCAGCCCCTGTAGCAGTCTATAGCCCTATTTCCGTTTTACCTAATTTGGCCTTTTCTCCTGTGAAAACAGCTTTCTGCTATAGTATTTAGTGGTGGGGGGGGGGGACATTTTTACCCTGAATACCTAATCTTGTTTATTTCATATACCTTTGTTCTATTTTGTATACCCTTTGTATACCTATTTACCTAATCTTGTTTACCCACTCTTGGGTGTGCCCTTTGTAATTCTTTTTGCCTTTATAACCCATCTTTGCAGGCTCCGGGAATTCTAAGCTTATTCTCCACACTTATTTGCCCCCCAGGTGCCCCACATTGAACTTCCTATTATAGAGGTATTGATACTGAACAAGTTAGCTAACCCGTACCTGAGTCCCCTGCTGAGCTGCTGCATGAATTTCCTACAGGCGCTATAACAAGTTAAAAGAGGGAGTGGGGCTGCAGGATTAGTACAATGTTTGGTGTATGAGGCATCCTCGATAAATGTTAGATATTACTACAAATTAAACAATCTTAGATAAAGGTAAGCTAATCCCTTATGTCCTGACTTATTGCCCTTTGAAAAAAAGTAATGGAGTAAAATATCCAAAGGTCAAATAGTAGGAAGAAATACAAAATAATAAAGTGTTTGGGTTTATTAGCACTATGGATAAACAGAAGTTGAATTAATAGTAGCAACATACAAGGATTTGCTTAAATATCCAAACGTGTTCCCTTTCTTCCTTCTTTTTGCTCCTTTACTACCACAAGAATGTTACTTTTAAATGTAAAGATGTGAAGTATACAAAGTAAGAAAGTAATAGGGGGTAAGAAAAACTGTTTAATAAAAATGGGACTTCGATCTATGGCAGCCATGATCATATGGATATACACACATATACAAATACACACACACGTATGTGTATATACATATGTTTTTTTTTTTTTTAAATTAGAGAGCGAGCATGAAGGGAGGGAGAGGGACTGAGGGAGAGAAACAGGCAGGCTCCACACTCAGTGCAGAGCCTGACATGGGGCTCAATCCCACAACCCTGCATTCAAGACCTGAGCTGAAATCAAGAGTTGGATGCTTAACCAACTGAGCCACCCAGGCACCCCTCATTTTATACTTTTGGTGGTTCTTGGACAACTCTTCAGAGATCGTGCATCAAAAAAATAAAAAATTAAAGTGCTGTATGCTTAATTATAGTATAAAGTCTGAATTTATAAAAATGAAATTATTCTAACAATATAAATTCACATTTCCCACAAAAAGACTTTTGAAACAAGAGAAAAGTAATTTTTACTAGGATGAAATAATCCAAACTAATTTTCTAAAAGTTATGCTAGCACTATAGATCAAGGGAACATATGCTTAACAGAAATGATAGAAAGTTGTAGAACAATGTTCACTTTAACAGTTTTATGAAGTAATATATTACTCTGAAATGAGAAATTCAGGCTTAGGACAAATGTCATGAATTCCCTTATGTCACAAAGGTAAATCTTCCTCAAAATTCTGATAGAGTAACATAACTATTGTGAAATGAAGTATACTCTGATCAATAAGGGCAGGAAGAATTAAAATTAACAAAAGCAAGAAATATTATTTTAGTTTTTTAATGTTTGTTTATTTTTGAAAGAGAGTACAAGCCCGGGAGGGTCATAGAGAGAGGGATACATAGAATCCGAAGCAGGCTTCAGGCTCTGAGCTGTCAGCAGAGAGCCCAACACGGGGTTCAAGTTCATGAACCACTAGATCATGACCTGAGCTGAAGTCAGATACTTGACTGAGCCACCAAGGCACTCCTCAACACATTTATATCTAGTTTTACAGATGGGGCAGCAAAGGCCCAGGTGTCTTAACCAAAACCACACAGTGTAGTTAAGGATGAGGAGGTCGCAAGAAGAAAATGAACCTAAGTTCTTGCCTGCTAACAGGCAGTTTCCATTTGTCGTAGCCGGAGAGTGCAGTGGGGAACAGAGCACTTTGGCCAGCTTTACTATATATTTATTATTTAGGTTGCCAGGGAAGTCCTTTTTAATTTTATTCTACTCTGATTTCCTTAATAAGGATTTATAGAAATCTGAACGAATACAGCATATTTTGAGACAGTAGATCCAATAATATATAGATGCTTTTTGGGTGCCTGGGTGGCTCATTTGGTTAAGCCTCTTGGTTTCAGCTCAGATCATTATATCATGGTTCTCAGCACGAGACCCTGTGCCGCTGGTGCAGAGTCTGCTTGGGATTCTCTCTTTCTGTCCCTCCCCTGCTTACGCTCTCTCTCAAAATAAATAAACTTTAAAAAAATGTGGATGTACATAATCCCAGTGTTACTGTTTATTTCCTAATTTTTTTTCTACCCAAAGATGTTAAAAGATGGGCCAGAAAAGATACTTGAAAAAAATGATAGCACTAAAGATTTGGTGTTTGAAAATAATGGGTTAAAAGTGCTATTTTTAAGTGTAAGAATGAAAATACTACATTTTCAGAAAATACTTCTACAAACTTTTACAAACAGAGATTCTTTCTGATATTTTCATGTTATCTTACATTGTTAGGGTACCATTATTTTAAAAAATTAATTCTGAATGTTAGAATTATTTTTAAATTAAATTTTAGCCATGAAAGTAATGTGTGAATATTTTTGTTAAAAGAAATTCAGAACTATAAAGTCTCCTTTGATTTTCCTGCCAACATTACCCTTCCCCAGTCTAATTCATATGCCTTGCATCTACCTTTACTACAAGTACATATTTTGAACTTTGATTATCAGACATTTCTTTTGGTGTATCTGTCAAAAAAAGGAAGAAAAGAGATTAAAGAGTCATACGGAAAAGTAATATGGGCATAGTTCAAGTAACATGGAAATATTAAAATATTAATAAGTAAAAGAGGAATGATCTGGTTTTAGAAAATCCTTCACATACTGTTTTCTGCTCCAGGGATATGACTTTGTAGCATCATCTTAGATTGGCTCACAAATATCCTATCGTCAGTATTCCAGTGTCTCAGTAGCTATATTCTCTTTTTTATTATGTGGCAAAAATAGGAGGACTAAGTCTAAAGAAGAAAAAGGGTTGAAAAGCATATTTCTATTTCACCTTTATTTGTTACTTACTTTGTATTTTATATTAATTTTCATTACTAATGAAGTAGTTACGATGTCATTGCCATTTTACATTTGAGAAACTGAGGCAAAGATGTTAAGTCACCTGCGGAAGGGCATACAGCTTCTAAGTGGTAGAGCCGGGAATCAGATCGCTCCTGAGCCCATACTTCTAAGTACTTCACTGTGCTGCCTTTCTGGGCAGGATTGTTCCTGGCACTTCTCCTTGGACCACAATCGCAGGCTTCCCATGATTTCAGGAGCTTAGTGGCTAAGGATTTGATCAGGAAGACGGAATTTATTCTGTGGGGAATTAGGAGCTTATACCACTGTTGCTGGGGTTGTGGATGTCAAGAAATGTGTCACCATTGGTCAGTGGAGTTCTGCCGAACATCAGAAAAATCAATGAAATGTTATCCTGAAGCACCGAATAAATGGTAGGAGCTGACGCCAGGTCGGAGAATTTGACAGTGAAGATCTCAGCCCTAAGAATACTGTTGAGTAAGTAGGTGGGGGAAATGAGAATTTGTGGGGAAGTCTGCAAAAACCTGCCCGGACTATGACATGGGAGCTAATGGAAAGGACTGTAAGGCTGTGCTGCATGTGAAAAAGCCAGGCATTTAACTCCCATGACCTCCTGAATAAAATGGTCTTCACGTGAATGTTTCACTCTGAGGTCACTAACCTGGAACCATAGACAGAAGGGGAGGTGGAGGATTGTGGGAAATGTGGTTTCCCGCCTTAAACAGAGTACGGTGGTGGTGGCGGTGAGGGAGGTGTGTGTCAGATTGACCATAGACAGTCTCGCATACTAACCAACTGCAGTTTTAAAAAGAGCCTAATGTAGTAGTACTTGGCAGTGGTAGGTTCCCTAAAAAGTAACATTTCCAGACTCCTTTTCCCTTTTTTGTTCCTCTTTGATGACCGTGATATCATTTCATCCATTTTCTTCCAGCTCTCAGCATTGTACAGAGCATGCATTAAGTTCTTGGTAAGATGATTAAAATAATCACTAACAGCATAAATACAGACTCTGACTTAAAGAATTGTAAATACCAAAAGGATAACTTCAGTGTAGGCCAAGGAATTTGAAGCTGGAATTTTTACAGGCTCAGCAGCGTATAAAATAGAGAGGGTTAACTGCTTCCCTGACTCCTGAATGTCCAGCTGGGCCCTCACAAGGTTGGCCGTTCATTGATGAGTGAGTCACAGGCTTTTTCTTTCCTATTTTCTTTTTCTTTACTCTTCTCCCTTTTTTTTTTCCTTTTTAGTTGATTAAAAGGAAGGAACATGGGTAAGTAGAGAACCTTAAAAAAAGTTCCTTGTGATAGATGTTAGGTCAGCCTCTGTTAACCCAGTCAGTTTCTTCCTCTGTCTCTCTATTTATAGAAGCTACACAAATGCATACAGGACTTCTCTCAAAGATTTCAGCAGAGAGCTGCTTTTATTTAAATTATGTTAAGCAGTTCTTTTCTGTAAAATTCCTACACTTTGTACCATTCATTGCCAACGTCTATTTTAGAAGTCTGCTTTTATGCAGTTTTTTAGGGGTTGAGCCTATGCTTCAGTATATACATTCAGGATATAGGTTATTAATTTATAAAATAGCAACTTTGACATGTCTAATTATACAATCTGGAGAAAACTAGCAGTTTTCACTGCTGTACTGATAGCCAGTAATAATAATTGGGAATATTTTAAATGCATTTTTCATTTATTATAGGAATGAAATATTTTGTCTTTGGGACTGGAATCTCATTTGGTAATATAATTCAGCTTCTTTTGTACTGGGAGAATGCTTTTCTTCTACTTTATGAAAACTTTCTTATAAGACAATGAATTTATATATTTACCTAGCCCACTTTTAAATATAAAATGCTGATACTTCTTATATAGTGTTTTTCTTTGATTCCTGCTTTTAGTAAAAAAATTCTCTTCAACTTCTTAAATGTTATGTGGTTTTAATCTTTCAACTATAAATTTTTATTACAGTACCTCCTTTCCACTAGTTACAGGTCATATCTTCTTTTTTCTGCCTTTCCAGGTTGTCTTTGAGGCAAAACAGCTTTGTCATCTTTTTGACCTTGAGTTGGTATTTTACTGATCTGTGATGCATTCACTGTCTAGTATCACATAGTATGTTTTATGATTTTATAGTGTTCTAGTTTTAAGAGTTAATTGTTTTGTTTTTCACACCTTTGAGATCCCAATAATTCTGTAGTTATTTCATCTACTCTGATTTTGTTCATTTTCAGCTTTATCTTGCAACGCTTAGAGGGTAGATTGTAATTTCTGATGCATGCAACACAATTTCTAACCTCAGTTATATGATCTTTAGCTTATGTTGTCCTCTCAGAGTTTAGTAAAGAGAAGATAGTATTTGAAGATAAACTTTTGTTTGTAATATATAGGAACATGAATTTATCTTGTATTTTCTTTACAGTAATCAAAATTGTAGGCAGTTTTTTTTTTGTGAGTGCTTCAGTCATATTTACTGCTGAGTGGAATAGTTTGCTGTGTTAAGCCATAAAAATTGGCTGTGTGGGAATCCAGTTCTTTCCATACTCTCGAGTCTTTACTTGTCATTCCAAGTCCTATTGAACAAAGACCAGGTTAATTTTTTTTCAACATGTATCTCTTGAGCAACTAATAATGTAAGGCACTTGCCAACAAATCCTGAATAGAACACCACAATGAACATCTGGCCTATGCTCTCGAGGTATACTGATGATAAGGTGGCCCTGAAATAAATGCAATTTAACTAGGGAATACAGTGTCCATATTCGAGGTGGTTAAATTGCTTTATCAGGTAATCTGATTGTTGCGAAATGGAAGAGGAGAGACTAAAGATTGAGGTGAGTAACAAAGACTAATGTGCCCAAAGCCTTGGTATTAACAAGTTGAAAATTTTAAAGCAAGCCAGACAATTGGGAAAGCATTGGACCCTTTAACGTAACATTTAGGGTAAAAATTTAGGTATCATTATACCTATAGTTGTCATTCTTATAGCTGTTTCTGTTTTTTAAATGTTTATTTATTTTGAGAGAGAGAGAGAGAGAGAGAGAGAGAGCGAGCGAGCGAGTGCACATGAAGGGAGAAGTAGCAGAGGGGAGGGAGGGAAAGAGAGAATCCCAAGCAGGCCCCATGCTGACGCAGGGCTTGATCCCACAAACTGTGAGATCATGACATCATGACCTGAGCTGAAATCAAGAGTTCAACGGTCAACTGACTGAGCCACTCAGAATCCCTCCAACATGTTTTTATAATAGCCATCTTTATGGCAAAAGCCTCTTGCATTATTAACTGGACAAAATTTTAGAGAAGTTAATTGGATCAAATCTTAATAATTTAGTTTTAATACAGATTCACTTACCAGTTAAGGTTATTGATGATTAATGAATGTTAGCACATTTTCAGCAAAAAAAGTCAGTTAATATATCAACTATTTGATTTTTTTAGATAAATAGATGCAGATATATATATATTTGAGGGCAAGTCATTTCTCTTTAAATTTTTTCTGTGCTAAGGAAATTCTGATGATCATTGTGTTGATTTAAGAGTTTTTAAAACTCAAATAACTTCTGTTTATTCAATTAGAAATACCTTGTTTATGGATATGACTTATAATTATGCTTTTGAAAGTAACTATTCATTTAAAATGTAACACTATTTTCCTCTCTAGGACATTTTTCTGTAGCATCATCCCCTTTAAAAAGTAGAAGATGGTAGGGGTGCCTGGGTGCCTCAATCTGTTAAGTGACCTACTTCAGCTCAGGTCATGAGCTCGTGGTTCGTGAGTTCAAGCCCCATATCAGGCTCACTGCTGTCAGCGCAGAGTCTGCTCCAGATCTTCTGTGTCCCTCTCTTTCTGCTCCTCCCTCTATCTGTCTGTCTTTCATCCTCTCTCTCAAAAATAAATAAGCATTAAGAAAACAGAGAATGGTATAAAATCAAATTCTTGAGTGTTTTAGATAGCATCAAAACCTGTAAGAGCACAGTGTGGGGTGGAAAGTACCTGGACTGGCACATAGTAGATTTGAATTGTAGTTCATGCTCTGCCAGTAACCCTTTGTGTGGCCTTGGAGAAGTACTTTAATTTACCTTGTTTGTACTCGATATTCTCATTTATAAAATACATTAAATAATTTACAGTCTTTTCTACAACTAAAATTCACATTTGCATTTATTATCTTATCCTTAACACTTTAATTGATTAGAGATTTCAAGTACATTGATATTTAAAGAAGCTAGGGAAGGTAGTACTTTGTAATTAGGCTTAATGACATGTAACAAAAGTTTTATTTTTAAAGACCATATTTGTTGTTAATCTTTATGTCTTCCCTTTCTGGCAATTACCTTTATTATAATTATTGTTCTTCCTTATGAATGTTTCCAGGAGACACTTTTCAACAAATGGGTCACCAAATGTGTGTGTTGACTTGCTTCCAAGATTTTATGTTTTTGAAATTTTCCTTTTGCTCTATTTTCAAAGTGACATTTGATTGTTTTACTTAGCCAATTTCATATTGACCTTAATGATAGTAATATCCCAAAGATAAAATACTTTTAATAATAATAGAAATATGATTTCTCACTTTATGAATACTTTTTATCCTATTGCTGTTATAAGTCTGAGTAGGCAGGGGTGAGGCAGACACTGAAGGAAACAATACACTGATTATCCTGCTAATTAATTAAATTTTAGGGATTCTCATTTAATTTATTTTTAAAGGAAGGCATGAACAGAGTTTTAAAAATGACTTCTTTGCCTTCCGTTGTTTTTCAATTTATTTAGTTTCTTTGAATCTAAAAGCAACTCTTATTACAATCTTCAACTTCTTTGTAAAATATTTCTTTTTTTTAACATTTATTTATTTTTGAGGGATAGAGACAGAGTGTGACAAGGGGAGGGACAGAGAGAGAAGGAGACCCACAATCTGAAGCGGGGTTCAGGCTGTGAGCTATCAGCACAGTCCTGACATGGGGCTCAAACCTACAAACCGTAAGATCATGACCTGAGCCTAGTTGGATGCTCAACCAACTGAGCCATCCAGGTGTCCCAGATATTTCTAATGCACATTTTCAAAATATGGTCAGTTATGTCATTTACAAAATAAAAAATCTTAGATTTTTCCTCTGGAGCTCTTTCCCCCTCAACTCTAATCTGAGTTGGTTTTTCTGTGTCATCCCTGGACTTTGCTTCATCATCATCATGGGACTTCTTTTTAACCTTCCATAGGTAGGATATTTTGTTGCTTGCATTAAAAAATCTTTTTCCCATTTTGTCCCTTGTTTCGATGGGGCAACTTCTTCAGTAACCTATTTAGTAAAGGTTGGTGAGAAGTAAATTTTTGAGATCTTACATTTTGAAAATTTTACAAAATTTTTATGCTTCAATAATTATATGGCTGTGTATAAAATATTACATTGTTTTTTAAAGTAAACTTGACTGACCTCTGGCTGTAAATATTGCTTTCTGCTTTTGTAACTTTTCCCCTACTGACTTGTATCTCCTGGGGTTTTTTATTTTTCTCCAGTGTATTCAGTGATTGATTCAGCACCTTGTTTGGTATGGTATATTTTTATTCATTTCTGGGAGCTCACTGAACCCTTTCTCTCTAGAAACTCAATAATTTTATTCTGAGATATAAGCTTTTATTATTTCTTTGATAATTTTTATCCTTCTCTTTTATCTATTTGCTTTTTCTGGAACTTCTACTAATTGTATTTTAGGACTCCTAGATTAGTTCTGTGCTGTTTTTTATTTTTAATCATTACGTACATTTCTTTCTTTTTTCTTTTAAATTTCTGGGAGATTTTCTCAACTTTATATTCCAGCTCTTTTACTAAATTTCTGATTTAGATGTATATGTACCTTCATTGTTCCTTTTTCTTTTAACAATATGTTCTTGTTTCATGATGGCAAAAACTTCTTTTACTTTTCAGTTTTCTTTTGTATCTTTCATTACCTTTGTTTCCTCTGTGTTCCATATTTCCATTCGTGTTTGGCTCTTTCATGTTGAAGCTTTCAGATGCCTGGGGATCCTTCGGTGTGTGTGTGTGTGTGTGTGTGTGTGTGTGTGTGTGTGTGTGTGAAGTTTATATGGGGCTGTTTTCCCCATAGCTGTGAATTTATGATCTGGGGATGTTTTCTTTGAGAACACCTTAAGTGTCAGTATCTATAGATGATTTCTACATCAATTCAGTAGAAATATTCTCTTATCTCTTAACTGGTAGGTGTAATTTTAACTGCCAGATTACTGGACAAGTGAGAAAAAAGGGCTAAAAACCTCACACTTCAGAAACAGGATTCCATTTAAACCTTCTGGTTTCTGTTTGCTGCCTCACTGTTCGCTGCTCTGTGCCTCATAATCCATTGTTCAGAGTCTTTCTAGTTATTTTTCTCCAGAGGGTATACCTCCTGTATCTGGTGGAAAGGAGTCATCTCTTGACAGCATAGGGAAGGTGTGAAATCCCTTATACCTTTATGTTGCTGCATTTTAACCCAAAGTAGCATTTTATTTCTTATCTATATAGTTTGTGTGATTGTTACCTATTTAGGGATTCTGGTTTTCAAGTGTTACACTTGTATTTGTTTTCAAATAGTCATTGTTAACGCCTCATCTCCATTTGTAGGATGATAGCTTTAATAAATGTGTTTAGTATATACATTTGATTTCTAGTGTGGTTAAGTAGAATAATGGCCCTCCAAAAATGTCCATGTCCTAAACTTCAGAGGCTCTAAATATATTCCCATACATAGCAAAATGAACTTTGCAGGTATGATTAAAGTTACAGATCTTGAGATGGGATTAATCAGGGTTATCCATGTGATCCCAGTCTAGTCACATATGTACTTAAAAGGAGAGGACCTTTCCTGGCTGTAAGTAAGAGGGGGAGGTGACTACAGACAATGGGTCAAAAAGGTGCAGCATTGCTGCCTTGGAAGGTGGAATAAGGGGACCATGAGAACTAGCCTCAAGGTGGAAAAGACCAGTAAACTGATTCTTCTTTTAGGGCCCCCAGAAAGGAATGCAGCCAATACCTTAATTTTAACCCACTGACACCCATATCAGAACTGTAAGATTGTACATTTGCTTTAAGACACTAAATTTATGATAGTTTATTACGGCAGTCATAGAAATATAGAGTAACTTGTACATTTCTTTTGACATTTATTTTGTTTTAATGTTTTTTATTTATTTTTGAGAAACAAAGAGAGACACTTGCAAGTAGGGGAGGGTCAGAGAGAGAGGAGAGACACAGAATCTGAAGACAGGCTCCAGACTCTGAGCTAGCTGTCAGCACAGAGCCTGACGCGGGGCCCAGACCCACGAACTGCGAGATCATGACCTGAGCTGAAGTTGGATGCTTAAACGACTTAGCCCCCCATGCGCCCCTTCTTTTGATATTTAAAGCTGAAATGGGAAAATGATTTATAATACTCTATATTTTTTATGTAAAGACATGCGTGTTGGAAATGAAGGATACATTCATTCCTACTTTCAGAAAGTTCCAGTAGTACAGTTTATTCATACTCACTTAAATGTTTTATATCATTAAATGATGTAGAGTCAGCAGATGAATTTTATAGTGCTTAGTTTTTTCAACATTGATGGATGTTGAAATAATTTTGAAAGGCATTTTTGCTTTATTTAGATATAAGTAAATATAAAATCATTTAAGTGATAATGGAAAATTGGTTCATTATTCTTTAAAGTTTGCTACAATTAAAATTGATCAACTTACTGCTGATGATTTTTTATAACATCTTTATTGAGATATAACTCATATACTATATTATTTACTCATTTAATGTTGTATAATTTAGTGGTTTTTGGTAAATTCATGCAGTGTACAGCCATTACCAGAATCAACTTTAGAATGTTTTTATTGCTCTGCCCACTCCCATTCCCACTACAATTTTTATACCCCATTACCAGTGACTCTGTTCTCCATTCTCCCAACTACAGACCCTGGGCAACCCTAGTCTACTTTCTGTCACTGTATATTTACCCATTTTGGACATTCCGTATAAATGGAATAATATGTGGTATTTTACAACTGGATTTTTCACCTAGCATAATATTTTAGGATTTATTCATGTTATGGTATATGTGATATTTCATTTCTTTTAACTTCTGTATAATATTCCATTATATACATATATATGTATTATATATATTATATATATATAATATGTACACACACACATATATACACTAGGTTTTAAAATCAATCTATTCATCTGTCAGTTGATGGACATTTGTGGGTTTTGTTTTTACTTTCTGGCTATAATAAATCATACTGCTATGAATATTCACATATAGGCTTTGGTGTGAAATGAGTTTTCACTTATCTGAGTTGTATTGCTAGGAATGAAATTGCTGGGTCATAGGATAACTCTGATTTGAACATTTGAGAAATTGCCAGGCTTTTAAAAACTGGCCATACTATTTTCTATTCTCACCAGCAGTGTATGAGGACCCCATTTTTTTCTTTTTAAAAATTTTTTAATGTTTTATTTTTTGGGGGAGACAGAGACACAGAGCACGAGCAGAGGAAGGGCAGAGAGAAAGAGAGACACAGAATCTGAAGCATGCTCCAGGGTCTGAGCTGTCCGCACAGAGCCTGACATGGGGCTTGAAACCACAAATTGCAAGAGTTAAGGTTGGGTGCTCAACTGACTGAGTCACCGAGGCACTCCAAGGACCCTAGTTTTTTAACATACTTACCAAGATTTATTTTTGTCTTAGTATGGGCATGAAGTGCTATCTCAATATGGTTTTGATTTGCATTCTTTGCTGGCTAATGATAATGATGATATTTTAAAAAGAAAAGATGATTCAGTACCTTTTCCCTCTCTTATATGTGATAGGTAACAGGACTAAAATGATGTTTCTAGTTGGACTCTTAAACAAATGAAAGATGACTGAGATTTCACATCTGTTGTAAAGCTTTAAATAATCTGTTATTGCCCTCATCTCTAATTTTAGTTCATAGGAGCTAAGAAAGCAATGTGATGCTACAGTGAAATTTCAGAAAGATACTCTGAGGAATACTTACTTGAAAGATTATTTCCACAGCACCGTTTTCTTTTGCTGTCCTTATCATAATTGTAATTAAGTTTTTTTATGTTATTGGTTTAATAAATGGACAGAGACCCTTTACATAATAGAGGTCTGGCAGTTTATTTTTAAATATTTAAACTTGTTACTTGAATGCTAGGATAAGTTCAGACAGTAAAACTGGTACCAGCAACAGTTAGAATTAACTTACTATGAGCAGCTTCCTTGTTCTTTGGAAAAGTTGAAGCTATATGACTATCAGGAATATTTTATGAAGTTTTCCAAATTGGGTAGAGAAAAGGGATTATATGAAATAATACTTGATTTTATTTTTAAGATTTGTGTGAACCATTAATGATTAAATCCTAATTCCTTTTACCTCACTATGTAATGGGTCCTTCTTTACACTCCTAGTCCAATAGCCATTTTATTGTCACAATTATCTAGCAGCCTAGTTACCCACATACCTCTTGCCTTCACTTAAAATTCCAGTATCTTAGTTGGATCTCATATTTAGTCATTTTAGTAATGCTTTTGCTATCATCCTTGATTTTGTTTCATCCTTTTGCCAGTCTGAATGAATTCTTTCCTTTTCCATGCCTGCCTGAGAGTTGCCAGTTACCTTTTTTTTTTTGAGAATTTTTTGTTGTTAGGCAACTTTTCTATACCAGTTTTCCCCATATACACATCTTTAAGGTGAGTGTAGAATTTTATATTAACTGTATTAAAAATGACTTACTCGAAATTTAGGAGCAATTTTGACTATAGTTGAGATTTTGAAAGATCTGAGCAAGATCTGTAGACTCGTGAACATGAACTCCAAAGCGGATAGGAGCAGTCCTGGTAACTAGTGTAGGTCTATTACCCATTTCTACAGGGTTTGGTTCACACCTGGAACTTAGCCAGTGTTTCACAAATGAGTTCTTTCCATCTTTCAAAATAACTATGCATCTGAAGCTAGTGTACTTTGGAGAAGTCTTTTTTCTAACCCTTTATTGTTAGGGAGGGAATTGGTCCCTTTCTCCTTTTATATTAATCCTGTTTCATTGGTGAAACTACGTAATTACTCAAAGGCTACCTGGGATACTTTTGTGTAAGTACCTTGTTATTTAGACATTTTCTCTGCATTATTTTTTTTATGTGGAAACTTTTCACTTGCTTTTAGGCAAGGTAATTGCTTTTGAAGAAAATATAAATTAGCTTACCTATGTCCCTTTTGAAGTTAGTTTAAAATTGATGTTTTGTACTTTTCGGCATATTTTCTAATAACTTTAATGCAACTTGAAAGCGTTCAGATTTTCTTTTCATTTTCTTTACACTTTATATTATCTAGTGACTTTTCATCTTTTATACAAGTGCCGAAGGACTTATTGGGACCTGTCTTCTCATAGTCTTTTACACACATGCATCATTTTCTACTCGCTTTGAAGTTGTCTCATCTTTTTTCCTATCTCATTTTCTTTTGTTTTATAGATCTCCCTTTTTGGAAACTAAATGCATTAAAAAGTCAAAGTGCTTTTTAGCAATTTTGACTAAAAGCATATTGTTTTTCATGATGCACCTTTTGTTATAGATCAGTATTTAAAAAAATAACTTAAGCACCTGGTTAAACTGTTTTTCTTCTAACGTAGAGTATTAAGTCAATAGCTTGTTTCCAGTGGCATTCTTCATTTGAGAGATAATCAAATATCCCAAAGTTTTCTTTCATTACCTTTATTTTTAAACTAATTTTACACATGCAGAATAGTAGCCTATTTAACAAAGTTATAACCTGTGTTCTAGCCATTTGAAAAACCCGAATATGGTTTTTTTATGTGTTTATATCTGTGTGTGTATTATTCTTGATGCTAGTTTAAGTGGAAACAGAAACATGTGGACTCAGCCCTATTGAAAGAACTAAGATTACTGTGCATTGTGTCTTAACTTACTTGTCATCTTTATACTTTTTAAATTACATTATCATAGTTCTGGAAACAAAGGGTTATATATTGAGGCTTTAGAGATCAGAGATTGAGTCTCTTATTACACTTAAAGTGACCTCTCACGTACTAAACAGACTATATAGCCTCTGTCATAGATCCTTAGAAAAAGCCCTGGCAGAAAATTTTGTGGTGAACTGGATTGAATGTAACTCCCTTTGGCGTATGTGAAACGGATCTACTAGGAGTTGATCCTGTTCCAAGTCCAGAGACTCTTGCTGTGCTTTTAGCTTCTTGGAAATCTGTACTTTTTATTTACTTCCTGGAGTATAGACTAACAACAAAGAATAGTCAGAGTTTCAGGACTTTACTTATTTTGAATATACCATTATTCATGAGAAGGATTTTGTAGATCCTTATTTATTAATTTGTACAATGTACAATTTGTTTTCTACTTTTAGTTAGTCTTGTGGTTATTTTAATTTATAGTGTTAAGAAAAATCTGTCATAATTTCATCCCGCACGTTTTCCTGATCCTGTTAATATAAATTAAGCTAAATCAAAATAATCCCCACAGCCAATTGATAAGAAGGGGAAAAGCTCACTTTTGGCGATCACCATGCCATCTGTTAGGCGCCAATAGCAAATAGAAATAGATGGTACTTGTTGATATGTATAATATCATATGAGCTTTAATATCTGAATGTTTCCAATATATTGTTTGTTAATTAGAAAACATACACTTATTTGTTTGAAATTTTATATTATATAAATTTATCTTGAAAAATTAAAAATTTATATTGAATGATTTTGTACAACTGCCACACAGTTGCTGGCATTTGTTCCTCAGTATAAATCTGAATTTTAGCTTGATAGAGGTTTTCAAGGTTTGACCTACGTGTCCTAATTAACATTGAATTTGGAATTTTGTTCACAAATGAGCATTTGCTCTTTTCATGTAGAAATTACACAGGGAGGCATTTCTGTGTTTCTTCTAACCACGTATAGCTTATTTATTAATTGTTATAAAAAAGATACATGTCAAATTTAGAGAAAACAGTACACAAATGAATATATGAAACCCATCTTAGTGTTATCAAAGATGTTGAGGCAATGTCTTTTATTTTTAAATTTAGTTTGTTTGTCAAATGAATCATTCTAACCTTGGGAAAATCATCATGTATCCAGCTTCATTGTAAATTAAAATAACCCCAGTGCCAAAGAATTAATTAAAATTTGTTACATGTTTTCTAGTCCAAATGTAAGTGAAGTTATTGAAACATTTAATTATTTGCTATTGAACAAACTATTGAAATGATGCTTCGTAGGTAAAATGCTTTATTCCTTTTTAACTTAGATGCATCATCTGTAACACCATGCCACACTTCCTTTGTGGGTATTTTATCACCTTCTGTTTTCAAGAAAATGGACCATCGGCAGATAAAGAGCCGGTGATCTAGGCAACTCAGATTGTCATTGTTCCCTAGGCAATGATAATATCCTTACAGAATAACAACAGAACGGAAATAGAAATATGTCAAGATTTGGCACAAGGTTCAAACTTTTAAGAGCTTAATAATTGCAAAGAAAAAACAATTTGTAGTTGAACCCTTGATCATTGGGAATTTTAGGTAATGTATCTGTTACGTTGTAAAGCATATACTTGTTAAATAAAATTCTTTCCACATGCGTCTGTAATAACGTCAGCCTCAATGTATATCATGAAACAACCACCCAGTTATAAATACTTCTGTATATCTAAGGTAGAGCAAGCTTTTGGACAGTTGAAATATGTTGCATGAGCCAAACATGTTTTTGTTACTCCTTTTTACATCATTTCTCCCTTTTTAACTCCTCCTATGGATTTTGATTCTTTCAGGGACACCATGTTTAAGATACCTTGTTTGTTATGATTGTAGGCAGTTACGAATTGTCACAGTGACAGTGGCTGGCACTTCATTACAGTCAGGAAAAGAAAACTCTTTTTCTCTCTCTGCTCCTATCCCACGTGTGCATGCATTCGTTGTCTCCCTCAAAATAAATAAATGTTAAAAAAAAAAAAACGGGGGGGGGGGCGACCAGAATTTTCAGTATCTCCCTGGTTGGAGGACTTGGTATCATGATTAATTTTTTAAAATAATACTGGGGTGATAAATGCCAAAAGAACAAGATTGCTGTAATTTACTTTGGTTCTGGATCCTGTTAGTCATTGTACTGTATAGAGTACCAAGTTGGGTAGAATATAGTCTCGTTTTAAGGTATTGAAATCTCCTCTTCATTGGGAGGAATTTGCTACTTGTTTTAAAATATAAGAATTATTCCTTTAGGGATCACGCTGTTATAATTTATTTAAGTATTCAAGTGGAAATAAGAGATTTGCTTTTTTGTAATAATTTTACTCATTTCTACTTTGGATTATACTATTAACCTTGGATTGGCATGCAAAAAAAAAAATCACTGAATTAAGAATTGAGAGGCCTGAGCTTGAAGTTTGCCTTTGTCAGTTATCAGTTATTGTGTGAAAATCAAGTCACTTCCTTGGACTGGTTTTTCAGAGCTCTAAGAAGCTATAATTTCATATTGTTTATAACACATCTGTTTTTCTGGCTGGAAATTGTTTATGTTACTTATGTTTCATTACTTAAAATTACTACAGGAATACGTCAGTGATTACCATTTGGTAATAAGTATACTTAATTTAAAATGACTCTTTTATTTTTTAATTTTTTAATGTTTATTTATTTTTGAGAGACAGAATTTGAGGTAGGGAGGGATGCAGAGAGACAGGGGAGGGAGACACAGAATCCAAAGCAGGCTCCAGACTCGAAGCTGTCAGCACAGAGCCCCATGTGGAACTTGAACTCATGAGCTGTGAGATCATGACCTGAGCCAAAGTTGGCCGCCCACCTGACTGAGCCACCCAGATGCCCCTAAAATGACAGTTTTAGATAATTATAAATATTACTCATTTTAAAAATAGCAGTTTGCAGTGCATGGGTGACTCAATCAGTTAAGCATCTGACTTTAGCTCAGGTCATGATCTCACGGTTCCTGAGTTTGAGTCTCTCATCTGGCTCCAGGCTTACAGCTCCAAGCCTGGAGCCTGCTTCAGATTCTGTCTCCCTCTCTCTCTCTGCCCCTCCCCCATGTATGCACACATGCATGCCTGTTCTTTCTCTCTCTCAAAAATAAACATAAAAAAAAAAACAACGCTTTAAGAGTGCCTGAGTGGCTCAGTGGGTTAAGCATCAGACTCTTAATTTCCACTCAGGTCATTACATCATGGTTTATGGGATCCGGCTCTGCATCAGACTCTCTTGGGATTCTGTCTCTCCCTTTCTCTGTTGCATGCGTTCTCTCTCTCTCTCTCTCTCTTTCTCTCTCTCTCTCTCAAAACAACTTAAAAAATAATAGCACTTTAATAAGACACATACATAAATAAATTTATAGAGAAATATAACTGCCAATATGTGGTATCACTTATTGGCATTATGCCTTAGGATACTAATTACAATATGGGTATGAAAAACTTCCAATTAATGGAGTCATACAAGAGGTTTAGGGATTTAAAGTATTCATCAGAAATGGTAAATTATTGTACATCTTCAAAAGAGTTGTAAACATGAACTTAGGGCATCTACATATATATTCAAAAATTAATTCAGTGGTTAGGTAATTTAAGAAACTGGTAGTAGTTGACTTCTCTGCAGAAAAGAATATAACTACTAGTAGCAGTTTACTCTAGATAAAGTAGCAATTCAGTTTGTTACTAACAAACTGAACTGTTTGTAACAAACTGAATTCCCACTTTAATACCTAAACATGGGTTGAATGAAGAGAAATATGGAAATGTGTACAGGCCTTTTGAGAATTCTTAGATGTTTATAAACTCAAATGAGTAATCTGAGTATTTCCTCTTTGATACTGGTTATTTGGATTACCTTATTGAAATGGCCTTATTGCACAAATTATGCAAATTAAAAAATAGATAAGTAGAGAAGGGAACAATAATTTATCCTTTTTGTCAGTTTTATCATTTGTATTAGTATATTATGGGTTTCAAGCTATATACTTATTAAAACAAATTTATTGAGCTTTAATGTAATCCATATTGTATTATTTTTAATTGGGTCAAGAAAGATGAATAGGGCGTGGCTTTTACCAGTTTTGTGATGAGTTGTGTCAGAGGACAGAAATTAAAGCATAAAGGACAGGAATGTCACAGAAAGGAAAGATGATTGTGTAAAGAGCTAGCTTCAAGGTTATATGTGGAACCTAGAGAAGTGTCAGTATTAAGGACTCCTCATACTGATGTTCTCAAACTTTAATGTGTGTTTATTCACTTGCGGATCTTGTTAAAAGGCAGAGTCTAATTCAGTGTGTCGAAGTGAGCATGAGCTTCCGCATTTCTGGCAGCTCCTCGGGGGTGCCAGCATTCATGGGCCATGATTGACATTTTGAGGAGCAAGGCTCAGTACTGATTTGGAAGTAAGAATAGATACATGTAAGGCCTACTCTTATGTATTTTATCTATCTTTAATTTTTTGTTCATGTACTATCCAACTGCTGTTTATTTTGTGCTTACTTAGTACTAGACACTTTGCTTGCTATGTGCCAGAGTTAAAAGGTGAATGATTCATGGACTCTGGCAGTAAATTCAGTCATTAACTTCAAAGATGTTTGTGTGTGTGTGTGTGTGTGTGTGTGTGTGTGTGTGTGTTTAAAACATCTTTTTTGTGTGTGTGCGTGTGTTTCTTTTTCTGTTTTTTTCCTGCTTTTGTGTAAATCCAATCTGGTTAACATGCAGTGTGATAATAGTTTCAGGAATAGAATGTAGTGGTTCATCACTTACGTATGACACCCAGTGCTCATCCCAGCAAGTGCCCTCCTTAATGTGTAGGGCCTGCATTTAAAGCTTTTTCCTGGATACAGTCGTACTTTTTCTAGCTTACTTCATAATGTAATTAGGACATACTGATTAGCAATTCAACTGTAAATGAATACATATTTCATGAATGTACTTATTTTGAATGACTAATTTAGTCAATGCTTCGTTATCTAGGGGCAGATTAAACAGTATGCAGTTAGCCATGTTATTAAATGACAGTGGCCTTAGTATTATGAAGAAATGAAATGACAGTAATTTAGGAAATAGCAATGTATTTTTACTGGACATCGTTTCTGTTTAGAGTTATTTGGTACCTTTTCTAATTTGGGAATGATCCTTGATCTCAACAGCCAGACAAAATAATTTGGGGGAATGATGCCTCGTTTCTCTTTTAGTCTCTCTAAAGAGCTGTGGTCTGCACATGGGATTACAAATCTGCAGGAGGCTGTGCTATGTGGATAAGGAGTTTTAACGTATTGGCTGCAAATACCATTGTATTTATATTTTATTTTTTTATTAAAAATGTTTTTTAATGTTTGTTTATTTTTGAGAGAGAGAAAGAGAGACAGAGTGTGAACAGGGGTGGATCAGAGAGAGAGAGACACAGAATCTGGAGCAGTTCCAGGCTCTGAGCTGTCCGCACACCCTGAGCAAGCGCCCCGTATATTAATTGTGAACATGTAGAGGTCTTGTATTACTTTGTAATAGTGAATGTGTTGTGACATAATTGATGTAAAATTTCAACTAAGTAAGTTTAAAATAAGTAATTTATACGATGTTTTATTTAGTTTTATTTCACCTAGTCTCTGGGGACATCTGAGATCTTTTACTCCCACTTTTAATGACAGTTAAAAATTGATTCTTTAGGGGAGCCTGAGTAGCTCAGTCAGTTAAGCATCTGACTTGGCTCAGGTCATGATCTCATGGCTCATGAGTTCAGCCCCACGTCGGGCTCTGTGCTGACAGCTCAGAGCCTGGAGCCGGCTTTTGATTCTGTGTCTCCCGCTCTCTTTCTGCCCCTCTACTGCTTATTCTCTCTCTCAAAAATAAATAAACATTTAAAAAATTGCTTCTTTATATTACGCAAACATGAACGAACACACATGGGAGTCCTAGGAGTAGTAGGAGTCCAGGTGTAGCATTTCAGTTATAGAAGCATATATTATAAATTACAAAAATTTAAATGCTCTGGATAAATCATAATTGTGTGACATGTATGGAATGTTGAAAAAAATCATTCTAACTGGTTTTGGAGAACTTATTTTTCCTGTATGAAAGTTGTGTAATTTAAAAGTAAAGCACTTGTAAAGTACATTTAATTTATTATGTTTTTATCTCTTGTACATAAATTGCTAACAAAGTATTGCTAGAGAAATACAGTATTATTAGAAATACTAATTTTCCAAGTCCTTAACTTAAGCAGTAACATGTAACAAAGTATTTATTTTTATTATTAATTAAACATTAGATATTTTTGTGGAATCTTTTTTTTTTTCTTAGAGAACCAGAGGACGAAAGCGAAGCTTCATTCCTGAGGAAGAAAAACATGAGGTTGGAATAAGTTAAGCATTTTTTACACAGTCTAAAGTTTGAAAAACTTTCTTGGTTAAATTATTTCTGTTTTCCTCATATCCAGATTTTGTTTTATGTTTTGTTTTCCCGTGTATGGCAGGAAAGAATTCCTAGAGAGAGAAGGCAAAGGCAGTCTGTGTTACAAAAGAAGCCTAAGGCTGAAGATTTGCGAACTGAATGTGCAACTTGCAAGGGAACTGGAGACAATGAAAATCTTGTCAGGTAAATGGGATGTTGAGACTTTGTCTTTAGGACAATAAGGTTCCATCTTCATCATTTTCTCATCACAGATATAATGGGGAAAAGAATCACAGTATAGAACCTTTTGTAGAATCTTATTTAGTGGAAACGGTAGTCCAGAAACAGATTTCATCCACTTATTAACCTGCCACACATGGTTCTTTCCCAGCTTGAGATGTAATTAAGAGTGATAATCTGGATTTTGAACACAAACAATTTTCTCTTGACAAGAGCATTTGGCAATGCTCTGTACATAGAGGCCACAAAAACAATTTGATTTAAACACTTCATATTCAGATTTTTACTTTCTCTCATAAAATACCAAAATTACTAAGTTGTTACATATTAAAAATTGAAGTTTAAGACAGATACTTGTTTATTGACAAGAGCTACATTAGCACTTCCTTACCATTTATCAAAACGAATGTGTTAAATGCTTCTCTCTTATGAAATAAAGAAAAGTGAAAAGATGGCCTAGGTAGATTTTGTTTTTTGTTTTGTTTTCTTCTTTGTTTCTTTGTTTTGTTTTGGTACATTTTTTTTTTTTATCAGACATAATGCTAATCAGGAATCTCAGCTGATGTTGCACAGTGGCTATTCCTGAGGGTGCAGAGACTGCTAATTTTAACCTTTTGCTTCTTTTGCTGAGATGAAGAAATTTATTTAAAGCCCTAGGTGAGATGGAGGAGTGAGTGGAGTGGGTGAACAAAAGGAAACCTCATTTACGAGAGGTATCATTCTTTCAAAGTATAGTAACAAAGAGTCTTTTAGTATGTTAAGGGAACCGTTTCTGATGTATTTTAAAAATTGTTTTCTTGATGAAACACTATGAAACTAACTGAGGGCACAGAAATTAGGTGATTCAAAAAGAATAAGGTGTTAAGACATATATTAGTACTGTTAAATGATTTTAAATATTTGCTTCCAAAATGATGTCATTTGTCATTAAAAATCAAATTTCTTTTTGTTTTCATTGGTCAAATAAAGGCATGTAGTTATAAATTTTATAGTTTTTTTTATCCTTTCATTAAAGCAGATAAGGAGAAAATAAAAAGTCAGGTGAAGAAATACAAAGTGCTTCAACAAAGTTAAGGTCTATCATATTTGGTCAGTATTTTTGAAGTAGTACGTATAAGATATTATGAGGGCTCTCCTGAGGATGAGACTAATTTAAATTTAGGGTAGAGTAGTATCAGAAGATACACACGAGTAATTCTGACCACAATATAATTTTCTGATTTATGTAAAAAAAGAAATCCCAAATGTAATAAGCATAACACGATGGAGTGCCTAAAACCGTAAAAATAAATAAAAGGAAAAAGAACCCCATAAAACAGTCTTATATAATGAACAAAAATTCAGTCTACAGGAAATCCCTTCCTTGGGGGTTGAGGATTGCATTGTGGGGCATAATCAGTTTGAAACAATAGTTAAAAGCAGAGAGAGCTGGTGTTTCTTTCTATTTTTAATTATTTGAACCTATGTTAATGTCAATGCTCTTATTTTTTTCAAGTTAGTTGATTCATCACATTTTTGCTGTAGGACCTATACATTTTTTACAGGTTTCTATTTATTTTATTTGCTTGGTTGTGTATTTGAAAGAACCAGGACATAAGTTCAATATTTATTTTAAAAACCACTTTGTATTAAGAGCAAGTCCAACACGTCATATTTTGGTTGTCATAAAAAAAAAGTAGGCACCATCTTCCTTCAGCTATTGCTGAGATTTTTAAAATAGTATTAGCCTTTCCTATCATTTATTTAATTAGTTTCTCCTATAAAATTTCCATTCCTAATTGCATTATTATAACATGCCAGAGTCTGGGATTTGATGGAAAGTCTCCTGGAAGGTAAAGATATTTTTGTTACTCTAGAAATGACGAATATACAAGGTCTTCTTCCTTGGTTTTGCCTTATTAAGAAGATAACATCACAGATTTTCTGCAAAGGTTTTAAAGAGGTAATGAAGAGGGAATTAAATGTTTTATAAATATTATATATTAATGTTTTTGAGAACAAAATAAGCTGGATATAAAGCAGTGCCATAAACTGCTTTATGGTTATGTGATTCTTCTGTGAAAAAGAAATACATATTCAATTTAAGCACTATTGCTCCTGAGTTAAGGAAGAATTTTATTTTATGTAGAATTTCATGTGTTTAAAAAGATAATGGTATAAGCTATTATCTGCCATTTCCCCTAACATCTCTTTTATTTTTGTAATTGGCACCATTATTGTTTGCACTCATTCCCACAAAGGTTCACACTTTTATGATTAAGTTGCATCTTAAATATTATGTACACATGCTATTTTTTAACTTTAATTTTAAGACATTTTAAATGAAACTTTATTTTTCCTGAAGATATATTTCAGTGCTTAGAGATATATTATACTTATTATGTCTGTTAGGTTCTCTTATAAAATTAAACTTCTTTGGTGGTAATTTAATTAATAATCTTGCTAAATATATTTTCTCAGGTTCCTTTGAACTAATGTATATGACTCGCTAGAACCTGCTGTTTAGCAGCTTTGATTTTGAAACCACACTTCTCTATGTAATTCAGGCTATATAAAAAAATTCTTTCTTAATTATATTCTTGGCTTTTTCAGTTATTTGTATATGTGTATATGTGAATTTACGTGTGGAATTTTTTTACTATCAATGGAAATTGAGTTCATTTAATCAGTTAACTGTAATATTAGGTTCCAACTGTAATTTTCAGTTTGCCTCTAAGTTTTTGTCAGTTCTTTGACAAGTAATTTACCATTTCTTTGTCTCAGTTTTTCTCTTTATTGTACATGATCAAAATTATACTCTGCTTCTTTAGGGACTTATATGAACAACTACTGAGTGATAATATTTTTCCATATAAAATAGTAGGGTAATGATCCTTAGTAATACAAAGGATACATATATGTGGGCTCTAAAGTAAGGGTTCCAGTTGGTAAATATGTTGTAGTAATAATACATGATTATTTTTTGCTTTTCAGAAAATGTACATGTCCTGTTTTTGTATATAATTATTTCTAGAATATGGGGGACAAAAATTTGAATTTGTTGAAACATGTTCTCTAAAATGATTAAACTATTTCCACTAAACATGGGAAATCTGAAAATGATCAAAGTCTTAAAGAGAAGGATGGTTTGTAGTATCTTATTAATTTTAAAAAAATACTGCTTTTGCCATTTGCTTTTAACATTTAAATAAAATTTATGTGGGAGGTTTCCAATTAAAAATGTATTTTTTAAATGCTACTTAAAGCTAAAGACCAAATTGAAATTCTGTTTTGAAATTGTGAAGTCTTTTTAGATATTTATCTCTTGGTAATGGATGTTCTTTGTTCAAGGTAGTTATGGCCCACATAGTGATCTAGTATTTTTTGTTTCCACATTTCTGGCACATTTAATACTCAGTGAATGCTTGGTAAATGAATGACCACTTCATATAACTAATGACTGATTATTCTTGGCTGAATTAATTTAAAAAATTTACACTGTTACAATTTATTTCTATAGCAAATTGGTCATTAAATAGAAATATTTGATGAAGATGTTTATTAAGCCTTTTAATAATGAGGGAGAATTGCTGTTATATCACTAAAGAATAGGGGGTGAATTTTTTCTGTGTATTAGGCAAGGAAATAGGAGCTACAGATTTGAGATGCGGTGGTTAATGCATCAGTGTAATAAGAGAAATGAAGTGATCCCTCTCCTTGATCATATTTGATTTGCAAAAGATAGATTTTTTTAGATGTAGGTGGGCCTTTCTTCTAAGTCTTTATTAAACTATCAAATTAGGAATAAGACCAAACTTTTAGACCTCAAATTTTACTTTAACTGTGCAAATTCAATGTGACACATTTTATTACTTAATGGGAGATAGGAGAGAGAAAAAAGTTTTCTAAAACTAAGAACCCTAGAATCCATTGGTCACCTTAAATAGCATCTGTAATTTTATTTTGTCTTGTTGCCATTCCTCAGGCGCACTGAGTGTAGGAAATGATCTATGAAGCTATTTCACTTTTATAGCCAAGTCCACACTATTAAACGTTTACTATATTCTCCTTATTCGAGTATATGGCAGATTATATAGATATTGAACCATTTTGGTTACGAGATTAGAATGTCTGTTTGGTCTCTTAACAATATTATTAGCGCTTTTTAAATTCACATTTTAAACATCTGGATTCTGAGTGCTTCCCCCGAAACTAAATTTAGTTGTATCATAAGCTGTTAGGAATACCGGCAAGAATTCATATTTATCAGATTTGTATTTCAAATATTAGTCTTTGATTACTCAGATTTTTGAAAATTGCCTAACAGGGATGGGGCTTATTTGATTGCCTGTGTCATAGTTGAAGGGGTGTTTTCTTGCAGAGATTTTATTAGGCAAGAGAGTAAAGCTTAGTTGTAACTTCAGTTACTATATTCATAGGACATCCATTTGCTAAAAATGGATTGTTTTAAATTACTTAAAAAAATGAAATCTAGTGTTATTTTTTAAGAACAATTAAGATTCCAATTGATAGATTTCTTAAAATATATTATTTTATTTTGATTACGTACTTGTTAGTTTATTGTTTACTGTACAGTCAGTTTATCACATAATCATTCATAATGATAAAGTTTGCATACTCATGTAGGAATTTCATTATTATAAGTGATGGTGTAAATATATATTATTTGGATATTTACATATTAAAACTTAGAAACAACATCAAGTTTTAAAATGATTTGTGTCTTCTAATAAGTTTCAAATGTATTAAAAACAGACATTCCTGTATAAAGACATTTCTGTACAAAAAGGTTCTGTTTTTATTCTTTGCCTGTACCAGAAATTACAAGGATAAGTTTTACGTTTTTCTTTTACTTTGTTTTTTCTTGTATTCCTGAGTCAGTGGTTAGTACCATGAAATTACTGTATTCTAAAGGACTATTTCTAAAACTTGGATTTTAAATATTTCTTTCAGTTATGTGTGGTAAAATGTATCCTCTCATGTCACCCTGACCGTCTTTGTGTTCTACCCCTTGCTTCAAGTTTGGCTGGTATTCTCTATGGTGTGTGTTTAACTTGGCTTTTCACTCTTGAAAGTGTAACTATCTTGAAGCCATAGTCTGTTTCACTTACCCTTGTAAACCTTCATGTTTTTACTCCAAGTTACTGAACACCAACCCCCACCCTCACCAACCATGATGGTTAGTGGCTGACACACTTTATAGGAAGTTGCATTATGGAATCTTTGCCAGGATATTAAATTTGACTAATTTTTATGTTAGATTTAATATAAAAGACAAAGCAGCATACAAAGATTTCTCAGAAGACATATGGACTTCCTATAACTCTTGGCCTGAAGAAATATGCTGCCTAACTCCTTTAACAGGGTTCACATCAAAAGGCAAGAAATGTCTGGCATTCTGAATCCAAACTGATGAAGCTTTAGGTATTAAATGTAAACAAGGAACATAATTATGACCTCTTGGAACCTTTAGTTTCTTAGATACTTTACTTTCTTTTTTATTTTTATATGTAATTTTAGTAAGTTATAGAAACACTTGGCTTTTGATATAAATTCTGATATGATTAGTGACTATATCATCTAATAGTGAAGCAGAATTAAGATTCAGTAAAATTAGGAACACTTATTTCCGTCACGTTCTGGATTATTTAACATATTTATGTCTTTATTTTGAGAAAATGTTAATCTCCATTTTGTTTAGTACACAGTTGATTTTAACCTTTTGATAGCTTTTAAAAAGGTATTACTTTATGGGGTTGTTTTTAGTAGTGAAAGCTTAATTTATTATTCTTGAAAACTTAGTGCTTTAAATGTGTTAACTTTTAAAAAGCTACTTAATTGGATAAGCTTAATACTACACATAAACTAATAATGGAAATATTTAATATATGAATAATGCTAGAATGTATAATGAAATCAGTCTGATTATTGTTTAACAGACATTTTTCTTTCCTTTATTATTAAAGATAAGTAGGAAAAAAGGGAGCATATATATTATAATTACTTAAAGTTTTAAAATATATTATCCTTTATGACATATTTTAAAAATTTGATATTTTGGTGTAATACAATCTTAGTAATTTGAATATAGACAACAGAAAATTAAAAGTAACAAAGTGGCTATATCTAAATAAAACTTAATCATACGTGTTTTGTTTGTGTTTTAAAATCTAGACTATGCCAACTACATACACAAACAATAATTCAAGTCCCTAAAATTGTGAATTCTGAAGTAATAATGAAACGATGAAACAAGCTTAAATAGTTTCATGGAAATAGTGTGTCTATTTATTAAAATTTATTTAAAGGTATCATGTCCAATAGTTTTCTGTTTGCTTGAGTTTAGAATATACAGGAAGTAATTTCATAACTGCTAACCCAAACAACTATAAAAAGTGAATCTACTAAATGCATGTGTGTGTGTGTATGTGTGTGTGTGGTCTGTTATATACAGTGGAATATATAAATGTTAAGTGAACAGATTGATGACTTTTAACAAAAGCATGTATGCCTGTAACCCCTCATTTCTAATACGATCTGGAACATTTTCATCACTTCCAAAAAGTTGTGCTCTTTTCCAGTTAGTCATTCTTCACAAAGGCACCTACTTTTCTATTTGTTTTCAACCTTATGTTAGTTTCTCCTCTTGTAGAATTTCATATGAATGATGTGTTTAGTTTTTGTTTGATGTTCGCTGTTTTAATGGGTATGTGTTTTTTAATTTGTATTATTCTGAGATATATTCATATGTATAGGGAAGTGGATAGGCAAGTCAGCCAATCTCTGTAGATCTCTGGTTTCTCATTTTAGGAGAATACCTTAGGCTGTATCATCCTGAGGTCTAACACACTAGCTCCGATAATCAAAAATTATATGATAGTCCAAGTTCTCAGGTCTATCTATACTGCTTATTTATATACATGCCCTCACAAGCCCTCCTGGAAACACATTCTGTTAGTAACATCTCTGTCTAGGCTACTCTCTATATAGAATGTAATTAGGTTTTCTTAAGTCTCAGAAAATTTTTTCTTAGAATGGAAGCAGTTTTCTTATTGTCGTATCTCTCATTTAGCTACATAGGAGGGGAAACTAAGTTAATTCACAACTTCTCTTCCACTGATAAATAGCAAATACTTTTGTTTTTAAAAAATAAGTATAGTGAGATCCAGTGTTAATCCTGCAAAATCAGCCATTATAAGTGTAGAGCATAATAATGATTTTTCATAAATTTGTAAAGTGATTTGCCATCACTACAATCCAGTTTTACAATATTTCCTTCACCTCAAAAACTTCTGTGCCTGTTTACTGTCAAATCTGGTTTCCACTGTCAGCCTTAGGCAACCTCTGCAAATGTTCTCTTACTGGTTCCTCATAGCCTATTCCTTTTGTCCTGCTCTTTTCATCTTAATATTGCCATTATACACATTTCTGGTTATAGATTAAAAAAAATTTTTTTTTCCCTAAAGGCAGCAAAGATTCTTTTTATCGTCTAAGCTTTAGTCAGGCTCCTGAACTTCCTCTTAGGCTCATCTGTGTACTTCTTTGTAAAACACAGGTTTAGCATGAACCCTGCCAAGTTACCTTTTTTTTTTTAATCTTTAACGTTAGTTTTTATTCTTGTAATGTTTCTCTCATACAAGTAACTTTTACCTCTCAGTTAGTCTCACCTTTTTGCTCAATTTCAGGTATCATCCTGAGTTTCTGGCCTCCAAGATATCTTAATGCTATTACTGTTTTAATGCTGTTTTAATCCTGTTGCTTTTAAAAAAAAATTTTAATTTTTTGAAGTATAATTAGCATATAGTGTTATTAGTTTCAGGTATGTAATATAATGGTTTAACGATTCTTTAAATTACTCAGTGTTCATCAAGTAAGTATACTGTTGTTTTAATGCTGTTTTAATCCTATTGCTTTTTAAAAAAAATTTTAATTTTTTTGAAGTATAATTAGCATATAGTGTTATTAGTTTCAGGTATGTAATATAATGGTTTAACGATTCTTTAAATTACTCAGTGTTCATCAAGTAAGTATACTGTTAATCTTCTTTATCTATTTCACTTATCCCCCACCCCCCAACCTCCCCTCTGGCAACCATCAGTTTGTTCTCTGTATTTAAGAGTCTCCTTCTTTGTTTTCTCTTTTTTCTTTGATCATTTGTTTTGCTTCTTAAATTCTATGTATGAATGAAATTTTACGGTATTTGTCTATCTCTGACTGACTTCTATCACTTAGCACAGAACCTTCTGGCTCCATCCACTTTTTCGAAAATGTCAAGACCTCCTTCTTTTTTATGGCTGAGTAATAATCCAGTGTATGTACATACACACACACATACACCATCTCTTCTTTATCCATTCATCTATCGATAGACACTTAGTTACTTGGCTTGCTTCCACATCTTGGCTATTGCAAATAATGCTGCAGTAAACATAGGGAGCATATATCTTTTTGAATTAGTGTTTTTTTTGGGGGGGGGCAAATACCCAGTAGTGGATATGGTAGTAGTGTTTTTAATTTTTTAAGGAACCTCTATACCATTTTCCAAAGTGGCTGCACCAGTTTGCATTCCCACCAACAGGGCAAGAGGATTTCTTTGCCTTTATATTCTTGCCAGCATTTGTTTCCTTTGTTTTTGATTTTAGCCTTTCTGACAGGTTTGAGGTGATAACTTGTTGTAGTTTTGATTAGCATTTCCCTGATGATAAGTGATGTTGAACATCTTTTCATGTGTCTGTCAGTCATCTGGATGTATTCTTTTGAGAAATGTCAGTTCATGTCTTGTGCCCATTTTTTATTGGATTTTTTTTTTTTGGTCTGTTAAGTTCTATAAATTCTTTATATATTTTAGATATTAACCCCTTATCAGATGTATTATTTGCCTATGTCTTCTCCTATGCTTATGCTTTTGTTGATAGTTTCAATCACTGTACAAAAGCTTTTTTCTTTTTTTTCTCTTTTCTTTTTCTTTCTTTTTTGGTGTAGTCCCAAGTAGCTTAATTTTGCATTGTATTTCTGGCCTGAGGAAACATACCTAGAAAAATACTGGTAAGGCTGACATAAAAGAAATTACTCTCTAAGTCTTCCTCTAGGAGTTTTATGGTTTCAGGTCTCATATTTTGGTCTTTAATTTATATCAAGTTTATTTTTGTGCATAGTATAAGAAAATGGCCTACTTTTTAGTTTTGTTTTGCATGTAGCTGTCCATTTTGTCCCAGCACCATTTGTTGAAAAGACTATCTTTCCTCCATTGTGTATTCTTACCTCTTTTTGTCGTAGTTTAATTAACCAGTTGTGCTTGGGTTTACATCTGTTTTCTCTATTCTGTCCCATTGGTCTACGTGTCTGTTTTCTTGCCAGCACTATATTGTTATGATTACTACAGCTCTGTCGTATAATTTATGATCTGTAATTGTGATACTCCGAGCTTTGTTCTTCTTTCTCTGAATTGCTTTGGCTCTTCAAGGTTTTTTTGTGGTTCCATACAAATTTAAGGATCGTTTCTTGTAGTTCTGTGACAGATGTTAGTATTTTGATAATGATTGCATTAAATCTGTAGATTTTTTTGGGTAGATTGCTTTATGAACATTTAAACAGTGTTGGTTCTTCCAGTCCATGGGCATGGAATATCTTTTCATTTGTGTCATCTTCAGTTTCTTTCATTGATGGTTTATACATCTCCTTGGTTAAGTTTATTCTTAGGTATTTTATTATTTTATATCCTACTTATTTCTAGTATTTACAATTCCTAAATGCAGTTGTAAATGGGATTATTTTCTTATCTTTCTGCTACTTCATTATTAATGTAAAGAATTTCAACTGATTTCTGTGTATTAATTTTGTATCTTAGGAGTTTACTGAAATCATTTGTCAGTTCTAGTAGTTTTTTTGGTTGAATCTGTCTGCAAATAGTTAGTTTTACTTTTTTCTTCCAAACTTGGTTGCTTTTTATTTCTTTTGTTGTTGTTTGATTACTGTGACTAGGACTTCCAGTACTATGTTGAAGAAGTAGCAAGAGTAGATATTTTTGTTTTGTTCCTGATCTTAGAGGAAAAGCTCTCAGGTTTTCACCACTGAGTATGACGTTAGCTGTAGGTTTTTTATATTATGGCCTTTATTATACTGAGATATGTTTCCTCTAAACCTACTTTGTTGAGAGTTTTTGTCATGGATGTGTATTGTACTTTTTCGAATGCCTTTTCTGCATCTATTGAAATGTTCATGTTTTTTATCTTTTTTCTTGTTAATGTTATATATCAGTTTGATTTGAAAATATCAAACCACCCTTTTATCCCAGAGATAAATCCCACTATATCCTGCTGATTGATTTTTTAAAATGTATTTTTGAATTCTGTTTGCTAATGTTGCTGATTTTTATAGCATCACAGATACTGGCCTGTAGTTTTGTTGTTGTTTTCTTTATGTGGTTTTCATATCAGGGTAGTACTGGCCTCATAGAATGAATTTGGGAGTTTTCCTTCCTCTTCTAGAATTTTGGAATAGTTTGAGAAGAATAAGTATTACCTCTTTTTTAAATGTTTGGTAGAATTCACCCATGAAGCCATCTGGTCCTGGACTTTTGCTTTTGGGAAGTTTTTTTTTATTACTGATTAAATTTTCATTGCTAGTAATTGGTCTGTACGAATTTCTTATTTCTTCATGATTCAACTTTGGAAGGTTATGTTTCTAGGAATTTATCCATTTCTTCTACATTATTGAATTTGTTGGCATATAATTTTTCATAATACTCTGTTATAACCCCCTGGTTATAACAGGTTGGTTGATCCTTTCAAAGAACCAGCTTTTGATTTCATTGATGTTATGTTGTTCTTTTAGTCTCTATTTCATTAACTTCTGCTTTAATCTTTGTAATTTCCTTCCTTCTATTGGCTTTGGCCCTTATTCTTATTCTAGCTCCTATAGGTATTAGGTTAGATTGTTTATCCTGCTAAGTCACCTCAACTAGAATCCCTTACCCTTGACACTTGATCATCCTAGATATCTGATCAGGTTCCTCATCTTCCACTTTCCCTCAGGTAATTAATGTCTGATCACCTGGGCTATCTTCAGCAAAAATTCTGTTTGGTTGGTTTAGTCAGAATCTCTCCTTATCTTTGATGTTTCTCTTAGTAATTTTTCACCCACTAACCCCCACCCTTTTTCTTGGCCATAAATTCCCAATTGCCTATGCTGTATTCAGAACTGAGCTGCTTCTTTCTCTCCTACTGTAAAATCCCATCGCAGTGGTCCTAATATCTATTGTGATGGTCCTAAGTGTGATTGAATATTTTTTTAGCAAAGGTTTCTAATTAAAGATACACTAAAGTGGGTCTTGAAATGTGAAAACATCCCATTTTATTCCTTCTTCAACTCAATATTTAAAAAAATTTTTTTTTAGTTTATTTATTTTGAGAGAGAGAGAGCTAGTGGGACAGGGACAGAGAGAGAGAGAGAGAGGGAGACAGAGAATTCCAAGTAGGCTCTACACGGTCAGTACAGTGCCCGATGCAGGCCTTGAACTCCTGAGCTGTGAGATCATGATCTGAGCTGAAGTCGAAACAATTAATGGACTGAGCCACCCAGGTGCCCCTCGATATTTTTTAACATTGGATATTTTTAGAAGAAGCCTGTTAGATTTATGTAAAAAGCCTAAAGTTTATTAAAATTTATTCTCTTAAAATTTGGGAGTTGTATTATGTAACAAATGATTAATTTGAGGATTTATAGCTATTCAGATGAGTTTGAAGCCTGTTTCTGTTATTGTAGGCTCTACCCCTATCTTTCCTGTGCCTTAGTTTCCTTGTCTGTAAAGTAACATTAATCAGCAGTACCTAGCCTTAGGTTGTTGGAGGATTTAAATGCAAGTATAGGGGTTGGCTCAATGGTTAGGGAATTGTAAATGTTCTACATACGCAAACAACAACTGAAGTAAAACACTTATGTACCAGGTACCATACATATTTAGACATTTAATGTTCATCCTGTGAGCTAAGGAATATTAATATGTCCATTGAATTGATGAGGAAACTAAGGCATAGAGGATTTAAGTAAATTCCCGGAAGTTGCAAAAGTTAGAAAGTAGTGGAGCTGATACTCAGATTCAGACATTCTGGCGCTAGAACCTGTGCTGTTCACCCTGTTTAGTCTCAGCATTATTTACATTTCAGCTCGCTGGGTGGATAAAACTTGCCTTTGGTAAATGTATTTTTTGCAGACTAAATGATGACAGCCATTTATGATGACCTGATGCGGAGTTTATTTTATACTTTTCATGATATTCTTTGAAATTTTATAATCTTTCTTCTGCTAAGCATGGTATTTGAGTTTTTTGATATTAACATTTCTTAAAATGTACGACTTTTTCCTTTTTAATTTTAGATGTTATTGAATTATTTATATTTTATATCGAATGAGGATCATAGCACTAATAATGGATCTGACTTTTGAAGATGTTTGTCTCTGTGATATTTGTTTTTAAAGAAATATATTTTATCCTTTTAGGGGGCAAGATTACATTCTATTCAGATTATTTTAGGAAATATTCATATACCTTTTAGATATTAAAGGTAGATATTGTATATATATATATAACATTAAAATACATTTAATTCACGCAATATAGTACCTTTAATGTCATATATTAATATTACTTGAAGTTGCTATTAAAATCTATGATGCCATCTATATTTTTACTTTTTGATTATTGGTAATTGTAATTGTCATCTATTTACTAAATGCTTTTTTTTCCATAATATTTTATTGTCAAATTGTTTTCCATATAACACCCAGTGCTCTTCCCCTTAAGTGCCCTCCAACATCACCACCACCTCTTTTCCCCCC
>NC_043701.1:86550134-86690261 GCF_006229205.1 Suricata suricatta
CTTTGCAATCTTTCCCTCATAGAGGCCCTCTTAGGATTTCCTGTAGGGCTGGTTTGGTGGTCATGAATTCTCCCAATTTTTGTTTATTTGGGAAAACGTTTATCTCTCCTTCTGTTTTGAAAGACAGGCTTGCTGGGTAGAGGATTCTTGGCTGCATGTTTTTTCTGCTCATCATATTGAAGATTTCCTGCCATTCCTTCCTGGCCTGCCAGGTTTCAGTAGATAGGTCTGTAACCACTCTAATAGATTTCCCTTTGTATGTGAGGGCCCCTTTCTCCCTAGCTGCTTTCAGAATTCTCTCTTTATCTTTATATTTTGCCAGTTTCACTATGATATGTGGTGCCGAAGGCCGATTCAAGTTACGTCTTAAGGGGGTTCTTTGTGCCTCTTGAATTTGAATGTCCATTTCTTTTCCCAGATTTGGGAAATTCTCAGTTATAATTTGGTCAAGTATCTCTTCAGGCCCTTTCTCTCTGTCTTCCTCTTCAGGAATTCCTATGAGCTGGATGTTGTTCCGCTTGATTGTATCACTCAGCTCTCGAATTCTCCTTTCCTGCTCCTGGAGTAATTTCTCTCTCTTTTTTTCAGCTTCCTCTTTTGCTATAACTATATCTTCTAACTCACCTATTCTTCTCCTTGCCTTGTCAATCCTTGAGGTGGCTGCCTCCAGTTTGTTATTCACCTCACCTGTAGCCTTTTTTAACTCATCAGTTGATTCTTTGATGCTTTTCTCAGCCCCGGAGATTAATCTTATGACAAGCTTTTTAAATTCTTGATCTGATATGTTGTCTAGATCTGCCTTGAGCAGTTCTGTGGCTGTGACTTCCTCCTGGAAGTTCTTCAGGGGAGAGTTTCTTCGTTTTGTCATTTTTGCTAGTTTTCTGTGTCTTTTCACCTTTGGAAAGCTCGTTGTGCTCTGTGCACCTAGTAATATTTCTTGTTAAAGGAGGCTTATTGACTGTCCAGAGCCTGCCTTTTCAGGAAATATTCTCTTAATGATATCTCTCAGTTTCTCTTGTTGTGCCTTTGAGTATTTTATTTCCCTACTCTGCAATATTTGGGACTCGCCTTCTTGCACACTTTGGCTTGTTTCTTGGTGTAGTCCTATGAAGGAAAACAGACTGACAAACACCCAGGGAACAGAAGCACACATACACACTGACAAATCAAACAAAGAAACACAGTACAGGGGGGAAAGGAAAGAATGAAAATGGGAGGAAAAGAGACGAAAAGAAGAGAAGAAGAGAAAATAAAAAGAAAGAAGAAAAGAAAAAGATATATATATAAAAGGGGGTCAGAGACAACAAAGGACAGTAGACCGTTTAAAAGTGTATGACCAGTTGAGGGGAGGGGTAAGGATGAGATACAGGAGAATATATCTGGGTTGCAAGAAGGTGAAAAAGTAAGGGAGAAAGGAAAATAAGGAGTAAAATTCAAAAGAATTGAGTAAAGAAAAAGGAAAAAGAGGTAATAATGACAGAAATAAGTACGAAACAAGGGAAGAAAAAAAGTTTTTTTTATATTTAAAAAAAAGCAGCAGCTCCCCCTGGTGAATGGGTGTGGTTTGATGTTGTAGGTTTTGGAGGCTATTCTCAGAGGCTCCGCCCCTGCCTGAGGCAAAATGAGCAGCAGGAGGAGTCTCCACCCCCAGCCAGGATGGAGATTGCAATGGGGCAAAGGAAAAACAAACAAACAAACAAAAAAACTGAGTCTCTCTTGGTTTCCAGTAGCTGTTGGTCAAGGTGCTGTGCGTTGCTGGAAATGAGCTGGGAGCTCCTGCAGTCTAAGAGCGCTTCCAGGCCTCCACCTGCCTTGTCGGGTGTCGTATAGGTGTGGGCCCTATTTTTTCCTGTGGGCACCCGGGATTCGCGCGGTCCGTGCAGGGGGTGAGGTGCGCCGTGGAAATGCGGTCCGTGGTCCCGTTCCCAAAACCGGGTTCGAATTGCTCGCCCCTGGCGCAGCCGCAGCCCCGACCGCTTTTCGCTGGGAAGCCAGCTCCCCTGTCTCTTCCCTTTGTCTCTCGGGCTCCGAGCGCTTCCCCCACGTTGGGCTGGGGATCTTGTCTCCCCTGCCCGTCCCGGCCTGGCCTGTTTTCAGATCTCCCCCATTCGCCCTCACTCACTCAGGTATCCTTGAGGTTCTATTCTTTCTGGAGTCCATATTTTCTCCTTCTGCTCCTGCAGATGAGAGTAATATCCTTCTCGGTTTAATAAATGGGGTGGACAGAGTTTACAGGGCTCCCTTCCTCTCCACCATCTTGGCTTCTCCGAGTAGCTACTAAATGCTTTTGAAGTGATGCCATCTATATTTTTACTTTTCGATTATTGGTAATTTTAATTGTCATCTATTTACTAAATGCTTTTGAAGTCCCTTTGTCTTGTCTTAACGAACAAAACACATAGTGCTGTGATTGTAGAAAAAGAAATTTCTGAATATACCAGCATAGTGATGTGAAATCGTAGAGAGCTGTGAGTGTTTGTATTAACCACCAGTTGTGCAAAAAAAAAAAAAAAGAAAAAAAAAAAAAGAAAAAAGTTGTAAGCATAGTATATTTGCATCTTGTGCATTGTAGTTGTAGAATAGATACATGTCACTTATAGTAGGCCCCTGGATTGTGATCCGAGTGTATTTGGAGAGGAGGGATCAGGTAAATAGTGGTACAGTACAATATAATAGACAAAGATTGTGGTCCTTGAAATTTCGTTAGCTTAGTAAATAAGACATTATCATTTTAGAATCTTCATAAAATAAATGTTAATTTGTTTTCCAGTTGAGACACATCAGCATTCATGAAATTTAGACTTAAATCTAAGAAATATATAACTTCAGAATTCTGTAACTCTCCGGAAATCTTGGTCACATTTTAAAATGTGTGTGTACATGCATGTGCACATGTATTTTAGTTAGCTCTATGATACTTGAAATGATTTTGCATTTCTATTTTATTTTTTAAGGGAGAAAAGAGAAGCTATCAAACTTCCTTTTCCCTGATTCATATTATTCACACATTCTCTGGATGTAATATGTGTCATTAGTATGACTTTAATATTCTAGTTAATAGTGTTGACATATATGAAGAGACTGTTAATAAGGAAGACAGTGGTGATAATTTTTCTGTTTATTAACAGAGGAAAGTCTTTTTTTTTTTTGATGACAGTAGTACATTTAATATTTAATAGACTCAAAAAGTGAGCCTCACTTGGAAACTTAATTAAGTAACCAGCCAGGAAAAATGGTAGGGCTAAAATTGAGAGGTTTGAATGTGAGGTAAAACAGTAAGGCTAAAATTGAGACGTAGGCATACAGGTAAAATTGAGAGGTTGGAATGTGAGGTAAGGCTTTGCCAGCAAGAGGCTGTGTCACCCTGAGGAATGAAGATAACTTCTTTGGGAACTAGTTATCTCATTCAGAAAATGAGCAGTGTACTAGATCAGTTTGAAAATCCCCTTTAATTTTCATTCTGTGACTTTATAAAAGGATAGCAATGAAGAAATTCAGAAATTAAAGTTATTATTTAGGTGTGTGGAATGCTAAATAATTTACAGGATAAAACTTTCACCAACAGTGGTATTTTTAATTGTATTGTTAGCCCATAGTATTTTTTCTGATTTTAAGTCAAGTTATACATTTTATAGATAGTAGCCTACCAAAATGTGTGAGTTATTTATAAGGTAGACACTTCAGTTTTTACTAATTGAGACATAGGTTTCAAGAAATGGCTTATAGTAGAAAATGTTTTCTTGTAATCTGAAATGTTTTTTCTTAATAATTTTCTAAAATAAAATATTTTAGGTTGAGCTTTTAAATAGGCTACATTATATTGTGTATAAAAATGATATGTTATTGGGGCACCTGCGTGGCTCAGTTGGTTAAGTGTCGGACTCTTGGTTTCAGCTCAGCTCAGGATCTCCTGGCTCAGGAGTTAGAGTCCTGCTTTGGGCTCTGCGCTGCTGGCAGGGAGCCTGCTTGGGATTCTCTCTCTGCTTTTCTCTCTTTCTCCTTGTCTCTCTCGGGCTCCCAACATCTTTCTCTCTGCTCCTCTCCCACTCTTCCTATCTCTAAATAAATAAATAAACATTTTTTTAATGGCATGTTTTCTAGGGATAAAATATAGCAGGTTTCGTATTTACTCTTCCTTCGTATCTCCTAATTGCTTTATGTGTATGTTATGTAGTTTCTTTTCATTTTAATTAAAATTTCTTTTAATTCTTAATTCATTTTAACCCTTTTTGTGAAACAGTTTCAAAGAGCAAATTATACTTATTCTCTGCTGGAATGAATTAAGAGTATCAGTTTCTGAATTAGCTCTTCCTACTGCAGTGTACTTAATAGTATTTAAACCTAAATGTAGTGTGTGTGTATATATATATATACACACATATATGTATGTGTATCTATGTGTGTATGTACATGTATGTATATATATATATATATATATATATATATACAGCAAGCTCCCATTTAAAAGGAGTTTCCTCTAATTCTGGTGTCACTTTCTAGACTGACTTCAGGTATTATTAAGAAAGAATACAATCAAGAATTAAGTTGACATTGTGAGATGACTTGGTAGCTGACTTTTACCATTGCACATAAACAGCACAGTTATTCTAAATCACTGTATCTCTTTCAGCCAGATAACCACTAAAATCACTGCAGTGTGGTTTTCTGAAAATGCCATAATCCTTCAAATGCCACATTAAACTGAGAGAGAAAACCATCAGTAGTGCCTGCACAGTTATGTAGAAGGATGAGCCATGAACCAAGTGAAATGATGTTCTGGAAGAACAGTAACCTTTCTCTTGATGTGTGCATTTCCCATTACATTTTTGACACAAAATGTTGCAAAATGATTTAATGGTGGCATTTTGTTTTGCTGACTCCTTTTTTTCATTAAAAGAAACCAAAGATAGGACAGAAATGTAGGGGAAGGGTGACCAAGCACTGAATTCTATTATAGAAGTCTGTTTTCAAAATAAATTAAAAAAAAGATTTTAGGAGCTTGGCTTTTCCCCCTTTACATTGTATGTAAACTGTGATATACAAATCATTAAGTTATAGCTTCAAAAGGATGGCCTATTTATTCTTTAAAGTTAATTTTTTTCCTCATTGTCCTCTTCCTCTTCTTTTTTCTTCCTACTAACCCTTGATCATGTATGACCTGTCAATAAATCAGGAAAAGTGTGCTTAATAAATGCATATGTCTCACTTATTGCATGTGACCCAGAAAGTGCCCTTTGTATTATCGCTTGGATGTATGTTAGTAGAGATGATTATACACAGGAGCAAGGTATGAATAGACTGTGATTTAAAAGATCAATGCCTGTGAACTTTGAGAGAATTCATTTCTTTTGGGAATTAAGTTATAAGGTTGATCCACATAAAACTAGTACAAAGCTTATTTGTATCTATGAAAATGTGGCAAGAGAGAGAAAGTAGCTTACCAAAATACAGTTGGTAAGACTTTTGCCACATTGCATTTTCAGTTTTAGTGTTGATGTAGAGGCCTGGGTATGGGCCTAGTCACACAATTTAACAGAAACAAAAACTTGAGAAACTATTTTGCACATGACCATTTCTTAGTATCTCCTGTTTTGTTTTATTTTATTTTATTTAAATTTATTTATTTTTTGAGGACAGCGAGAGACAGTATGAGCAGGTGAGGGTCAAAGAGAGAGGGAGACACAGAATCTGAAGCAGGCTCCAGGCTCTGAGCTAGCTGTCAGCACAGAACCCGATGAGGGGCTCGAACCCATGAACCGCGAGATCATGACCTGAGCTGAAGCCTGACGCTTAACTGACTGAGCCACCCAGGTGCCCCAGTATCTCTTGTTTTAAAAATGCATCAAATAGTGTTTGACTAAACATTACTTTGATTCCCCCTACTTCTGGGATTATAGGAGTATTCATAAAAGGTGCAGCATCTATTAAAGGAATGGGGATTTAATGTGAAATTTCTCCTTCTGTGTGTTGTCAATTGTTGCCTTTTACATGAATGAATAGCTCAGTAGGAGACTTCTTTGCTCTCTTTGAGCTCCCTCCATAAGTGACAGTTTTCTAACAAATGTTAACTCTGCTTTTTCTTCCAAATGTCTCAAAATGGTAGAGTTTACAGGGAGTTCATCAATTCTTTAGCTTCATTTTATCATACTTAATTTTTTGCGAATAAGTGTAAGATTAAAAGAATTAATCAGGATGGATATATCTCCCCGTGCTTTTACTAAAAATGACTTAAGGGTTTTGTTAATGATATATTTCAAGTATGCCTTAAGGAAGAAGTACGCTTATGTTTCTTTGTCCCTCCCTCCACTCCCCCTTCCCCTCCACCCATCCTTCTGTCTCTTCCCTCCCCATACCACCCCCCCATACCATCATGACCAGAAAGCCACAGAAATTTGTCATATAAAAATAATGTTATCCCCAAAATTTTACATAATAGGAACACTCCGTACGGGATTACCCAGTGAGATAATTTTCAAAAATGAGTGGTAGCCAGTGATACCAATTAAACTGTAAAAGGTTGGGTAGGTTTAAGCAAGTAAAGAAAGGAGGAAGGCATTCCATAGGAGAAGAGAGGCTCTGTGACCATAGCCTGAAGATGAGAAGTTCTTTTATGGCAGTAGGTAGATTCAAGCAGAGATCTGTGGAAAATTAATTGACCTGAAACAGCACAATGTGTAGTTGTTTTCTTGGACTGTGATATTGCATAAATAAGATACATAAGGACATTTTATATAACACTTTTCAAACTATTACTCTTTGCTAAAAATGTAGTTAAAAAACTATTACAAAATTTGAAAGTACAGCATAACCACTGAAAATCTACTTTAAAAAAAACTATAAAATGTTCGTGAAGAAAATTATATATACACATACATATACCTTGGAAAAAAATAAAACCATGAGTTAAAACAGATGCTTTGGCATATACAGACAGCTTTTTTTATTTTAAGACAATTACATACTGGATTAGGACACATTTATTAACTTATTAAATTGATTTTTTAAGTAGCAAAGCAATGTATATTGTTTGTAATCATGTAAATAACAAATATATAGAGGAATGTTATTTTCTTTCTTCCTCTAAACCCCACTCCTTAGGTGCAATACATTAAGTTTAGTGTATAATCATTCATGCTTCATCTAAGTGCAAGCAAAATATTCAGAGCCCGTTGCCTAACCTCCTCCCTGCCTCTGGTTTCTCTCTTCCTTTTGCAGTTATGGTAGGCTTTACTCTTGTAACTTACTTTTTTCTTTTTTAAACTTGCCACATAAAAGACTTTTTTTTTCAGTAAATCTAGAACTAAACCAGTCTTTAAGTAGTTACAAAGTATAATGTGGATATAGAGGAGCCTGGGTAGCTCAGTTGGTTGAGTGCCCAATGTCAAACCCCGCGTCAGGCTCTGCGCTGCACAGAGCTGCTGACATTGCAGAGCCTGGAGCCTGCTTCACATTCTGTGTCTCCCTCTGTCTTCCCCCACTCATTCTCTGTCTCTCTCAAAAATAAATAATAAAACATTTAAAAAATTAAAAAATATAATGTGGATATGCCTTGATTTATTATAATATTTCTCTGTGGATGGTGTTTTTTTTTTTTACCTATTTGATCTCTGTTCAGAGTGTGTTTGCTAGACCAAAGAATATATTTATTAAATATATGTTTATAGTGTGTGTATGCCAGAGTCCAGCTGCTGCAGGTCCAGGGTTCCCCCAAAGGATGATGGTGTAGGCCAAAGAGAGAGGGAGAGAGCCTTGCGTTTCGTTCTGATCCCCAGACAAGCACCGCTGCCCATCTGGCAGGTGTCTCCATCTTGTCTGGTTCTCAAGGTTTATTTATGGCAAAAGGTAAAAGGACAAAAAAGGGCAGTAAATGATTTCCCATAGATAAGTTTTACAATTTTTGCCACAGGCACTCATGGTGTCATAGGTATTTTTACAAAACCTCAGGTCTAGCCTCAAGGAAGCATCCTTTAACCAAGAGGCAAACAGCATTCTTTAGTAAAGGTCAGTTTTTTATGAGTATGAGTTTTTAAACATGCTTTGTCAGATTTCAGACTCTATTCTAAATTAAAACAAATTCTTTTTAAGTTCTATTTATTAAAGTAAAATTTTAAAGCGTGTTGAAGCTACTCATTAACGGTATAATCTTTTATAAAGTGTTTTGGACCTGGAGTAAGTTGAATATATGTTTGGTGATTGATTCCTAAGGCAAAAACTATCATTTCTGTTGAAAAAGTCACTGGTGAACTTGAATTGCTAAATTTAATGACTTTAAAAATTTTTAAGTACTTATTGCATTTGGTCTCATTTTAGCATATAACATTAGTGACCAACCTTTCTTAAAACTTTTGGTTTTTATTATGTAGTGTTTTACTCTAGTTCTCAGTAGCAAAAATGGTGGTGAAAATGCTTGAATTTTGGTACAAAGTTATTTGGGTTCAAACCTTCTCCCCCAATACTTAGGAATTGTGACTTTGAGTTGGTTTTATAATCTCTGTGACATAGTCTCTTGTAAACTGTGAATATCAATCATTTCTATCCCATAGAGTTACTTTGAGTAATGTAAGTATATAGTGAATTGTATACCTTCATCAACCCTCTCCTGCTCTTTTGCGGTAACAAGCACCTTCATTAGGCTGGTCGTCTCTAATCTTTATATAGTTGTATGATGAATTTGTTCATGTTGTACTTAAATTTGTCCAAAAACTTTGTTTCTTGCAAGCTGAATCAAGTGTATATAACATCACTTGCAAAGTCTTCCAGACCTGACCTTAATATTAAATCTCTTTATCTACATTTCTGTATTCACAGCTCCAGATGACATGCATCCAAACCACTGCAGGCTATCTCTTCCTTTCTAAAACTCGCCTGTTATTTTCACACCATTTTCCTTTTCCTTTTTGTTACATCCTCTTTGCTAATATGACCTCCCCTCTTTCTCTGGAATGAGGAATTCTCCCTTGTTTGGTCTTTTTCTTTTTTAGTTCAGTTTCTGTGTCTTGGTCAATCCATGATTCTTAGTGTGTAAGTACCAGATCTAAAAAATTAAAGCAAATTAGTTTTAATATTCCCAATCATAAGCTCAATGCTTATCACATAGTATGCTCTTTAAACATCTTTGGAGAATAAGAATTGATAGTTTTTAATTAAAGTCTGGCTTTTATTTAATATTTTAAGAGTGACAGTTATTTTAAGAATGACAGATTGTGGGAACTTGGCTTAATTATTTTTATATACAAAACACTGAAGCCTCGTTTAGATTGGGATGGTAGTTTTTGTCATCATTTATTTTAACATAATATGTGTACTAACTTATTTTTTTGTCATGGCTATATTGCTCTTCTGTGAAAGTGTATTTTAAAATTCTTAGATGAATTTTATTACCCTTAATATTCCTATTGTGTTTCTAAGGATAGTACCTATTTCACTATACTCTGAATCAACTTTAATCTGAAATTATGTGTTACTATTAGTTTTTGCTAATTTTAACTGCTTGGGTATTGTAGAGTCAGCTCAAGTTCGGTCTGATTATATCTTAATCTAATTTTAGTCAGAATAGAAGATATGAGGCTATAATTTGTTTTGTAATGTATAACTGCCTGGGTCTCCTTTTTACTCTCATCTTAAAGAATTTGTTAACAGATTGAGAACTTTAATTTGGCTTCCTCGGGTAATTCCATAGCAATAGAAGACACTGTGCTGCTTTATCTCTTTTTTTGTTTTCCAGGTTTGTTTTGGTTTTGTGATCTAGGTACTTTGATATAGTACCATATTCTTTTACTTCACTCCAGTGATTGGTTTCTAAAGAGTGTTTACCTGTGCAGTTATTTTTCTGTTGCTCTTGCTGACAGGAAATAATTTGACTCCTGGTACCCTTCAGGTTCATAATTTCATTCGTATGTATGTGTACGATCCTATCTCTAGCATTCTTTTCTGATATCGGGTAAGCATTTTCAGTATGTAAGAAGAAAACCAGGTATGAATAAATGAGTAAAACTGTGATCATTTCCAGAAGCTAAATGGAGGCCAAAAAAAGAAAAAATAAAATACATATCTTTATTTTTATTTAAAAAAATTTTTTTTAGTGTTTATTTATTTTTGAGAGAGAGACACGTAGAGTGTGAGCAGGGGAGGGTCAGAGAGAGACACACACACAGAATCAGAAGCAGGCTCCAGGCTCTGAGCTGTCAGCACAGAGGCTGATGCCGGTCTCGAACCCACAAACCATGAGATCATCACCTGAGCTGAAGTTGGCTGCTTAACCGACTAAGCCACCCAGGTGCCCCTCAAATACATATCTTTAAATTAACATAAAGATTATAGATCACCCGGAGTTATTTGTAAGACATAAAATTAAGTTCTGACTTCTGGTAGAATGCTGCTTTATTTCTTCAGTATAAAACTTTATAAGATTGTGATTATTATCAACTTTAGAAGGAAATTTTTATTGGCCACACACATATGTACACATGTGTACACACAACAGCCTGTTTCCTAGCATGTGTATTTTACAAATTGTCAAATGCCAGACACTAACTACTGATGCAAATAACACAGTATTTTTTATTTTTCTGGCACACCCATTCATCTGTCACTGGATGCTTGAGTTGCTTCCATATCTTGGCTATTATAATAATGCTTTAATAAACAAAAGGGTGGGGTGCATAGATCTTTTTGAATTAGTGTTTTCAGTTTCTCTAGGGAAATACCCAGTAGTGAACTTGCTGCATAATTTGGTATTTCTATTTTAATTTGGAATATTTGAAATTTTTAATTCTACTAGTGTCTCTCTACTTAGTTTCTGACTGGCATAGCAAGTCACATCTCCACAAAAATCTGTACTTCTCTATCTTCCTTTATTTTGCATCTTTACTTCTACTACCTCAGTTTTGACTTTTCTCTTGTCATGTGTGAGCTTTTGCAGGTAACTTTCTAAAATTTCTTCCTCCTTATAGCTTCCTTTTCCCCAGTTAATGCATCCTCATCCCTCATTCTCTATCACACACTTAATGTTATCTATTTGCCTAAGTCTTTTCAGAGCATCTTGAGGAAACTGTCAGACTCCTGTCACTTATCCACAAGTGCCCTTTACTGCAGTCGTACCAAAGGATGTGGCTATTCTGATATACTGTTTTTTAAAAATATTTTTATTTTTTAAAGTTTATTTGTTTATTTTGAGAGAGAGAGAATCCCAAGCAGGCTCTGCAGTGACGGCACAGAGCCTGATGCGGAGCTTGAATTGACAAACTGTGAGTTCATGACCTGAGACAAAAAGCAAAACTCAGATGCTCAGCTGACTGAGCCACCCAGGTGCACCCTGACATACTGTTTTTAAGAATTACTGTGTACTTTCCTTCTGCCTCAAATTTTATTCTACATATTCTCTGCCTGATAAGTTTCAATTTATCTTTTAAGACTTGCTATAATCCTTTGTTAGTCTTTTACTTCCCTCCTTCTTAAAGATTGTCTCTTACTACATTAGCAGCTTATGTAGGCCTCCCTGAAAAGTCTTGTCTCCCTGTATTGAATCTCTCTTAGAGTCTTATACTTATATTCACTTGACCCCCTCATTGACTGTGAACTTAATAGAAAAACTTTATTTATATTTCTATCTCATGAGCAAGGATAAAACTTGGCATGCTACAATCTTTCAATAATTTTTTGAATGGATGGTTTGTAAAAGACCACGTGGTCAGTGTGGGTTAGGCTTAGAGCCCAAGCCCCTTGACTTCAGTGTTCATTATCATACTGTTTCTATAGGTTTTATGTTATTTTAAGTTCTTAAAATAATTCTACTCTTTTTAAAAAGTCAATTATAGTTCACAGTTGTATCTTACCCTGTCAACCGTTTCTTGTTTTAATGAATTGTGTGTACTATTTAACACTTTTATTTTAGTGTTTCAACTATTCTTCATTCTGGTTGTCATTTTGTTTTTTTGTTTTTTGTTTTTCTTTTTTGGTTGTCATTTTGGAGAACACAGCTCCTTCTGAATAACTGTACAAGTTTCTTCATTTTTTTCAATACTTGTAATACTAAACCTCTTGCAGTGTCATATCATCATGTGTCACTGGGTTTCCACTTTTCCCTTCTATGATGATAGCAACTTTGTGTGACATTCATTTAGTCTGATCACTTCAGTTTAATTGGGAACCCATCCTTGATACATTTCTTGAGATTTAATCATCAGAGTCACATTTTAAATTCTGCATTTATTTTAGTAGTAGTGTATATCCTGTTTGTAAAATTGTTCACTTAATACATTTCCTATACCTTCTTGTTCTGACATTTGGCTCTCTTAAATCCCTGAAAACAATTTTTGATTTATTGATATTAGTCAAGTCATCTGTGGGCACATTTTCATTCTCATTAAGGCTCTTTTTTGTATTGATAAATAATTAACTCTTATTTTATATATAAATATATACAATATAGACATATACATGCATATAACATAACTTTGCTCCCTTTGTACATCATTGCTGGACCTGCAGCAATAAATTGTTGAAACAATTTGAGCAATTGAAACAATAACTTGTCTTCATCTTGAATTATTTTTATCAACTACAATTTTGATTTACACTGACTTTATTAGTAAACTAGAAGTAGAAACTAAAACACAAGTAAGTAAAATGACTTACCAGAATTTTCAAAAGATTTATTTACTATTAAATTTAGATTTTTTTCTCTTCAAAGCTCTGCATATTTTTTTAAAGGTTCTTGTGACCTTTATTTCCTTGAATGTATTATTTTCTGAAAATTAGTCTCTCCATTCTAGAATTTATTATGTGTCTCCAAAACAATACCTTTCATTTTACCAAGTTGGTTATTATATTTCCAAATTGGTTAATTATTTAATTCTGTCCTAGATAAGAGTTATGCTGCTTTTTAACCATAGGGCTTTTGTTTTTGTTTTTGTTTTTTATTGTATCCTTATTTTAGTTCTTTAGTGAAAGAGAGAGGAAGAAATTTAGGAAATAAAGAAGTGAATAACCCAGTTTTTTCAACCTTCCTTTCATAGGTACTCTATCAGTTGTTTAATTTTTTATGATTTTCCTTGAGCTAATTATCTGAATGCTCCATGGTTTCCTTAAAGGTGAAATTTAGAACCCTGGAAACAGTTATTTTTTTTAATGAGGTATGTAACGTATCTATTCCTAAAATATTAGGCAAGTTTGAGGAAAATATTATGGGTAAGGAGGAGAACAAGTTAGGATGGTTGAGTATTATCTTGTCCCTATACTACTAAACTGTAGATACTCCATAAAATAGAAGGATGCAGACAGCTGCAGAAGGAAGATAGACCAGGAAAACACTAAGTCAGTGGGATTCAGTCACATCCAAGTGAAATGGCATCCATCAGTAACTTTCCTTTTAAGTGACTGAAATCTCCCAGACACAAATTTCTCTTGACAGGTATTCATTTATGTCATTTATTAAGGAACCCAACAATTGCCTAGTTATATCAAGGACCTTGTTGTGACATGCTGTAAATGTAGACAATTCTTAAAAGGAAAGTTGAGTTTCATGTAAACATTAGGCACACTGACCAAAAAGATTTCCTTGACTGTTCTTTTGAAGCTTTCATTTGTAAATAAATTATGAAATCTTTTTCTTTATTCGTTTTAAAAATAAGATTCCTTTGTTTAGTCTCAGATTTATTTTCTAGTCTGTTTCATATTTATTATGGATGTTAAAATCCATTCATTTATTCATCCATCAAATTGTTAGACTGAGGATTTATGAGACATAAGCCCTTAGAGGATCACAAGAATGTTCCTAAGAGCATGAGGAAGAAATCTTCATATAAACCAAGGTGTCATTTGAGCTAGATTTTGAAATATGAGCAGGTTTCAGGAGATTGATGTGAAAACTAACAAATCCTTCAAGAGAATGAACGAACATGAATAAAGACACATGATCTCATGTGAGATCATTGGAATAAGATATGATGTAGGTTTAAGGTAGGTTGAGGCCTTAGATTCTTAGATTTTAAGAGTCCTAATGGGGATTCATTGAAGGCAAGAGATGATAGAGAGTATAGTACTTTAGAAGATTGATATGATGGTGGCCTCTGTGATGAATGAATGCACAACTGGAGGTAGACCAGTTTGGGTGCTAGGAACCTTGACTGAGGGAAAAACTGAAGGATTAGAAAGAATCAGGAGACATAAATTCATACTAGATATTAAAATACAATTAAGCAAAATAGGGAGGCAATGAAGAAAAGGGAGTGTTAAACCAAACTGACTAACTTAAAAATAACTAATTGAAAAGAATGGTGATACTAGTAACAGAAAGATGAGTGGCCATATTTATTTTTTGGAGGCAAATACAATAGATGAATGGTATCATTTTTAGGTATTATTTTTAGAAGTGTTGAATTAGAAATTTCCAGAATGCATTTTAAAGTAATGGGATTATAAATATATAGAGAGGAATCAGACTTTGGAAGTAGATTTGATTACTGCTACAGATTTGTTCTATACAACTCAAGTACCCCGTCCTAACTTTACTACTTTTACTTTTTAGTAAATGACTGTGTCTCTGAATGGATACTGAAGGTCTGGTAGGAAATCATGTTCTATAGAAACTGAGAACTGAAAAAAAGGCAGAGGAAGTGGGGAGAGAATGGAGGAACGGAAAGAATTGGATATAGGTGTCCATGGTTCAGCCGGGCCACACACAGACTGAGTCCAGAGAAGTTTAACTCCCAAGTAGTAGAGATCCTCAAGATGTGATAGTATAGTACTCTGTGGGGTTTTTTATTAAAGATTTATTTTAGTGACCAAAATATTCTGTGTAAGTAAAACTTACCTTTGCTTAGTTAAATGTTAGCTAGTCCACCTTAAGTAAACTTGTGAAATATTTGTAATTTGTCTCCTTCCTTCTTTATTGTTATTATTACTATTATCATTATCAGCTTTCTTTCCATACCTCTTTCTTTGTGTTTCCTTCATACCAGCTGAATTTACTTTAGGCAGAGGTACTTAATTCTTAGGATACCTTCAAACTACTTGACAGGATTTTTAAGCCACAGAATCTTTGTTTAAGGTGTTCTGGGGACATGCCTCAATGTGTATTTATAACAAGTTCTCAGTTAATGCTGAATCTGATAGTTTGGGCAAACTTTGAGAACCACTGCTTTATACCAGAAGCCCTTTTAGCTCAAGCCCTAAGATAGTGGTTCTAAGCTTGCTAGGGATGCAAATCACCTTTGCAAAGAATTGCCAAAAACAAACAAGCAAGAAGAAAAAAAAAACCTTCTTGGAGATTTTGAATCAGTAGATTCTAACTCTCTGGGGTGTAGTTTGGGCATCTGTGGTTTTACAAAGCTTCACAGGTATAAGCTACTTATGGCAGTTCTCTCTCTGGCCCTTGGATTTACCTATTCATTATACTAAGTTCCAACTCTTTGGGAAACTTTTAGAAAAGTACTCATTTAGCAAATAATTATTCTGTGGCCCTTTGTACCAGATGCTGGACTTAGTTCCAGAAACTCAGAGGTGGACAACATAGGTATGATACCTCAGAGTTTAAATATCCCTTGCCTTTTTTGCATACGCTCACATATTTATTAATTTAAACCCAAATGAGTTGGCCTTTTTGAGGTCTTTATACGGGAGCTGTGTTTATGCAGGGACCTCGTAAGACGAAGAGCCCCATTCTCTCCTAGCTGAACCTGATCATTGACTTTTAGAGCTTTAAGGAAGGAAGTGCAGTTTTCTTGGCTAAAACAGTATTATAAAAAATATATTTTTTAATGATTTTGCTTCTTTCGAATTCATTGAGGTTTATTTTATGGCCCAGAATATGATCTATCTTATTTTGTTTGCACTTGAAAAGAATGCATATGCATCACTTGTTGAATTGGGTGTCCTATAAAAGTAGGTCAATATACTGTTCAGTTGTTTAAAAAAACTTTTTTTAAATGTTTTTACTTTTGAGAGAGAGAGAGAGAGCACAAGCACAAGGGAGGGGCAGAGAGAGAGAGGGAAACAGAGCTGACAGCAGAGAGCCTGACATGAGGCTTGCACTCATGAATGGCAAGATTATGACCTGAGCCAAAGTTGGGCCCTTAACCGACTGAGTCACCCAGGTGCCCCTGTTCGGGTGTTTTTATATATGTTTGTTTTCTATATACTTGTACTATTAATCACTAACAGTATTAAAGTCTCTGACTATAATTGTAGATTTATATTTATCACCTTTCAGTTCTTTTAGTATTTGCCTTTTACATTATTTCTTGTTGGTGAATTGGTTCCTTTATCAATGTAATGTCCCTTTTAATCTCTGGTAACATTCTTTTTTTAATTTAATGTATATTTTTTGAAAGAGAGAGAGAGGGACAGAGCACGAGCCAGGGAGGGGCAGAGAGAGAGGGAGACACAGAATCCGAAGCAGCACCAGGCTCTGAGCTGTCAGCACAGAGCCTGACATGGGGCTTGAACCCACGTGGAGATCATGACATGAGCTGAAGTCGGATACTTAAACAACTAAGCTACCCAGGCGCCCCTCTCTGGTAACATTCGTATTCTGAAGCTTACGTAGTCTGATATTAGTACTCTAAGCTTTTGATTTCTGTTTTACATGGTGTATATTTTATTCTCCTTTAGTTTTAACTATATCTTTACACTTAACAGCTTTATATTTATAATTAATCATTTTATATATATTTAAATATATGGAGATATGTATTCCGTAATATGTGGACATCCATACAACACAACTGTTTTTAAAATGGATTCGGGGGTGCCTGGGTGGCTCAGTCAGTTAAGCCTCCGACTTCGGCTCAGGTCAGATCTCACGTTTGTGGGTTTGAGCCCGGTGTCGGGCTCTGTACTGACAGCTAGCTCAGAGCCTGGAGCCTGCTTCCGGTTCTGTGTCTCCTTCTCTCTCTTCCCCTCCCCCTCCCATGCTCTGTCTCTCTCGGTATCAAAAATAAAACATTAAAAAAAAATTTTTTTTTAATGGATGATATGGGGGCACCTGGGTGGTGCAGTCAGTTGAGCATCTTTTGATTTCAGCTCAGGTCATGATCTCGAGGTTTGTGAGTTTGAGCCCCACTCTAGGCTCTGCACAAACAGTGCAGAGTCTGCTGGGATTCTCTCTCTCCCTCTCATTCTGCCCCCTCTCCTGCTGGTTCTTCTCTCTCTCCCTCTCTCTGAAAATAAATAAACTTTAAAACATAAACAAAAATGGATTGGACTTAGTTGGGACTTACTGTTTTATCCAGTTTGACAATCTTAGCCTTTTAACTGGGTTACGTTATTTAGAGTTAATGTAATTACTGATGTGGATTTAAATCTGCCATCTTAATATTTTCTGTTTTTTTCATGAGTTCTTTGTTATTTTTTATTCTTTCACACTGAGTATTTTTTATGATTCCATTTTATCTCCATTGTTGTCTTCTTAATTAGACCCTGTTTTAAGAATTAATATTTGCCCTCCTGTTTATAATATATATCCTTAATGTATCACTGACACTCTTCAAATATTGTTTTACTACTTGACAATTAATGTAAGGATCTTAAAACACTCTGAATGCCAGAAGCAGTTAAGACTGGTTCACTCCTCATCTGAAAGTATCCCTTCCCTACAGATTCTCAAATTTTCTATTTATCTCCATTCTAACTCAGAGACTTGTCCAAAAGCATTACACTGAATAAAAATCAAGAAGTGCACATTCCCAAAACTTGGCATGTCTGTTCCTCTCTTCCTATCTGGCCTTCTTCTTTTCCATTTTTCCTTATCTGTGAGCTATCAAAAGTGCCTGTTATGTGAAAATGCAGACGTTAATATTTAAAATGAAAGGAAGGTGTGTGTGTGTGTGTGTGTGTGTAGGAAGGAATATATGTGAATTTTTGTATACCTACTCAGTTTTCCTAAAGCTGTTTGGAAAGTAGTCTTATTATTAAAAAAATCAACGACGGTAAGTGCAACATGTATTTTAAATTTTGTTCATTATAAAAATATACATAAAATATTTCAAAAATGAGTTTAAACTCCTATGCTCTTATAGCATCTTAGTATATATACTTTTATTCATAGAATTAAAACGATTTTGTTCCAAAAAAGTTTTAAAATATAGCTATGTATTATTTTAAAATTACAAATATCAGAATAAATTGGAAACGGTTTCCATCAAAATATTTCTTGATACCTATTCCCTCCCTTTTTCATTTTTGTGGCTTTTTTGAACTATTTCTCAGCATCCGTTTCACTGTACTGCATTATTCTGTACACCTTAGCTTCTTCAGTGTTTTGTCTTCTTGGTTCTTTCTTCTGATGAAACCTCCATGGATTCCACTATGTTTGCTTTAGGTGTACTTTTTATTTTATTTTTTAATGTTTATTTTTGAGAGAGTGAGCAGGGGAGGGGCAGAGTGAGTGTTGGGAGACCGAGGAGCCTAAGCAGGTTCCATGCTGTGGGGCTGGAACTCAGGAACTGTGAAGTGATGATTTGAGCCAAAGTAGGATACGAACCGACTGAGCCACCTAGGCTCCCCAGCTCTACTCATTTTTATTGCTACTGCTTAACTGCGTTCTGTAGCTTTAACATGTCTCAGGTCTCCAAACTTTGAGTCTTTCTCTTGCCTGATAAAATGGCTTACCTGTGAATTACAGTCATTGCATAAAGCCCCCCAGTGTCCTCCCAAATATTCAGAGTCGGCCATGCATTCTGCTTCCTTATTCTCCACTAGACTCTGCCCCCACATTATTTCCCAGTGCATTATCCCAAGGCTGTCATGAACATTTACTGAACAAATTTACGGTAACAGAGATGTGTTATGGTACAACAGTATAAAATTTAAAATTGAATGCTTTATTTCACAATTCTGAGAAGTTACTTGGCCATCCCTACTGCCAAGAATGCTGCCTTTTTGCCTTAGACCTGGCTTTATAAAAAGCAATGATCATTTATTTAATGTTTTTGAACATAAAATGTATAAAAAGAATATAAAGAGGAAAATAGAAAATAAACTGGATCTGGTGAAGAACATGTTATTATTTTTTTTAAGTTTATTTATTGTGAGAGAGAGCAAGCGCACAAGCAGGGGAGGGGCAGAGGGAAAGGGAGAAAATCTTAAGCAGGTTCTATGCTCAGCGATGGCCCAACAGGGGGTTCCATCCACAAACTGTGAAATCATGACCTGAGCCAAAATCAAGAGTTGGGTGCTTAACTGACTGAGCCATCCGCGTGCCCCACTTAATTATTTTTTTAATGTTCATTTATTTATTTTGAGAGAGAGAGAACACGTGCAAGCGTGGGGGAGAGGCAGAGAGAAAAGGAGAGAAAGAATCCCCAGCAGGCTCCGTGCCATCCCTAGGATCCTGAGATCACCTGAGCCCATACCAAGAGTCAGATGCTTAACCGACTGAGCCACCCAGGCATCTCTTAGTTATTTTTTAAGAATGCTTTTCTACTAGTAAAATTTGAGATGTTATTTTTCACAGTACTCCTATATGAATAATGAAGGTAATCCAGGTGCCACTGAATTTTTCTTGTTAAGATGTATTCTGATAAAATATACATTAAAAAGAAAATGTTTACTCATTTAATGATTTTGTTAGATGTGTGAAATGGCTAACTTGCCTAGCACATTCAGTATTTATTTGACTTTTAAATCTATATTAAAACACTAAACTTTAAGTAATTTTGTATGTTCATAAGTATTTTTATGTTATATGTTATCAGTGTTTGAATTTTTAAATTTTATTTTTCTTTTAAAATTAAATACAATATAGACAAGTAATTTGTATTTAAAGAAAAAGCCTGAACATGACAGATATTAATTACATAGTGAAGTGTGGTATTCCTGGAGTAAGCAATTTTAGGGTAGTAAACATCATAATTTCAAGTATATATAGCAGTGAAATATTTCTTGTTCATTCATCGATTTTTCAGTAAAATTTGTTTTGAAAATGTTTACTTTTCCATTGCAGGGTTTTAATATTTTAAGTTACACAGGAGAGATTATCTATTACATATCAATTACTTGGAAAGACTAGGACACTAGCCACAGTTCTGCCATTGGCTAGATGAATGACTTGAATTAAGTTACCTCTCAAGTCATTTTCTCATCTGTAATATAAAGGCATCAATCTTATTTTTTTCTTAAGTTTTGTAACTTCTGTAACTTGAAGAGATTCCAAAACAAATATTGTACAGTCCCGAAAAGGGTCTCAAAGTTTGTAATACCACCATCTATCTAACACGTAAATCATCTGCCCAGTATCACTCAGTACTAGCGGCAGGGAGAGAGCTTCTGCCCAGGCTAGAAGTGTGGAAGTCACTCATTTCCTCTTGAGGCAGGTCTGACGGCTGATAGTCTCTCTTCAAGTGAACTGACTTGTCTCTCCTTAGTAATTTCAGTACTTGGAATCATACACAACAAGCATGATCCAAGTTCTAGTATTAGAAACCATCTATATTTTCTCATTTTTCTTTTTTTAATCAAACATCCTGTTTTCCTCTGTTCCTTCTATAACAAGGTTTTGATTTGTATTGGTTTTGTATAGTTTTGGACATATGAAATAAACAATATAATAAATTTGAAAATAACACGGTGTAAATTTTGGAGTTGGAAACTTTTATATCGAGGTAATGTATAAGAATCTCATATATTTTTTTAAGTAGTTTATTGTCAGATTGGTTTCCATACAACACCCAGTGCTCTTCCCCACAAGTGCCCTCCTCCATCATATTTTTAAAGATATTCTAAAAAGTTTTTAAAGTTTATTTTATAAGAGAGAGCGAGCAAGCATGGGGGAGGCGTAGAGAGAGGGAGAGAGAGAAATCCCACACCTGATGCGGGGGGCTCGAACTGAAAATACAAAGGTGCCCCATGACTCTAATAATTTCTAACATTTGTAACTGAACCTTAGAAAAATGCTCTTTAAATTCTTGTGACTAGGAATTTAATGCTCATGTTAGATGCTTACTATGTCCTGGTCTCTATTCTTTGCTCCTTAAATATATCATCTCATTCAGTTTCTGCAGTAGTCCTATGAGGTCTTCACATTTCCACTTTGGAAATTAGGTAACTGAGGTACAGAGGTACTACGCATAATGAAATAGAAATTATTCAAATTACATATTGCAATTATTTAAATTACGTACTAAAATAAGTTTTTTCCCCTTCCAGTAAATACTGTTATACTGCTTGATAAATCTGTTGCTCTTCATATTAGTTCCTGAGATTTACAGAGGGCTTTTTATTGGCCAGTATGCTAGTCCTTTCCATATTTTATCTCATGTACTCCCCAGAGCAGTCCCATGAAATAGATACAGATTTTATCCTTATTTTATGAGTGAGGACTGAGAAGAATTACCTGAGATGACACAACTAGAAAGTGGTAGGATTAGGGTGGTCTTGACTCTGTAGCTGCTGCTCTACTCATTAGGTATACTTCTCTCCAGCTGACACTGCTTTAGCATAGATGACTCCGTTGGGTCAGGAATGGTAGACGCTTCTTGGCAGGCAATTCCAGCTATACAAGGTACAGACTCTGGATGCATGCATTGGGGAAGCCCTTTGAAAATACTTAATTCTTTTTTTTCTACCTTAATTTGTACATAAGCTTAGTAGATACATAATGGAATAAATATAAAGCTACAACTTGATCTCTGATGTAAAAGACCACATAGTCCTTTGTCCTTGGAAGACAGTACCCAAAACAAATCACACTGCTCATTCTGGCTTTAAGGGAGATTTGCAATATTAAGTAAAATTTTAGGATAAAGGAATATTAACAGTAGCTTTTTAGTTTTTTTCTAAGTTCAAGTTCAGCTGAGATTTATCGGGATTTAGAGCAGATTTCCATGATATCTAATGTATTTATGTTCAAATTCCTATCAAAGTTAAATACAAATAGATCTTTTGGGTTGTCTGCTAGTCTCTGTCATTTTGCATGTAATTAAGATTTAATTATACTTCTGTGGTAAATGATGTGGTTGCTTCCTCTTGCATTATGCTTATCTAGTAGTTCTTAACTTGCAGTCCAAGCAGTTCTCAGAACATGATGTTCAGAATCTGCTTAAAGCTCTTCACTTAGAGTGAAGCACAGAGAAAAGTTAACACATGTGCCTATTCAACAAGGGAATTTAGCCTTCCCTCTCGATTCCCTGGTTATTCAACAGGAAATTCAACTTTATTTCTCATATTTCAAGAAGTACATTTTTCTGACAACTGTTTTTCACATTATATTCTTTTATGTTTCTTGTATAATTTTGTTTTTGCTTTCTTTGGTACTTATTCAGCTTGGCATGGTAGCTTTTCTCAGCAGTGTTGTATGTGTCTGTGATTGTGCCACTTTTCACTTTCTTTTTCTCAGTGGAACTTAGAAGCATTAAACACATCTTTCTAGTAGTTATATATTAATGAAGTTTCGCTATCTTGTGTGATTATTTTGGCAGTTTCACCTCATTTACATAGGTATCTGAAAGAAATTTTTATGTTCATCACAGTAAAAAAAATGCACTTCTAATCACTAAGCACCTAAAATTTCTCCTGAAAATAAAGGCACAAAGGTAGCAAATGAATACATGTTATTAGTGAAGTAAATACAAAAACACTAGAGAAAGTGTTGAGAAATAACTGCAAGTGAGTAAGTTTTGAAATTTTGGCTAAATAGTGCATTCATAATCTACCAGGTTTTTACAATGAGGTGTATTTTCTGCCATTTCTGTTGCATAGTCCACTAAAATAGCTAGTTAGGGATCACTCTTTACAACTGGAACCAAACATTTCTAGTATAGTATTTAACAAAGGAGGGCAGTATAGGCACCGGGGGTAAGAGTCATTTGAGAATTTCCTCCCGGAGACTCTATCGTTGGGTAGAAGCAGCCCGTAGTTATCAGGTTGCTCTCAGTATGCATCCAGCATACTTTCTCAAGCATTGTTAAATTGCCTTGGTTGAAGACAATATAGCAGACTGCAGTTTTTCAAAATATTTGTTGATCAAATACATGTTTACTTATGTAAATATAAACCCTCCAACACTTTTATATTTTCTTTTTTGTTTTAGTAAGATATTTATTTTGACAACTAAAACTGATGATAATACAAGAGGAGGCAACTCAATGTTTCAAATGATAAAATTATTCCATTTTAACTAGTAAGAACCTATACAGGATCATGGCATTTAGGGTATCTATCTCTTTGGACCAGATCATATGTTATTTGAATCTACTGTGGTATTGTTAGTATGTTTCATAAGACATAGTACAGAGCTGCTATGATCTTTAAATGTTAATATTCTTTTCTTATCACTTTACTGTGTAGATACCCTTCATGAGACCCAACTCTGCCACAGCTCATCCTCGGAGGCAATCCTGGAAACCTCTTTTATAAGTGTGATTTTAAAAATGTGGATAACACTCTCAATAGAGTATATAAAGTAAAGGAGAACAGCTATCTTGTCCTTCCCTTAAGCTTATCACTGCAAAAAGTTGCCTTTGCTTGTCAGGTTTGAATAGAATGTAATTGATTGGTTTGTTGCTTGGACTGACAAGGCAGTTAATTTGCCTGTGTGGATCTTTTTCCTATTTTTTTCTTCTTCTACTTTTTTCCCCCTTGCACTAATCAGAAACATTTGATATGTGCATTGTTGAAAAGTAGTAGTAATGTCTTGTCAAAATTGTCCTATTAAGTGATGTCTTTCCTTCTTGCTTCTTTGGCAAATGATGATCTGTGGTGTTTGGACTTACTGAAGAGTTATGGAAGCCTGTGGGACTTAAATGCAATGTGCTACTCCTCACTGTTGTTGAACAATACCAGTAACAAGAAAGACAATGCATTCCACTAGTCTGCTATTATGTTTTATCCAGCTTAATACATATATTCATATATGAAATGTTAACATTGGGAAACAACTATAGACTCTTATATTAAAGGTTATTTCTATTTATATTATTCAGCAAAAGTGAAAAACTTGTGAAAGCATATGCCGTTCTAGTTTTGGCTAATAGTCCTAATGTGAAAGCACTAATATTAGCATGAAACTATTACAATTTCAGATTTTAACCTCATTAGTAAATTATGTCTGTGTTGATCTCTAGGTATTTTTTAGTAATACCCAAATTTATTCAGTCTTTATTGATTTAATATGAGCTTTCTACGTTCAGTATAATTTTATTTTTCTCAACGTTAAATAAGAGGTTATGAAATAAGGAGGGAGATACAAAGCTTAATGACTATACAACCTGCCAGCTGAGAGATCTTCAACATCTGTATTTTTCCAGAGGTTTACAGAATTAAAATTTGATCTTCAAGTTTTAATGATCCAGTTTTAAATCGACAGACATACTTTGAGTATTTGATAACTCCATCTTGAACTGATTTAGAAGAGACTCTGCTGAAATTGAAATGTACATACACATGTAATTCTCAACATGTCTCTTGGAATTTCCTGATTTATACTTGTGGTTTTGGACATCTTTTCAGATATAGTGGCAATTAAAAATAGTGTAAACTTTAGGAATAGAGTAGGCAATGTTATAGATAATCAAAAGCAAGTGTAAGTATAAAGTTGCTGTATGGTAGTTAATCTATAGTTACAGTAAGGAACCATATTATCGATAAGATGTTTAATAAAAGTAATATGTATGTAAAATACGTATAAACTGAGATTGACTTATCAAAAGATCTTTTAACATTGGAGGAAAAATTATAGTGTGTAGCAAAGCCAGTTGGCTCTTTTCTTTCTTTTTTTTTTTTTAAGGAATAAGGAAAGACTCATTTCTACATAAGCTTAAGAAAAAGTTGGTAATTATTACTATTGCTGAACTGTAGCCAATTATAAGAAAAATGACAGATTGCCATTTCCTTAAAAGAATATGTTAATGGTCCTGGCCCTGCTTTGTTATATGCTGAGAAATTATTAGCTGCATTTTATTTTGGATTTTTTGAGAAATCATTAAGCTTGTGGTTTTGGTATCACTATTAATCAAAATCCTTTCCACTTTGTTTCTAATTATGGTACTACATTATCATCATTCTCCATCTTGTAGTCTCTAGCGGTGGATATGATATTCCTTATTTGGTGCTAGCCCTAAAATCTTTGTCACATATCACAAATCAAATCTCATAAGATCATTGGTCCTGCAAACCTGTTTTTAGAGGAAGAGAGCTTTTAAAGGGAGTAGAATAAAACATATTTTCCTAATAAACTCCTCAGTGTTTATTTGGTCCGGTTGCTATGCAAAGGAGATATTAATGTATCCTTAAGAAAATATGCACCAAATGATGTGTATTTCACAGATGAAAAATTGGCATGACAGGTAAATGATGGTTACTGGTCACGTAATAGGGAAATGAAAAAAAATACCAAAATATCAGGAGGGTAATTAAAGGACTCAGAAATACAAGATCAATGACCTAGTAGTATATAGTGCTGGTTCTCAAACTTTATTTTATATCAGAATCCATGAAAGATTTGTTAAAACACAGTTTTGCTGTGCTATTTCACCTCCTTATTGTCCTCTTCCTGAAATTTACTCCCTCCTCCCATCTCCTACAGTTTCTGAGTCAGTGGGTCTGGGATGAGGCCTGAAAATTTGTCTTTTTAACAAGTTCCTGAGTGATGCTGCTGGCCAGGCACACCACTTTGAGAACCATTTGTATGTAATAATTTTTAAAAGAATCATTGTGTTGTGGTTGTCATTGATTGATGATAGAGTTAATGTACTTAAAAGGGCCCTTAAATTTTCAAAAATATTTGTTTCTAGATAAAAGAGTTTGTGGGAGTTTCATCTATAACACATACAATGTCTTTATTTTTATAAATTCAGTTAATTTTTTAAATTTTTATGTTTTTAATTTTTAATTTTATTATGGGGAGAACAGTATTTTAGATACAGAAGTGAATCAAAGAACATAGCCTTTGTCCATAATTCACTGATTCCTGTGTTAAAAAAGATTTGAAATTAGGGTTATGTTTGAACATGAAAAAAAGGTTAGTTTTAACTTTTATCCATCTTAAGTTTAGAAATGATGCTTATGTATCACTTCTATACCATCATTATTCGTGTATTTCTTGTTATTTATCTGATTTTACATTTATGTTATTAAAAATAGATTGTTGATCAGTAAATGATGATCATTTATCATCTTATTCCCTTGTTTTTATATCCCATCACTTAATGAGACCACTCTTTTTAAAAAATGTTCCTTTTTTGACAAAACTTAACCACTGTTTTACTTGATTGACAAAATGATAATATTTTATGAATATTTCAACAAAACCTATTCAAGGAATTGAGGACTCCCTACACCAGAGTGGAGTTTAACATTTAAAAAAATTTATATTCTAAAATAGTTTTCGGCAAGTGAAACTCGTTTAAGAGACTCAGCCTTAGGGTTGTGTGGCATCTGAAGATCCATTTTTCCTACTTATCTGAGTCAGCACTTTGTAAATTTACATAATACTAAGGATTGTGATTGAAAGTATTTCTGAAATGGACATGGTTTGCCAGTATTTTTTAAAAAACTCCAGGCCTCTTTCTCCCAGTGCTCACTCTAAGACTTCCTGCAGGCCTGCTGACAACACTCACTGCTGCTCAGGTGCATAAGATATAATGAAATTGGATGTTCATGCTGGGCTTTGTAAATAAAATGAGATTGACCCCCAGCTATTGTCTCATTTATCTGATTTACATTGTAAAATCAGGATCTACACTATTGATTAGAGCATAATCAGTTAATTATGAACAGGGAAATACAAAGTTATGTGGGGCTTGAGCACAGCAGGTTGTACTGCTAAAAATTTTCCAAGGGCATGAGCAGATGGAGATCAGTTTATTAAAGAACAAAGCAGACGTGTTTCAGGTATGGAAACGTCTAATCATTCTCTCATGCTGTGAGGAGGTACTTGACCTTAATTGTGTATTTTTATAGGAATTCTTTATGTTTCATGTTTTTTTTGTTTCACTTTGAATCTTATAAGCTGGCTGCTACAGATGTAGCTAACTGAATTGATCTCATTAGTTATCATTAAATGTGAATTTGGATTTCAGATAATGATCTAGATTTCTTCCAATCAATGTACTTTCAATGTGTAAAGAGTATTTTTGTCTTTCTTACCACTCAATCATGACTGCCTGAGGTAAAAATAGAAGTTTTTAGTGGCATTAATGAAGATATGTTGAAGATCTCTACATAATTCTTCTATTTGCAAAATGATAAAAATACATTTTCTAATTATTTTGTTTAGAAAATGCTAATATAGGTGGTTTGCACTAAAATTGTAAAATACATAAGGAATAAAATATGCCTTTATTGATATGAAATGTTATTCTGATATTGATAGAATGCAGAATTTTGTTCAAGCTTGTATTATTTTAAAAGTGATTGAATTCATGGGCCACAATCCTGCATTGTCTCCATCTGTTAAAATGGGTAATTGAAATAACTGGCCACTATATTCAATGAGAAAGAACCTATCACTACTGTTAATAGGTTTGTGTGGGTGTGTTAAGCTGCTAGTGAGATTTAATACAAGTAATGTTAGTTCTAAAGATCAGTTCTCTTGATCTTTCTTGTATAGAATTTTTACACAGAAATGATAAAAAGGTAAGGAAATTCAACCCATCAATTCTCTCAGTATTTAGTCTGCTTTCTTTTTAAGTAAACACATGCAATAGTATATATTTTTAGAGTCAGTATTTTACTCTATATTCTAGACATGGGTTATAAAATATTCCTTGACCTTAAAAAAAATAGCTGTGAAGATGGGTCGACTTGATCAAAAAAAGTGTTCATCCTTTTTCAAGCCCCATGTTATGGATTTCTCTTCTGAAGTTTAGCTTATCCTATGGCTAGAAGTTAGAGGTATAGGAAGTGCATTTAATTGTTTTAGTTTAAAAATGGTTATTTAATGTATCTTCCTAGTGACATTACCAGTTGGAAATTAAGATAGTTAAAGAAATCCGTTGGAGTACTGGCTTTTAGGCTTTCTCTTGGCACAGGCAGAAATAAATCTGTTGTTTCTTTTTACTTGTATTCATATTCTCAGTAGTTAGGTAAACACATGACTATTTGTTGTATGGATCATAGGACACATGAACTTAAGTCATTTGCCTCCTTTTATTTGTCTAGGGTGCTATACTTAACCATATGCTAAGTAAGTATTTTAAATATAGAACTATGTTTTTTTGGTCACTGCATTTGATTAAATCAGTGTGTGAAAGACCACATATATTTAGCTGCTTTATTATTTACACATATGTGTCCTTTATGAATCTGAAACCTAGGAAGTTGTTTTTAAGATTTGTATTAAATAATATAATTAAACAATCAGGTTTCCTTTTATCTTATAAATGGGATTCATTTTTTTCTCATTAAAATTGTAATTTTAGAATGCCCTATAGTGTCAATGTGTATAATATTTATTAGATGTTTAAAGGATACTTCTTTAAGCATCCCAGTTTGTATTTTATTAAAAGGAAATTCATAGTGTTTCTTTAAGGGTTAGTTTAATATTCTCTCTTAATATTTTAATATACTGCTGTTCTATTTAGTATGTGTGCTGCCGGTATATTATAATGGTTTTTTTATATAGACATTTGTGTTCCATAATAAAGTATATTGTGTCATATCACTATGCTTTTGTTGGTCAATGACTGCTCTTGGAAAAGATTTTAACACATTGCATTCACTATTCTTCTTGAAAAATGAAATATGTATATATTATGTGCTGCAATTATAAGTTTCCAGCTATATGTAAGAAATAGAAGTAGAGACTATAAATAATAATTTGATCAAAAACTATTTCAACTTTATTTCAGCTTTTAGATGGAAGAATGATTGCAGACCCTTAGGAGTTTCTGATTTTCAATTTTTTAAAAAGATGTGAATTTGTAACACAGCTAGAATTAATTGGCTGACAAAATTTGCCATAGTTTTCATACTGTTGTGTGTGTGCATGAGATAAGTAATTCACTAATTTTACCATCTACTTTGTTCTTCAGTTTCTAGGATTCTTAATGATATCTCTTACATTTATCTATGGTATATTCTTAAGAAATAATGTTCACGTTTCCTTTTATCATTCAGGATATTTTTGTTACCTGTACATAAAGCTATGGATGTCCTCAATATTCTAACGTATAAACAACCATACTTTTTCCAGATGGAAATAATTTTAGTCATTTGTAGAAAGAGGTTTTATTTGCATATTTATTAACAGAGCTGTTGATTTCAGGATTGATTTATTTCTCTTTGTGTTTTTTCTCTCCTGGATTTAGGCATTTCCTAAGTGTATTAACTACTCTTTTTTGCTATTTATTCTTGGAATTACAGTTTTTATTTACTGGTGAATGAGCAGTAACTTGAGAGAACTCTCATATAACCCCCTAATTCTGACAAGCAAATTCTGCCTTTCCTCTGAGACCCATCACAAAAACATGAGAGTTCCACATGGAGACTAAGTCATTCTAACAGGTGTTGCTAATGAAGTAATCAGTAGAATTAGGTCATTTCCAAATGGCATATACTTCAACATTATTATCTAACAAATTTAGCATACCCAGCCTTTCTTTTCCCTGTGCATTTATTCTTAAGCTGATAACCTGATTTTACAGTTAATTGGAATTAACTATAAATTGGAACTATATCAATGTAGCAAACTTGTTTTTAAGGTTATTAGCTGGAAATACATAGATAACATTAAGAATCCCCTTCATCTTTGCACGTGATATAAACTATTTATAAAACAACAAATTAAGATATACCTTTATATTCATCATGGTGTTTGATGTGACTTATACACTAGAAATCATAATTTGAAGTTATTATGACAGAGTTTTGAAGTAAATGTGCAAGAATTAGGATGTAATTCAATATGAACTAGGAAAACAGTAATGCCATATCTCTTCACCTATCAAGAGCTCAGATTATTGGCAATCTGAACTGTAAGGAACATTGGCCAAAACCTGAAGTGAAGCAAAAAAGACTTAATAGTAAACCAAAATTGAGTCCATGTACTTAACTCAGTAGAAATTCTCATTTTCATGTCTTTTTACTGTCCATTTGCATAGTCTTACTAAGTAAGGTTAAAGATTTGTTTCTTAAATCCACAAGAAATTATTGTTAGGAAAATGCTCACATAGAGTTACAATATCAGAAAGCAGTAGCTGATACTTTTCAAGCAAGTGAGTACTCTGAAAACCTGTAAAAGTTGAATACAATAACTCAAATAGAACAGCAGATAGATAATACTCCAAACACACTGTTAGACACTTAGCAGCATGTGTTACTTGTATTCATGACCCTGACATGACAAAGAGAAAGTAAGTTATATTTATTTTCTTGCTGAAGTAAAGAATGTGATTCTTTTTAAATATTCCACTAAAGATGGTAGAAACAGCAGTTTTCATGTTTGAAGGAATATGGTCGGTCTCACCTGTCTAGAAGTCTCAACTTTCTTGTAAATTCAGAAGTGCTCATATTCTGAAGGTTCCTGTAATTGTACATAATATAATTGAAGTTTTAACTATTTAAAGGTAAATAAGTTATACTGACAAGAGAGAACATAAAGTTGTGTGGGCTTGCCATGTAATTTCTTTGTTACATTTGATGTTAGCTATATATTGTTGTATTTTCTTAATGCCAGAACAACAGGTGTTTGAATACTTTGCTTTATGTATTTTTTTAGTTCATTTATAATAATGGCATAGTAAATAAGGCACTATTACTCTTATTCAATTTTATTTTTCATGTAGCTTGAATTATCATGGTAGATCATTCTTTTCAAGCCCATGTCTTGAGTCTAAAATCAGGGTTTTGCAAAAGTGCATAAATTTGTTTGGTTCATAAGGAGAAGATTTAGAGGAAAAATGGATAAATTTATGAATAATATGTTTTAAATTTCTGTATACCTGAATAACTTAAGTAAGTTGCTAACTTTCTGAAACTTGATTTCCAAAATGGGTCTTTGGGAGTTTGGATTTTGTAGTAATATGATTTGAAATTTTTACATAAATTGATTTATAGTCCTCTATTCTTATGGTTTTTAAAAATCAATGGCTTTTCTTTGTGTGTTGTTTCTAATAATAGTTCCTTCCTCTCCTTTTTATAATAAATGTTATTTAGTAGTAATTTTGCAATTTATTGAAGTAACATGTTTTATAAAAATTTCTTCTTGGTTTCATACTTGTGGTTTTCTCAGCATTTAAATTGTAAATCAGGAAGAGAAACAGTAAATAAAGAGAATCTGACAGACTGAAGGAAAGTATTTTTTTTTTAACTTACAATAAGAACACAAAGAAATTGAGGACAAAATCCTTTCTATTAGATGTATACACCTTTGTTATTTGTTGTTAAATTTTGGTCTTATTATTCCAATGATGCAAATTTTATTGTACAAAACAATGAAATAATACAGATCTTTCTTCATTGTCAGCAGGATGAGATTGTCTGAAACGAAGAATAGGTATGATAGTTTTCTTAGATTTTGCATATTATAGGGTGGCAAAGACAATATCAAAATATTTGTTGATAAGCTTAAAGATGTAGTAGGAGGTACTTTGAAAAACTAAATGCACTGAGAGAAAGTGACAGGTAATTCTGAGAATATTTATATTTGAGAAAATAATGCCAAATTCTTAGGATGGTTTTTATTTTCTAGATTGTATTAGCATGCTGTTAGCATTAGAAAGTATATTTACAATCTACTTAACTTGGACAAAGTGATAAGGTATATCGTATAGAAATGATTACATAGCTTAAATTTTTTAAGTAATCACAATGTATTAGATTAAATTCATAATCTATAATTATATATGTATTATATTAATATTTTTAAACTAATGGATAAATGATTAAATCTTGAAATTTAAAATTGAAATTGTATTATGAACACATTTAGCTATACATATACTTTCATTCCTATGCTCTTAATATTTCTACTATCAAAGTGTTCTGAATGATATTTTGTTAATTTTATTGTTATATTTTGTTTTTTCCTAAATACATATTTCAACTTTACATTGTCTTTGTCATAGACATTAATTTAATAATCTAATGAAATTAATGTGTTGAGATGTATGGGAATTTGCCATTTATCTTTGAAGAAGATAGTTTTTAATATTATTTAGACATGCCATAAATCTCTTTACCCTACAGGTGTGATGAATGCAGACTGTGCTACCATTTTGGCTGTTTGGATCCCCCTTTGAAAAAGTCTCCTAAACAAACAGGCTATGGGTGGATATGTCAGGAGTGTGATTCTTCATCTTCTAAGGTAAGGGGAAAAGTCCATGAGAAAAAGTGTTTCACTTCATTTTGATAGCCATATCATTACCATCAGCTTCGTGACTTTAAAGAGAATTAGAATTATGAATGACCATTTTAATCTAATGTACTTCAAGAGTATTTTGCCAGGGTGATTTTTTTTTTTTTTTGCCCTTAAAATAAGGAATAAACAGGGGCACCTGGGTGGCTCAGTTGATTAAGTGTCCGACTTGGGCTCAGGTCATGATCTCATTGTCCGTGGGTTCGAGCCCCATGTGGGGCTCTGTGCTGCCAGCTCAGAGCCTTGGAGCCTGTTTCTGTTTCTGAGTCTCCCTCTCTCTGCCCATTCCCTGCTTGTGTTCTGTCTCTCAAAAATAAGTAAACATTAAGAAAAAAAGGGTAAACAGCTCTACTAAATTATATGTTTCTTCTGAAACATTTTAGCTGTAAATTTTGTGTATTTTCTCTTTTAAATATTTTTATCTTGTATTTTTTTGTATATTTTCTATTTTCTATATTAAATAGTGTTCTAGTCACCAAAGAAAGTCACCCTGTGCGTACTTACCACACCTAGGGTCTGAGTCATGAGAAATTTGTTTTGACATATGTATTAATGTGTTTAAGTATGAATCAGCAGGATAACCAATAAAATCCAATTTTATTTTGTAGATAACTCATTAAGTATATTGTGAATGTTTTAATACAGTCTGAGAACAAAGTGAAATAAGTCAGAAAGACAAATACCATATACTTTCACTCATAAGGAATTTAAGAAACAAAACAGATGAACATTAAGGAGAAAAAAGAAAAGTCTGTTCTTTGACAGAACTAGCTTTTATATCCTAAAATTTATTTTTGATATTTATTTAGCCAAGTTAGAAAGGACAATAAATAGGTCATTTAATAGTTTATCTCTAAAAATTACTGAAATTAAATCTTTTGAATATCAATATTATAACCTTAAATTGTGGTAATCTTCTATTTAAGATTATTGTTTTTTTAAAGTGGGTGAATAGTTCTACTCCTGATACTTTTGACTCATTGACAAAAATACTGAATGTATTTCAAATAAGACATCCTGGTCAGCTGTGGGTTAATCAAATTGTTCTTCTGTAGATGGACAGTGGAGATTAGCTATCAATTATAATATGGACATGAAACAGTCTTTCTCAACTGCCACTTAACTGCATTTGTCTGTCCTAGAGACAATTAAAATTGATACTAAATTCCTTTTTGATTGTAGAATCCAATATATGTTTCTGTGTATATACATATTTTTTGGCCAAACGGTTGCCTTTAGATTCTGAGTTTAAGAACTTTGATAATGGCCATAGAGGATGTATGTGGACTGAGTCTAGTTATTAATGAGTCTGAGTCATTAATAAATGATCCACTTTTAATTTGAGATCCTCCAAAGGATAAAAAGCTACTATTTTCAGAACATACCCAAATCATAAATAATCCTAAAGGCATAATGGGTGTCTATGATTTTTGCAGTTTTACCTTTTTAATAAAGTACAGGCTGTAGTAAAGATAAAAACAAAAATAAGATCTATTTTTAGGTTAGAATTATTTGTTCTAGGTTACCACAGACACTATCTGTAAAAATTTACTTGTGGGGCGCCTGGGTGGCTCAGTCAGTTAAGCTTCCGACTTCGGCTCAGGTCAGATCTCATGTTTGTGGGTTCGAGCCCCGCATCAGGCTCTGTGCTGACAGCTACCTCAGAGCCTGGAGCCTACTTCGGGTTCTGTGTTTCCTTCTCTCTCTGCCCCTCCCCCTCTCATGCTCTGTCTCTCTTTGTATCAAAATAAATAAAACATTAAAAAAAAAATTTACTCGTGAAAAACTACAGAAAAACATTTGATTATAGAAAAAACTATTGAAAGGCTTTTTAACCAAATTTATTAAAAAATTTATATTTTAGTGTAATGATTATTAATGGATATACTCTGCATTTTATTTAATAATCGTTGGATATTTAAATTAAATATTAATTGTTTATTAAATATAATTTAATCATTTTGCTGCCTGTTTTAAACTATACAATATCAAGAATTTTTTTCCAGGCATTTTATTAAGACCAGGTTTAAGAGGTATTACACTTAATAGCAAAAGTTTTATTGCATAATTTAAAAATGCTTTACAGAAATTGTATTTAAATGGAAAAAAATAGTGGTTTTACTGTAGATTTTAGAGAGTTGTCTTATGAAACTCTTAGTGGTATAATAGGATTTTTCATTTTCTTTTTTTGTTAAGTTTATTGTTTTGTGAGAGTGAGAGCATTTGAGCAGGGGAGGGACCAGAGAGAGAGTAAGGGAGTGAGAGAATTCAAGCAGGCTCTGTGCTGCCAGTGCAGAGAACAGTGCAGGGTATGATCCCATGTGAGTTATGACCTGAGTTGAAATCAAGATTCAGGTGCTCAACCGAGTGAGCCACCCAGGCACCCCATAAGATGATTTTTCTAATACATTTTTTGTTTGGGGTTTCCTCTACCCTCAACAAGCAAATAAGGAAAGCATCTTTTAAAATATATTTATTGCCTTTCAAAAATATACCTTTTTGTGTTCATTCTTTTGAAAAGGTCCTGTATTACTATAAATGTATAGCGCTGTATTCAGTGCTTAAGGAATGGCTTTAAGTTATATAGTAATTTCATTAATAAATACTGAAAATGAAAGAGGTCTATTTCACATATGTTAGGAGTCTATCATACATTTCATTTTTTTAAATCATCTTTTAAAAAGTTTTTTTAATGTTTATTTTTGAGAGAGAGAAGGAGAGTGTGAGCCAGGGAGGGGCAGAGAGAGAGAGGGAGAGAGACAGAGGATCCGAAGCAGGCTCCAGGCTCTGTGCCGACAGCAGTGAGCCCAAGGTGGGGCTCAAAGTCAAGAGCCCTGAGATCATGACCTGAGCCGATGTGGGATACCCAACCCACAGAGCCATCCAGTTCCCCTATCATACATTTCTTAATGCAGTAGGATGCCAGTAGCCATTGAAAAATTTTATTTTTGTTTTTGTTTTTCCCTCTTTATGAGACAATAGGTCTTTGACTCTAAATGGAACTCCATTAGGAAGGCACATTGTTAGAAAACTCGCATTGTATTTTCTGTATTCTGACCTCTGATTGAATATGAGATATAAACAACCAACATGATCAAAATTTCATCCATTTATGATGTCTAATCTTTGGAATGTCATAGCATTTTACTATGAGGTTTACAGCAGGGAAGTAGATTTGTATTTTTGTCATATGAACATTGTATAGTGATGCTTTTTATTCAATAAAAAATTAAATTTAATGTAATAGTTAAGCTGGAAACTTAATTAATTCCCTTGAATATTTGTTGTTGCATCATTCTGATTTGTTCACTTTTGAAGACTTTCATTCCTAACTAACAGGTAGTAAATTTCTGTTGACATTTTCCTTTGAAGGATGTTTGCTAGTTTGGGTCCAAAGAGGAAAGCATTGATTGATAATATCATGCCTTATATTTATAATTCAGTGAATTGCTGTCGAGGCTTTTGAATTAAGAAATCAGTATGTTATTATGTCTGGTATGTATTTATGTCTTGTATCATTGTAGGGCCTAACGAAACCTACAATGGAAGTTAATATACTTTTCTTGTCCTTCATTTTCCTCTACTATATTTGGTGGACTGTTATTTGTTAGGTAATAGTGTGTGTATTTGCCATTTCATATATTTTAATGATATGAAAACTAAGATAAAAATACTTATTGCCAGATGAAAGGAAGTGAATCAGTTGCTAATAAATTTAGGTGGGGGAAAGTGAATGTGTAGAATTGTTATAGCCATAAAATATACATCCAACTTCCTTTCTCTGTGATAGTCAGGATTATTAAGTCCAAGGAGTCTTAACTTTCATTCTAAAAATTTGACTGCCAAATACGCTATTTATTTTGCTTAGAATTTTAGATAAATACAAGGTAAGGGCATAGAGCTGAATATGTGCTTGAAAATGCATTGCACTTTAAACATTAACTCTTAACATTGTCTCCAAATTTTGTGTAGCAGGGGAAACTAAAATAATGCCATGTATCTTCTCAGCAGCATAATATATTTATACATGACTTTGTCTTCAGGTTATAGGTTTATTGTCATGGGCTTTGCGAGGGCAAAAATGTTTTGTCACAAATCCTGTCTATTACTTTTATGGAAATTCTGCTAAAGTCTAAGAAGATTAATCAAAGCATAATCCATAATTTTAAGTTTTAGCACATGATAAAATACACCTAAAAGCAGTTTCATTAATAATGATTTAATGACAGTGTACCTAAAAGTAGAATGACTTTTTTAAAATTGAGAAATAATTGATATATAGCTTTATATTAGTTTCAGGTATGACAAGATAACCATTCAATATTTGTATATAGAATGACTGTTTACTGACACCTATGAAATGTGGCATGATAAGACTTTTTCTGACTTATCAACCTGTTATAAACCTGGTTAGTTCACTTTAGGTTTCAGGAAAAATGACTACATGGGACACAGACATACACATATATGTGTGCACACATGGAAACCCAAATCTACACACATACAAACACATGGAAATACACATGCACAAAACATACCTTCTTCCATAGGCTGGGCTTCAACGACACTGACGAAGGCAGCAGCTATCCAGACAGTGTATTAAGTTTGTGTTCAGTGCGACTAGTTCATTGCTACCTGTCACCATGCCTTAGGGTTAATGATTATTATATGCCTGGAAAAATAATGCATTTTGTTCTTAATCCTCCTCTTCCCCTCTCTCTTAGTTTTGTTGCCTCTCTGTTCCATTTGTTCACCCAACCTGAATACCTGGAATCATCTTCAGGCCTTTCCCATCCTTGTTCCTTACAGAAAATTATTCTCTGAGTCCTATAAATGTTTTCTTCCTTAAATGTTTCGCCTGTGTGCTCTTTGTTCCCTTTCTCCATTGCTACTGTGTTGATGCAGTGTCCCACTTTTTCCTCATTCTTTCAGTTTCTCCTATTTTGGAAACTATCTAAATAGGTCTGCCATACTTTTCTCCTTTTTTTTTTTTTTTTTTTTTTTTTTACCAATTCTCTTTACTAGAGGCCTCCAAAATGAAGTGTTTGTACCCTAAGAAATAGACAAAATGATGAATTAAGTCAGCTTAATTCTGTATAACATCCCATTTTAATTTCTATGTCTGTGCTTTATAATGTAAATAATAGATTAATACTATGGAACATGTTATAACTTCATACACACACATATATACATATATATGTTAAGATACATACTCAAATATTTTTAGTATTGGGGCACATCAACAAAAATGTTTGGAGACATTGGTACTAGAATAATCTTTCAGAAGGTACATTTGTCACACTTATGCTTTGCATTTATGTTTTTTCATCCTCTTTCATATCTAAAATACAACAAACAAAAACAGAAAGTTAATGTTATTACCATCTAATCCTCAGTATTCAAGCTTTGCCATTTATCTTAGAAATTCCCTCTTCTAGCAAAAGGATCCAGTACAGAATCACTCGTTGTATTTATTTTTCATGTTTCTTTCATCTTTAGTCTGGACAGTCTCTTTGTCTTTCCTTGAATTTCATGACCTTGCCACTTTTGAAGACTAGAAGGCAGTTATTTTGTAGGATGTCTCACTTTGTATTCTTTCAATCTTTTTAATAGTTAGATTCATGTTATGTATCTTTGATAAGAAAAGCCACAGATGTGATGCAGATGCCTTCTGTCAGATGACAGAGGACTTCAGTGTGAACCATAGATGGTAATCACTTGACTAAGCTGTCTGCAAGTCTTTTCCATTCTCTTGCCTTTTCTAATCAATTTGTGGGGAAGAACCTTGAGACTATGCAAATATCCTATTCCTCATCAGACTTTCATTTGCTGATTTATTCAGTGGATTATATTGGTTATTATCATTTATGTTGATCTTCAAATTGTCCCAGATTTGGCTAATGAAAGCCACTTTAGACTTCCTTCTGCCACTTCAACTTGGCATCCTTTGACATGACCCAGCCATCTTTAAGTATTTCCTTACAAAAGATGATCCAGGCTCAACTGTCCTTTGCCTAGTCCTGGAACTAGCCATTTCTCCAAAGAGCTCCAGTTCCTTTCAGTGGAGAACAGTATTTAGAAACCAAGATGTGGGTAATAGATGTGCTCATTATTACTGCAGCGATGTTCCTCCCAGTTTTTCTAGACAGAGCAAGGACTAGATGTATATGTGCACATACCCATTTGAAGCTATATTTCTGCCTTATAGATAGCAGAAGCCATTCCAGTTTTCTCCCTTTCTATATTTGTAACTCCCTGACAGAAAACTGGCTCCCATTATTCTTAAATATTCTTATATAATTAGTCCCCTGATATAAAACTAATCTCTCATCACTCTCCATTGCCACCCAACATGGACACCTCTTTTGCTTTCTCTAACCTAATGGGTTTTAGATTGAATTGTTCAGGAAGAGGTGAAAGCGGGAATGAGGGTGGATGTTTGTATTTTTTACAAGCTCCCTAAATTATTTTAATGAGCAGTCAAGAATAAGAATCTGTTTATGCATTTTATGAATTCTCCAGTTATGAAGAAAGACTCTCATCTAAAAATTAATTTTAGAACTTTAAAACAAATATACATAATGCCAAAAACCCAAGTGAAATGTCAAACGACTTTAAATTTATGTTGCATACTTACATATAAATACAAAGTAGACTAAGTACTGTATTTTTATTAAATATAGGGCACAGTTCACTATTTGGTCTTTTTCTATATTTAGATCTTAACAACTTCTGTTAAAACACCTAAAATGAAGATTATTTATTTTGACATGGTTAAATGAACATGTATAAATGTTTTTTAAGAGTGCTTCATCCAAGTCATATATATTCACAGATACCACTGGGAATTTATGTATACATCATATATTTTACAGTGACGGTGCCAGTTATGATTTTAGCTTTTCATCCTTATTTAAGCTCTGTTTGGTGTAAAGCTATGGAGTATACATGACAGGTCATTATGTGACTCCTACAAGTGGAACTGTCTTAGCTTAGAGACCTCCATTTGGTTCATTCTTATTTGATCTATCTAGTGGAAAGCAGTAATAAGTTAAATTCATATGCAGAGAAACATCATCTAAATCCCTATGTAAACTTTTCCGGAACTGCAAATGCTATGCATGTCTGCTGGGGCAAGTGGTACTTTTTGATAATCATTGGTATTAGAAATCCCTTTGTAGGGAAGGTATGATTTTTAAAAATCTTATATTTTCCTATTTTCTGCATTAAGCAACTAGAATTCTATAACTGATATACTTGAGTAAAAACTACATATGTAACTATTCATTTTCAAATAAAACATTAATTGTGAATTTTGCCCCTTTATGAACTGAAAAACCAATCTCTCTAAGGAGTATCTTGCCACAGTACATTAATTAAATAAGCACATGTAATTGAACCTGGTAATACTGGAAACTGAATGTTTTAATTTTATGTATAATGAAAATTTATGAAAAATATAAAATCAAGAGGCATCTGCCAGCTCAATAGGTGGTGCATGAAACTCTTGATTTTGGGGTTGTGAGTTTGAGCCCCATGTTGAGTGTTAAAGGGCTTTTAAATTTGAAGTATAACCGTTAAAACAAGGATTTTAAAATATTTTAGCTATTCATTAGACCTCTGGGATTTTATCTGACATTATGTTAAATTTTAAGTGTCTGAATTTAGCATGGTTGACAGAGAAGTTTTTTAGGTAAAACAGAACACCTAGATTTTAATTCAGTATTCTTCTAGCATTTTTATGACAAGCATTAGAACTTAACAACAGCACGCTTTAGCAAGCTACTGAATTTTAACTGCCTTTTTACTGATGATACAGGTATGTAAGCGTTTGGTGAAAAGTTGTTAATACAGTTTCTTACAGTAGAATCCCACAGAACAAATCCATGGTGGTTTGTAAAATTAATAAAAGTCTGAGAATTAAAACTGGTGTGGTTATCCTTGATGATAGCTGCAGGTACATATTATACTTTAGATTACCTCTTTGCTAGTGTGGGGGATAAACTCCACAATCTTCCATTTATCTTCCACTTTACATTTGGGTTATGTTCAGGCTATTGCCTGAACTCCATATGCCTGAACTCTAGCATTTTCCACCAAATTGTTTGTATAAATGTTGTATTTAACCCTTAGTTTCTAACTGAGTGTTATACTTTGAGACTAGTAACAATGATTTGTGAATTCAGTAAGAAATAACAGCCATTAAGAATTCCACTAATTATATAGTTGATACTGTGTTTTTTTAAAAAAGTAGAGTGTATTTTTTTAAACTGAACATTTATGAAGTTATTATTATTTGTCATTATTGCTTGCTTAGAAAGCTTCTTTACTTGATTGTCCTAGACATTTTCTGAAACTTCATCTTAGGTAATATTTTATCAAATAATAATTTTGAGTGAAACAAAGACTGTTTATGGTTGTTCTTCATAACAGAATTGGAATCTATACTGATCTGTTCTGTAACTTAAAGTAATTTTCATGAGGACTATGTAATATACATTAAGCAAATAGGTATACTTCAATATGTCATGGTCAGGTATTCCTTAAGAATCTTTTTGTAAATATTGGAGCACCTGAGTGGCTCAGTCAGTTGAGCATCTGACTTCAGCTCAGGTCATGATCTCATGGCTCATGAGTTCGAGCTCCACATTGGGCTCTGTGCTGACAGCTCAGAGCCTGGAGCCTGCTTCAGATTCTGTGTCTCTCTTTCTCTGCCCCTCTCCCACTTGCTCTGTCTCTCTCAAAAGTAAATGAAAAAGCATTAAAAAATTTAAAAAAGAAACCTTTTTGTAAATATGGTTTCTCTCCTGCAGGTATAGTTTGTCAGTGTTTATGACATACATTTGTATGCATTTCAACATCATATTCACAGATGGAAAAAAATGATTGGAACCTCTAAAATTAGACAATTTTTTATATTAACAATTTTCAAAATTGAAAAACGAAATCACTTTGTAAGTTACAGTTACTACAAACTGGAAAAACCAAGCCACTTTCTAGTTTAGATGGTATGTGGGCCTGGTGCGTTTGCATAGCACGCTGTGGAATACCATATATGATGAGAAACTAACTCCTAACTGAGAGAGTACAGTACATGTAGGGGTGCCATACATGAGAATGCCTTTTCCAAACTCCCCAATTTATACTATCCTTTACTTTTTAAATAGCTTTTTAAAAATACTTCTATTATGTTGGAGGAAAAGGTAACCTACTAAAAATCTGGTACTTAGACTGAAGGAATTTCACTACATATTTTAAAAAGTTAATAATATTTTTACCAATTAACCCAGCATTATTAAATTTGGATTATATATTAATGTAAGAATTAAGAAAGAATGTAGAATACATTAGTTATGTAAACTTGTCATTCCAGTATTTATAGATGATGTGAGGGTGAGAGACACTGTTGGCTGCAAAGACATAGTCCTCGTTGAAATAGGCTAGCACATTGTCAGAATTGTAAAGCTAAAGGAAATAATAAAATCCTAGCTTCAAAAAACAGAGTAAGAATTCATGTATTCTAGATGTAGGTAGTTTATTCTAATTTATTGAATATTTAATTCTTTCATCATTGTTTAGAATTATTTATTAAAAAATAATCTTTCTAATCTACATATTGTAGTATAAGAAGTACCGTTTATCTACAACTAAGATGACTTCTTCACATCTTGGCCAAGAAAACTGAAAGAATAAACTCTGAAAGTTAACAGAATTTAGTTCTGAAATCACATATATTTAAGCATTCTAATCTAGACATTCTGATAGAGTGTTTACTAAGATTGATAAGATAATCAGGGTTGGAGGCATACCAAAGTATGTTATGCCACGTTTCTTACATTTTAACATGTTCATTTTTTGACGTATCTGACAGTAGGGTGTGTGTCTGTAAGCAGTTTATATCTTTAAGTGATAGTATTTTTTCTTAAAAATTTGCCATTAAATTTATGAGGTTTCTTATAATCTGAGGCATTGTTGAGTAACAAAATAGAGTTAGGATATTCAGAAAGTCAAAGTACACAATACAGTTTAGAATAAGGAGCTTTATGAACTGAAAAGAAACAAACTGGGTTTGGATATTAATTATTTACAATGTTTGTGAAGTTTATAGTTATTTTTAATGTTTGTTTATTTTTGAGAGAGTGCATGCAGGGGACGGGCAGAGGATAGTGGGCTCCTCACTGACAGCAGTGAGCCTGATGTGGGACTTGAACTCACAAACCACAAGATCATGGCCTGAGCCAAAGTCGGACACTCAACCAACTGGACCACCCAGGTGTCCCTACAATGCTTGTGAAATTTAGCAAGTTCTTTTTTTTTCTTTTCTTTTTTTTAACTTTATTTTTGAGAGACAGAGAGAGACAGCCCAAGCAGCGGAGGGTCAGAGAGAGAGGGAGACACAGAATCCGAAGACAGGCTCCAGGCTCTGAGCTGTCAGCACAGAGCCCGATGCGGGGCTCGAACCCATGAACCATGAGATCATGACCTAAGCCAAAGCCAGATGCTTAACCGACTGAGCCACCCAGGCGCCCTTAGCAAGTTCTTTCAGTTCAGAGAGCTTCAGGTTGCTTATTTGTGAAAGGTTTAATGGCAATACTTGGAATAATACTTGGAATAATGGAAATATTCAGTAAATGACATCTTTTCTTATTCTTAAAAATAAACACATTTTAGCGGCACTTGGGTGGCTCAGTCAGCTGAACTTCCAACTCTTGATTTCGGTTCAGGTCATTGTCTCATGGTTTGTGGGATTGGGTCCTGTACTGGCCTTCATGCTGGCAGTACGGAGCCTGCTTGGAATTCTCTCTCTTTCTCTCTTTCCCTCTGCCCCTCCACCACTTGTGCAAATGTGCTCTCTGTCTTTCTCTTTGAAAATAAAAATAAACTTCAAAAAAATTAAATAAGCATTTTAGTCACAGAAAACAATTCAGAATTAGTGCTAATGTTCTGATTTTTAAATGTAGGAAATGTTTTTAAAAAGTAATTTGAAGAGCACTTTTCTGTGTTTTATTTTTTGTCCCCACATACCAAGTAAAAATCTGTCTCTTTCAGTTTCACATGATACAGTGTACAGTCATGTCGAATATTTTCATTTACAAAGAAAAGTCCATTTGTTTTAATTTCTTGCTAGGGTTAAGAGGTAATGAAAACTAGGAGTAATCTGGTTTTTAAACTAAAGCACAAATGGCTCTCTAAACTTTAAAAATTATATACTATAGTATTCCATAAGGTATTTTTTCTAAATATATTGTGTGTCATTAGCAAATGTTTTTTCCTTAATATTGATGGTAATGACTATTTGACATTAAATATAGAATTAACATCCTTTGTGAATTGCACAGATCACACTAATGTATTTATTTTACTTTACAAGTAGAAGGCAAGACATTTAAAAAGTGAAAGTTTACTGTCATATTTAAAACACTGGCTCTACCAAGTACTGAATAATAGAAAAAGACATAATTGATGTGGACATAAAAGCAAACTTGATTTAACTAAAGATACATTTTGTTAATAGGTAAAGAAATACCCCAGAAATTTCTTATACACTGTAGAGGAGTATTCCTTTTCAAGGTCATGAAAACTATAAACCTGAAACTGAAATGAAAATAAAAAGTAAAGAAAATAAAATTTAAAATAACAAACCATTGAAGATAGGTGTAAGATAATTTGTGAGTCTACTTTGTCAAAGTGTATACAGGTTTTGAGAATAAAAGATTTCATCAAGCCTAAAAACTGACTTTTAGAGAACAGGCATATATATCAGCAGCACATTCTTGTATCATGTAAGTGTCTGAAAACTTCCAAAGGATGGGAATGCAGGAGGTTTTGGGCTAGCATTTTCACATTCCTTGTGGAGTCTGGAAATTAAGGTTATTAATTTTCAGGGCATAATGTGTAAACATTTGGAATTATATAACATGATTGTATGCCTTCAATATGTCTTATAGCATTTATGCCAAGAGAAAGCCTTTCTTAAGTAAGGAGATTTTTACATACCCTCAGATGCTATTAATGCCTTTCTTTTGGAAAAGTAGATCTCAAATATGTGCTTTACATGTGTGAGTCAGAGGGTAGTGATTTATACGTGTAAATTCTTTAGAGCCCTATCTTTACACCCATATTTTTTTCCATCTGCCACCCACTCCCCTGATTTCCAGTGGAAAAAACCATTAATAATATATATTTCCTTAGTCATAATATGTAAATTTCTCTGTCTTCATGTTACTTTAAAAACTGGCTACCTCTTTCTGGGAATATCAGACATGCTGTTTTTAAGTTACTTTCATTGGTAAAATGCAAAGTAAGGCAAACTAAAAGACTGTGGTCCACACTATAATCCCATGGCCCCAGCCTAGTCCAGTCCTGCTCCATATAAAATTATTAGCTTCATTTCTTATTTTGACAAGACCCCAGAACTACCTTTAACTAATTTTAATAGGTTAAGTGAACATCACTTTATTCTTTCTTGCACTTAAAAAAATTTTTTTTCCAGTTCTCTGATTTAAATCATAATTTGACATTTTCATCACTTGTCAACCCACATTGCCCAAATGCTAGTGATTTTTTTCTCAAAGCCTACAAACTACCTGCACCAGGATCTTTAAAGTACTGTTAAATTTTCAGTTTGGAAGGCCCCATACAGACCTATTAAATAAGTATTTCCAGAAGGTTACTCAAGAATTAGCATTAAAAAAAATTTTTTTTAATGTTTATTTTTAAAGGAGAGACAGAGAGACAGAGCCTTAGCTGGGGAGGGGTAGAGAGAGAGAGAGACAAAGAATCTGAAGTAGGCTCTAGGCTCTGAGCTGTTGGCACAGAGCCCAACACAGGTCTCAAACTCACGAGCCGTGAGATCATGACCTGAGCTGAAGTCGGATGCTTAACCTACCAAGCCACCCAGGTGCCCCAAGAATTAGCATTTTTATAAGTACCATAGGTGATAATTAAAGTTTAAGAACCACTGCTTTTGACCCTAATTTCTTTAAATTTCTTACATATAGTTTTGTCTCTACTTGAAGTATTCACTAGTTATACCTGTGGACTTTGCTGTTCTATAATAGGACTATCTTTCAACCTCCCAGGTTCAAGTTAGATTGATGATACCTGATTCAGGTTCAGTACGGTAGCATTCCTGGATTACTATTATACCACCATATTCCTGTTCTTCTTTCCAAGTTCTGGAATTGCTCAGCAACATCTTAGGGATCTTCCCTGGGCTATAAATTCAGTTTGCCTCCATCAGTAATCTTCCTCATTTACTCTATTTCATCTTTTTTCTGCTTCTTTGCAGCAGTTGATACTGTTGGTAACTTCCTCCTTTTTACAGACTCCTTCCTTGCTTTTCAGTGAACTTATTTTCTCCACTTTTTCTCTCTTCTTAGCAGACCATATCTTTTGGGTTTTTTGATACAGGCTTCTTTTCACCATCTTTTCTTACTTTGCAGGTGACAGCATCCATACCCAAAGCTCAATACCACACCAGTTTTGCTACAGGAAAACATGGGATTTAGGATTTAATGATCCATCTACTTTTTCTGAGTTAATGTTCATCAAGGGAGACTTTCTAACCTTTAAAATATTAGCCTTTGAGGAGCCTCTGAATGGCTCAGTAGGTTAAGCATCTGGCTTGATTTCAGCTCAGGTCTTCTCTCACAGTTTATGAGTTAGAGCCTCCTGTCTTGGGAATCTCTGTCTTCCTCTGTCTTGGAATTTTCTGTCTCCTTTTCTCTCTGCCCCTCCCCCCCATCAAAAATAAATAAATATTAAAAAATAAAAATATCCTTTGTCTAATAACTAAAGACATAATGTAGTGGTAAATTCACCAGTAAGTTTTAGTTGGCCGTTGCCCCTATCTAGTTGTCTTTTAAAGAAAGGCTAAAAAATCTTACAGTAGCAACTTCTAACAGGAAGACCGAGCAAGTGAGTTTTGGATGGGGATGTAAAATGGTGTAGGGACTTTGAATGCAGAATAAGTTGTGATGATCTAATGAACAGCATGGTAATCATAGTTAAGAATACTGTACTACATACTTGAAGTTGCTAACAAAGTAGATTTAAGCATTCTGACCACAAAAAAAGAGATGGTAATCATTTGACATCACAGAGATATTAACTAACAATAGTGGTAATCATTTTGCAGTGTATGTGCATCAAGTCAATACACTGCACACCTTAAACTTACACAGTGTTATATGTTGATTGTATCTCAATATAGTCAGGGAAAAAATTAAAAAATTACTATGAAGTTTAGTGTTTATCTAAGTGGAGTACATATCAACTTGATCTCCAAGTGAAATATTGTTTTGGACATATGATTAAATATGCTGTAATTGAGGTATCAGACTGATTTGAGTTTTGTTTAGCTTTGACGCTAGAGTAATAATTCAAAAGAGCAATTGTTAATATAGTAAAACTAACATGCTTTATATAAAATCTTACTTTAAAAAACTGTATGCTTATCTCTTATTTTTTTCCTCTGAGTCAGCTTTTCTGGAGAAAATTGGGAGTCAGAAAAGAAATTACCTATATTATGCATTTTTAAAATTCTTATAAATGTAATATATGATCACTATAGAATATTTGGGAAATTTTAAGAAACATAAAAAACTTACAATTATAATTGCTATTATAGTACTATAGCCATTACATTTCTGCACATATTTCAGTAGTATACCTGACTACAATCTACCCTTTAAAAATTGCAGTCATTTTATACATTTTGTCAAATAATGGTCTTTTCTTCATGTAATTTTGTATGTGACCATTTTCCATATTTTTGATACTTTTCTCTAACCAGACTTTTAAGTATTATACATTTCCTTGTATAGATACACTCTTAGTTTAATTGCTGGGTCAAAAAAATGAATATTTTAGGAATAAGAATGTATCATTTTAGAAATAATAGTAGTTAACATATATTGAGTACTTCTATGTGCCTAGCATTATTTAAGTACTTAAAATGTAAAATCTCATTTAATTCTTACCACAGTCTTTAATGTAGTTTTAATCTCCTTTCTGTGAGAAAAAAAAATGAGGTTCAGCAAAGTTAAGGATTATATACCCAGTGTTCAAACCCAGATCTGCCTGATTCTGGAGCCTTTGTTTTAGAAACTTCCTTTCATATATACTGAAGTGGATATTTTCTGTTCCTTGTTGCATGAGATGCTCAAATTAGATTTTTGTCCTGAGGCCAATGTAGATTTTCATAATGTAGAAACTCAGATAATTTTTCTATTATAGATAAATATCACTAGTAACAGGAAAATGAGAAGTACCTTTATTGTTAAGTGGGATCTGTTTTGGTCTTTCTAGTGAAAAGGGGAATAAAACCTAGAAGTAATTCTTAAAACAGATTAATTAAAGATGGTCCTACAGTAAGGTATAGAAGACAGACCTAACTTCTCAGGGCCCTTTCTTCTTAATTCAGTGAAATGAATATCTGTGCTAGGGGAGCTACCACTGGATAATATGGATGATGTATGTAGACCAGCAGAATCTAATCTGTTGTACTTCGAGGGAGCTGAGGGAAAGGGATCTAAAAGTGAATTTTTTATTAGGCACTAAGTTCTATATTTTTCCTGAGTAAAATATTATATCTTTTTAAAATTAATTCTTTAAATTAATTTTTATATATTTTTGGCTGAATTCTTTATTATTTTTATAAATATCCAACTTAGTTTACACATAGTGTAATAATGATTTCAGAAAGAATTCAGTGATTCACCACTTACATATAGAATTCAGTGCTCATCCCAACAAGTGTCCTCCTTAATGCCCCTCACTCATTTAGCCCATCCCCCCACCCAGCACCCTGCCAGCAACCCTCAGTTTGTTCTCTGTATGTAAGAGTTTCATATGGTTTGTCTCCCTCTCTGTTTTTACATTATTTTTGCTTCCCTTCCCTTACGTTTATCTGTTTTGTATCTTAATTCCACATATGAGTGAAGTCATATGATCTTTCTTTCTCCGACTGACTTATTTCACTTAGCATAAAACACTCTAGTTCCATCCCCATTATTGCAAATGGTGAGATTTCATTTTTCTTTGATCGCCAGTAACATTCCATTGTCTATATATACTACATCTTCTTTATCAGATCGTCTGTCACTGGACGTTTGGACTCTTTGCATACCTTGGCTACTGTCAGTTCAGCTATAAATACTGGGGTGCATGTGCCCCTTTGTAACAGCACTCTTAAAACCTTTCGATAAATACCTAGTAGTGCAATTGCTGTAAGGTAGTTTTATTATTTTTAATTTTTTGAGGAACTCCATACAGTTTTCCAGAGTGGCTGCACCAGTTTGCATTGCCATTAGCAGTACAAAAGGGTTCCTCTTTCTTCACATGCTCACCCACATCTGCTGTTGCCTGAGCTGTTAATTTTTGCCATTCTGACAGGTGTGTGGTGGTATCTCCTGGTAGTGTTGATTTGTATTTCCCTCATGATAATGTTGAGCATCTTTTCTCTGATGATGAGTGTCTGTTAGCCATCAGGATGACTTCTTTGGGAAAATGTCTATTCATGTCTTTTGTTCATTTCTTCACTGGATTATTTGTTTTTTGGGTGTTGAGTTTGTTAAGTTCTTTATAGACTTGGGACTAACCCTTTATCTGATAGGTCATTTGCAAATACTTTCTCCAATCCTGTCAGTTGCATTTTAGTTTTGCTGACTGTTTCCTTTGCTGTGCAGAGCTTTTTATCTTGATGAGGTCCCAGTAGTTCATTTTTTGCTTTTGTTTCCCTTGCCTGTGGAGACATGTCAAGTAAGAAGATGCTGCAGCCAAGGTCAAAGTGGTTCTTTCGTGTTTTTTCCTCTAAGATTTTGATAACTTCCTGTCTTACATTTTGATCTTTCATCCATTTGAGTTTATTTTTGTGTATGATATAAGAAAGTGGTCCAGTTCATTCCTCTGAATGTTCCTATCCAGTTTAACCAACACCATTTGCTGAAGAGACTGTCTTTTTTCCATTGGATATTCTTTCCTGCTTTGTCAAAGATGAGTTGGCCATACACCTGTGGGTTCATTTCTGGGTTCTCTATTCTGTTCCATTGTTCTATCTCTCTGTTCTTGTGCAAGCACCGTACTGTCTTGATGATTACAGCTTTGTAATATAGGCTAAGGTCCAGGATTGTGATGCCTCCAACTTTGGTTTTCTTTTTCAGGGTTGCTTTTGCTATTTGAGGTCTTTTGTCATTCTATACAGATTTTAGGATTGTTTGTTCTAGCTCTGTGAAGAATGTTGGTGTTATTTTGATAGGGATTGCATTGAGTGCTTTGGGTAGTATCGGCACTTTGACAATATTTGTTCTCCAATCTGTGAGCATGGAATGGTTTTCCATTTTTTGTGTGTATTCAATGTCTTTCATAAGCTTTCTATAAATTTCATTCAGTGTATAGATTTTCACCTCTTTGGTTAGGTTTATTCCTAGCTATTTTGATTTTTGGTGCAATTGTAAATGGGATCGATTCCTTGATTTCTCTTTGTGCTGCTTCATTACTGGTGTATAGAAATGCAGCTAATTTCTGTGCATTGATTTTATATCCTGTCACTTTGCTGAATTTATGGATCAGTTCTAGCAGCTTTTTTCGGTGGAGCCTTTTGTGTTTTCCACATAGATAATCTGGTCTTCTGGGAAGAGTGAATTTGACTTCCTCCTTGCCAATTTGGATGCCTTTTCTTTCTTTGTGTTGTCTGAATGCTGAGGCTGGGACTTCCAATACTATGTTGAATAACACTGGTGAGAGTGGACATTCCTGCCTTGTTCTTGACCTTAAGGAGAAAGCTCTCAGTTTTTCCCCATTGAGTATGATACTGGTGGGCTTTTCATAAATAGCCTTTATGATCTTGAGGTATGATCCTTCTGTCCCTACTTTCTTGAGGGTTTTTATCAAGAAAGGTTGCTGTCTTTTGTCAAATGCTTTTTCTGCTTCAAATATTGTATCTTAATGTTTATCATGAATTGTGAAATTTAAACACCTGTACTGCAAAAAGAAACTAACACCAGCCACATTTAGTTTCTTTGCAAAGATAGTTTAAGAATATTCTGATTTGTGCAGTGTCAGCCACTTTGTGTACAAACTGAAAGATTTTGTATATAAATATTTTTAATGTCAGCACCCTTTTACAGAAAAAAACCTCTTATTCAAAAACAATACCTGTAAGTGGATCCGATCCTAATTATAATATAAGTTAGATTCATATGGTTTAATTCTTTTGCTATTTTTGTGTGTGTTTGTCAGTTAGAGAATATGAAATTATTACCTAACCTAAGTTAAAAAATGTCTCCCTCCTCCTTGGCAGATAAAGATCCATATGTGTAACTGTGTTGTTCTACCATTTTTCTACCTGTGACCTACCATAGCCATCGTGGTTCTGAAGTGACTTCAGACTTCTACAAGTTTTTTTAGCTTTAATATATTGTTCTCTTTTTTCCTCTGAACTATATTCATATCCTAAATTTAAACTCTGGTCACCTAAGATGCAATCTATTTTAATGTTTTCTCTGAAGGTTTCTTAAAGGTTTATGTTGTAGTGTTATATCTTCTTTGAAGTTAAGATGGTTTTTTGTTAAATGTACCTTCAATAACGGCTACAAATGATTATCTGGTTCGCTGGCTTGAAAACTCTTTAAAGTATGCATATAGAGGTTATAATTTTTAAGAATCACTTTGAAAAGTTCAGGCTGCATCAGTTCATTTTTATTAATTCACTTTTGTGTTCCTGAGGGACTAGACTGTTTTCTCAACTTTCAAAGACTATGCATTATAGTGTTGTGTGAATTCTATTTCTAGAATCTGATTTTTAGATTTAGATGACCAGATATTTGTGAATCAGTTTCCAAAGCACAGATAGGTACTTAAAGCAAGTCTTGAATAAAAGGTATTTCAGCATTATTTCCTTAGTTTCAACATATATCTCAATATCATCACTTAATAAGTCAATTTAAAATTTATTCTGTTATCTACTCATTAAGTTTAGTTATCATTTATTAATTTTTCCCCACTTCAAGTCATTTTGGGACTGAGAATGTAACAGATGTTTTCAGAAAACATGCTGCTCTTTTACAAGGAGAAGTGCCCAGTGATTTAGACACTTGTCTTCCTTTTCCCTGTGACATGTAGTGACAGTAAAGCAGTTTTAACCTGTTTGCAGAAAAATGACTATATTAAATATCATTTTATTCTCCATTTCTTTTTGAGTGCTCCCAAGTCTACTACTCATGAATTTACTTTTTGCAGTGAGATAAACTTTCATTATGATTTAGGTGTTCCAAAACCCCCCAATTTTTTTTCCTACACTTTCTCCCCTCCTCATTTTCCCCTGAAGTGTAATCAATACTCTAAGACTTAGTTTGTGGTCCTTTATCAGTTAAAAAAAAAAGAAAAAGAAAAAGAAAAGAAACACCTCTTCTAGGATAGGAATCTTTCTAATAGGGTCAAATATGTAGTTAGTTGCTTTGAAAATTAATATTAGTAGTTTTTACTCCCCCTAGCAATTTGAAAAAAAAAAATCCTGTAGTCTGAAATTGACATCTTTAAACAAAACTCTTCAAATTAATTTTAAATAAAGCGTATAAAAGACATGGGGCACCTGAGTGGCTCAGTCGGTTAAGAGTCGGGTCATGATCTTGCAGTCCATGAGTTTGAGCCCTTTGTCAGGCTCTGTGCTGACAGCTCAGAGCCTAGAGACTGCTTCAGATTCTGTGTCTCTCTCTCTCTCTCTCTGTCCTTCCCCCACTCACTGTCTCTCAAAAATGAATAAATGTTAAAAAAATTATTAATTAAAAATGAGTGTAAAAGACAATAGAAGTGGTCTTATTTGTTCTCCATGTTAAAGGACTATTCAGAGTCCTAATTTTAAAATAGTACTTTCATTTTTATTCAGATATAAGTAGATTTTGTTCTTGAATTTAAGACAAGGTACAAACAGAAAGCAACTTAATTCTTTCTCCCTAGTGCCTTTAAATAAGCTCTGCTGTATTTTCTTTTCTCCAGTGACTCTAGAGCATATCTCATGGTGCTTCCAGTCTCCTTAAGGGATTATATATAATACATATATTAGTAGATGTATAATATATGTATAATAATATATAATACAAATATATATTATATATAATCTTGTCTAGTTTAATGTCAAGGCTTCATTCTCTCAGCCAGTTCAGAGCTGCTTCTCTCACCAGCTCAGGCCTACTTCAAACTAGAAAATCTATAGTTTGATGGGGGCCATTCTGGCCCTTGGGTCTTTTTGCTGCTTTCTTTTGTAGATTGTGGTGATCTCTCATTGTTAGGACTTGCCTACTTGCAGTTCCTTAGATCTGAGTGAGATATAGAAGCCTTCTCCTGTGCGTTTCTTACAACTCATTTTCAGAACTGAAGTTCCTTTTGTCTCTTCTTTTCTTGGCATCACCTCATTCCCAGTAGGCTGTCGTCTCTAGCTAGGTCCCTTTCTAGATAACCAGAGTCTTGCTCTCTTTCACATCTCATCATTATGCCTAAGGTAACCACATCCACACTCTTGCTCTGTAAGCTCAGAAAGACAGTCATTCCAGCTGCAGCCCTGACTTTTTTATGTGCTGCTCTGTTGCTACAGCTAGACAGACATGCGTCACCACTCAGTCTCTGTGACCCTCAGACTCCTAGGGGGAAGCTCTGAGCACTTTTTAGAAAATCCCTCTCATATAGGGACTCCCTTTAAACCACTTCTTCTAAAGAAATCCTTTCTTGTTTCACCTTTACTGTCTTCAGGCTTCTCTGATGAATTGTCAGACCAATTTTTGTGTGTGAGACTTTGAAGTAAATATTTTCTGAAGTATTTTGTCAATGCATATCTTTAAAAAAATTTTTCAGATCATTTATGATATATAGGTGCAGATCTCACCCAAGCCATGAATCCTTTAATGGAAGTATGTCCAATACCCTGTCACCATAACTCAAATCAAGATGTCTTTTTTTTTTTTTTTTTTTTTAGTTTTTATCTTTTCTTCACATACTTTCTACCAATTCCTCAGCTCTTCAAGATCCTGAGGCCCTCCTCTTCCTTTTGATTTTATTCCTTTCCTCTTTTTAAGACTATTTTTTGGGGGCACATGAGTGGTTCAGTCTGTTGAGCATCTGATGTCAGCTCAGGTCATGATCGCACGGGATGTGAGTTCAAGCCCCACATAGGGCTCCGCTGCTGTCAGATCTTCTGCCCCTCTGTCTGTCCCTCCCCAGCTTGCATTCTCTTGAAAGTAATATATATGTACACACATATATATTATTTTTTGGCATTTAATGTATACTTTAGAAAAAACATTAGAGCCCTCTATCTTAAATTTCCCAGCTTTCTCTGGATCCATTGTTTTGTTTTGTTTTGCTTTTAAGTTTATTTGTTTATTTTCAAAGAGAGAGAGAGAGAGTGAGGAAGGGAGGGACAGAGAGAGAGGGAGAGAGAATCCCAAGCAGGCACCGCACTGTCAGTACAGAGCCCAATGCGAAGCTCAAACCCCTGAACCGTGAGATCATGACCTGAGCCAAAGTAGGATATTTAACTGACTGAGCCACCCAGGAGCCCCTCGGGATCCATTGTATTGTTTCATCTTAATTGTTTTTGTTGTTGTTGTTGTTGTTGTTGTTGTTGTTGTTCTGGCCAGAAATAACTCTAGGAAATTACGAAACTAGAGTCACTATAAATTCATGCCTCCTACATTCAGCCACATCTCACTGCTGTCTTTTGTGAGCTCCTTATCAGATTTCTTATGGCAGCTATTTCAGATCTTTGCCACGCATCTCAAGTCTGTTTTATTTCCAGCATCCTCATTTTTTCAAGAGGACTCTTATCTCTTAACGTCACCGAGGAAAAGGGCCCATATCTCCATCTTCGCCCCTCTCAACTTGAGAAATAGTCTTTCATACTTTTCCTAATTCAGTCTTCATCACTCTCCCTACCTCAGTCTCTTATTTCCTGTCTTAGAGGGGAAAAAAAGTTTACCTCTGTTCTTTATTCCAAAAATCACCTTTCCCTTCAAAATCTGGGTTTCTATTGTCAGTAAGTCATTCTATAAACGTTTTCTAAATCAGTCTTTTTGAAAGATTATTTTTCACATGTCCTTCCAGGAAGGAGTGTTCCATTGTGTGTATGGTAGGACAGACATCAGGGTTTAACCCTGACTTCCAAGGCTATCTGAAATCTGCCTCCACACTAATAGGACAGATAGCTCTCTTTCAGCTTACGTGCTATTTTCTCTACCATCTTTAGGACCAGACTGATTTCTTTTTCATTTCTTTGCTAGACTATTCATTTGGCATTCAGTAGAAGTTTCTTTACATTTTTTTTCATCTTTTTATGTTGAGGTTCTTTTTACAAGCTAGATTACAAATGTGAATGGGAGAGAATATTTCTTTCGTATTTTCTTGAAGACAGGGAGTCTCAACGTTACACATAATTTTTTTCACATAGGTTTAAAATTGCTTCTAGTGGTCTTTCTCTGTTAGCTTATTTCCTATTAGTTGTTATTAAAATTACTTTTGAAACCTCCTCCCACTTGTTCATTCTTTCTCTCTCTCTCTCTCTCTGAAAATAAATAAACTTTTAAAACAAGAAGGCACCTGGGTGGCTCAGTCAGTTAAGTGTCCAACTCTTGGTTTCAGCTCATGTCATGATCCTGTGGTTTCATGAGTTCACAGGCCCAGCACTGGCAGCACGGAGCCTGCTTGGGATTCTCTCTCTTCCTTTCTCTCTTCCCCTCCTCCATCTGCACTGTCTCTGTCTCTCACAAAATAAATAAATAAACTTAAAGAAAAAAGAAGCCAAGGAAGTATAATGCTGCTATGTGCTACCCTACCTCAAAAGCCTTTCTGGGATTTGAAGCAGCATAGGGAATCCATGGAGAGAAAGAGTGTGTGTACAATTTCTATGGGGTAACTGCATAATAGTTTGAAAAGTTTATTACTCATTGTAATGATAGTTACTAGTGTTTAAAATAAAATTTGGGGGGGCAGTTTTAAATTTACAGAAAAACTAAGTGACAAGTTTAGGGAGTTTCCATATCCCCCCTCATTCTTGTCCTCCTATTAACATCTTGCATTACTGTGGTACATTTGTTATAATTAATGAGGCACTATTTAAAGTCCACAGTTTATATTAAGATTCACTGTGTTGTATATTCCATGGACCTTGAAAAATTTATGATGACATATATCTACCTGTAGAGGATCATTCAGAATAGACTGCGCAAAAAAATATCCTGCGCTCCACCTATTTACCCCTCCCTCCATTCCCCCAAACCACAGATCTTTTTCCCATTTCCACAGTTTTGCCTGTTCCACAATGTCATATATTTGGAATCATACAGCATATCTGAGTAGAACATAGTTGGAGTACTGAAACTCTGTGACTTCAAGACTTACTGTAAAGCAACAGTAATCAAGATAATGTGGTATATATATATTTTAAAAAGACAATGCAGTATTAGCATAAGAGCAGACATACAGATCAGTGGAACAGAACAGCCAGTCCAGAAATAGACCCATATATATATATGGCAGAGACAAAGGTAGACAGAGGATCCAAAGCAAGCTCTGTGCTAACAGCAGAAAGCCTGACACAGGGCTCGAACTCATGAACCGTGAGATCATGCCCTGAGCCAAAGTCAGATGCCTAACTGACTCAGCCACCCAGGCACTCTTATAAGTCTCCTTTTTAAGTAAACTTTGTCAAAAGAATAAAAGTCTTCTTGTGTATATATTTGTATTCTAAGCGTACTTACACATATATCCTTATGTCTTTGTCTACAGGCACTAGAACCCACCTCTTTCTTTACTTGACATACCCTTCAAAGCCTATATACTTGATTTTATTCCTTCTGTCATCAGTGCCCTCATTACTTCTTCTGGTACAATGTTTCCTGAGAAAGTAGTCTCTTCGATGTTCTCAGTGTTCCTCTAATCTTAGTCAAATAGTCTCCTTCAGGAATAGACTCACAATCATATCATCTAAGTAACTGTAAACTTGGGTAAATGACTTCATCTCTGCCTCACTTCTTCGTTTTAAAATGGAGACCATAATAAATAATACCTGCTCATTGGAGCTTTGGCGTGGGGGCTACTTGATCTGTGTTTCAGAGTTTGGTAACAGTGTTGATGAGCCTAACTCACTTTTCCATTCAGTTGAGTGTTCACAAGAAAAAGAAATGAAATGGCTTTACTAAGATAAAGACAAAGGGGCACCTGGAGGGGGGGGCAGTCATTTGGTTAAGTATCAATTCTTGATTTCAGCCGGGGTCATGACTTGTGGTCATGGGATTGAGCCTCCTGCCCAGCTTTGTGCTGAGTATGGTTCCTATTTGGGATTCTCTCTCTCCTTCTCTTTCTATGGCTCCCCTAGTTTAAAAAAAAAAAAGATGACATCTGTGTGTGTGTGTGTGTATGTATATATATATAAAGTGGATATGTATATATATTATATCTATTTCAGTTCTGAAACAACACACCCTTTATTGTTATTTTTTTCATTTGAGGATCATCTAAAATTATTTTAATAGAACTATAATTTTTTAAATATTCCTTAAAAATTTAAGTTTAGGCGTTAATTTTTTGTGTATTTTTCACGGTAAAGAAATGTCTTTTTTTCCATTGCAACTCCAACTTTGTTAAGGAGCAGTTTCCTGCATTGGTAATGTCAAATGTAAGTTTAGCTTTCAATTCATTGCTGTGGTTGTGTTTCCAGAGCCTGCTGTAAGAGATAAACCCATTGCAAATGAAGACAGCATTCATTTCCTTCCACCTCAGGCCACACAGAATTGATTGAGGTAATAAAATGACAGCACCTTGTAATATACTGAAGGCTCTTTAATTCAAAAACCAGTTCAAACCTGATTCAGAGCTTGTTTAAAGCTAATTTATAGCTTGCATAACTTTTAGCTGGCTGACCAAGGTAAAGGATGATATATGAAAACTGATAAAGAATTAACTTACGATACATTCAGACTTACCTTATTAAAGTCAACTGGAATTAAAAAACAGAGGTGGGAGGGGAATGGCAGAAATAATTGGTAAGCTTTGCTTCACATAGGTAGCATTGTTGACAACAGTTTAAATTTTTTGTCATCTCATTTCAGACCTAAATTCGTGGCCTGTCTTGGTAAAATCAGTTCCATTTGCACGTCTTGTATTTTCAAGTCCTTCATTTTTCATCACGTATACATTAAGGTTGCTGAGAGGCTGGGTATAGTTAGCAGCTGCTGTGACTTCCACTTTGTCAAATCATGCCACGTTGGCAGTGCTGCTGCTGAATAGTTCTGTCTGTTAGCATTTAATTTAACCTTTTTCAAGATGCAGGCCCAAAGGAGTTAGAACTCTTCAGTTTTATGTGGGCTGGAGAAATCAGTAGGCTTTTGGCCTTTGTGGGCTGTTTTTATCTATTTGAGCGTACAAATAACCTTTCTGACCCGCAAATAACATAACTACCACAGTATTCTATAATATAAATGAAACCAATTTTTCAGAAATTTCAAGTCCGCATTCATAAATAAAAAATGGATTACATTTTCCTTTTTTATATTTAAATCATTTACCTGGTTATTGATATGGTTGGAAGTGTTGAGGTTCAGAACCCACATCCAGGAAAGAATTGAGATGGCTTCCGTGTGAAAAGGTGGTTTTAAAGCACCAGGACAGGCCCCATGAGCAGACAGAGCTGCCCTGGGATTGTGAGGAGTGAGTGATGACTGATTATACACTTGGGTGTTGGGGAAGGTGAAGTTAAGGGATGTTTCCAAAAGGACTGTCATATGCTAACGAAGACTCACAGAACCTTGGAGGCCCAGCTGTTGTCAAGCTACGGTGGTTTTTCCCTCTAGGGAAGCATTAACCTTTAGACAGTTGCAAGTTCCTGGAGTGTTATACCCTGCCTGCCTCAAATATTTGTCAGCGAGCTGCACGTTGTAACAAATTAAATTTACCAACATTCTTCTGCCTTTGTTCCCCACATCAGTTACTACTTTGTGTTTAAAAAAAAAAAAGGGCAGTGGGGGATGGACATATTTTTTGCCATACGGTATTATTTTAGGATCCTAGAAAGTGTTGAAACTTTGAGAAGGGCATTTACCATCCTTAACCCTGTGTATCACACTTAGTACATTGCAAATGTTTTGGATATCTAAGCTTAAAATACCAACAAACATAGATAAACATCAGTTTACATATATGAGACCATATTCTCATATTCTGTAATTTTTTAAATGTTTGTTTATTTTGAGAGAAAGAATGAGTGGGAGCACACAGAGAAGGGGCAGAGAGAGAGGAGACGCAAAAATCCCAGGCAGGCTCTGTGCAGAGCCCAACGCAGGGCTCGATCCCACAGAACCACGAGATCAGGACCTTCACTGAAGTCGGATGCTCAACTAACTAAACTACTCAGGAGCCCTGTAATTTCTTCCATGCAACTTGTCTAGATATGCTGTGAAGTATTAAGACAAAAAGACTGCACTTAATCTAATTATGCCCATAGTAAACAGGGCCGTAATTAATTACTCTCTTGAAAATTATAAAGAAGTACATGCTTATAATGGAATAATATATAAAAGTGAAAATCATTTAGGGAATAACCATTGCTAGCATTTTGTTATTTTTTCTGTGTGTGCTTTTAAAGATCTTAACATGGTGTAATATATGGCATGCATTCTCATGTGGGCAGTGTTGCTCCAAGGGGGCAAACCTTGGTTCTTACAGGAATAAAAACCAAAGTGGGCTTGTGACCCTCCACCGCTGAATCTTTTCTGATAAAATCTTATTTTTAGTATTTAATTTGTCTCAGATTTTCCTGGGTATCACACAAGAAGTACTGTCACAGAGATCATGAAGAATATACAAAATATACAATGATCAGTACTACAAAACAGTAACAAGCCGATGGTTATGATATGACATTTTATCAATTGCTTGATCTTAAAGTTATTTCACACAAGATGGCCACATGTGCCCGCTGGCTGCTACTGGCCGTCTTGTGGATGTTGTTTATGCTTGGTCTTCAGTGCTTTTGGGTATAACTTAGGCTTTAAGAATGAATAAAAAGATTTATTATTTAATATTATGAAAATTGTTTAATCCATCACTAATTATATCTTTTGCTGAAATTAGAAAATACTGACAATATATGAATGATTATTTAGCAGCTCTTTTCTCTTATCAAGCAAAATCTAAAGTTAACTAAAATTGTAAGACTTATATTTAATTTTTACTGGAAATAGTTTGAATGATTTAAGTTTTGCATTATTATTCTAACATGTTTATGTTTTTTGTAACTTGACATAATTTTTAAATTTTGTAATGTGATTTTATCATTTTTTTTAGTAGACACAGTGTTACATTGGTTTCAGGTGTACACCATCGTGATTCGACAACAGGATAGTTTACGAGTTGCTCACCACAGGGGTTGCTGCCCCTGGCAACGCACAGTGATTCCTGTGATTTATTCATTCCCGCAGGAACCTGTCTCTCCCACTCCCCTTTGCCAGTTTTCCTCATTCCCCAAATCCCTTCTTCTCTGGCAGCCATCAGTGTTTTTCAGTATTTATAGGTCTGGTTCTGCTTATTGTTTGCTTATTCATTTGTGTTTTTTTAGATTCCACATGAGTGAAATTATATGCTGTTTGTCTTTCTAAGTCTGACTTATTTCACTTAGCATTGTAGTCTTTGCATCTGTCCGTGTTGTTGCAAGTGGCAAGATCTCCTCCTCTTTTATTGCTAGTAAATTTCCGTGTGTGTGCGTGTGGATGTGTGCATATCACATCTTCCATATCCATTCATCTGTGTGAATGGACACCTAAGTGGCTTGCATATCTCGGCTATTATAAATAATGCTGCAATAAACACAGGGTCCATATATCTTTTAGAATTAGTATTTTTATTTTCTTTGGGTAAATTAAAAAGTTCTGGTGTTTTCCACAGTGGCTGTACCAATTTGCATTCCTACCAACAGTGCACTAAGGTTCCATTTTCTTCATATCTTTGTCAACACTTGTCTTCTTTTATTCTAACCATTCTGACAGGTATAAGATGATCTCTTGTGGTTTTGATTTGCATTTCTGTTAATGATCAGTGATATTGAGAATCTTTTCATGAGTTTTTTGGTCATCTGTGGTAAGTCTTCTTTGGAAAAATGTCGAATCAGGTTCTCTGCCCATTTTTTAATTGGATTATTTTGCTATTATAATTTATATAAAGATTACTCAGCAATTGTAGTTACACAGTTAAGTTACATATTAATAGCTTTTAATTTTTAATTTGTGTTAAATTATAAAAACATTTATATTGAGCCATTCATAACCTTCTATCAGATAAAGAGTTAAGCTCTTTTTAAGCATAAAGCTTAACTTCTTTTATTATATAAAGTGCAGCTATACAAAGAGCATGTAAACAGATACACAGTATATTTGTGGCATTAAAACTTCGTGAGGAGGGAGTTAGGAAAAAAAATTCTAAGAATTTTGGGGGATGCTAATAAAAAATGGTTGAGCAACACTAGCATAAACAACTTTTATCTTGCTCTTTTCCTTAATATTCCATAATAGGCATTAAGGGGTAGCTGACTGGTTCAGTTGGTTAAATGTTGAACTCTTTTTTTTAATAAAGTTTTTTATTAATGTTTACTTATTTATTTTGAGAGCAAGAGGGGGAGGGGAGGGAAGGATGGAGAGGAGAGGAGAGAGACAGGAGAGAGAGAGAGAGAGAGAGAGAGAATCCCAAGCATGGCATCGAGCCGGATGTGGGGCAACCTCATAACTGCAATATTATGAGCTGAGCCGAAATCCAGATTCTGACACTTAACCAGCTGAGCCACCCAGGTGCCCCTAAGGGTCCAACTGTGGATCTCAGCTTAGGTCATGATTTCACAGTTAACGAGGTAGAGCCTAGCATGGGGCTCTGTGCTGAGCCTGCTTGGGATTCTCTGTCTCTGCCCCTTCCCTGTGCAGTCTCTCTCTTGCCTCTCTTCTGTTTCTCTCAAAATAAAGAAAGAAACATTAAAAAAATGTTTTTTCACAAAGCCAGGTTTGTGACCTGCTAAATTAAGAAGTAAATAGATATATTTATAACATTGGTAATTATAATCAGTTTTATTTGAAATATATTTTGCAATCATAATCCATAAATATCCACAAAGTACTAGATCACTCTTTGATTTTTGGAGACAGAGTTGTAAATATCAATGTAGAGACTGAAACATCATTCTTAATAAGTCCAAGTTTTCAGTAGGATTCCTTTGTAACATTTCTTATGCATTATTGTTTGAAGTCTTTCAGATGATCTGACCTTTGGTCCTTCTAGCTTGTATGCATATTTTCTCTTACATAATTCTAGGATTTGATTTATGAGTCCACTCATTCACATACATTAATGCCTTTACTCTGGCCACTACTATACTATGAAGATTCAAAAACGAGTAAGACATTTTGTCTTAATTACTTAAAAATGGGAGCAAGATAGAATTCTTCTGAGTAACTCTATCTCATTGGAAAAAGAGGCATGTAAAATGAAAAAATAAAGACCTATCACTCTCCTTTAAGAGTCCCAGATATATGAAAAAATTTAAAAATAAAAATAAAGTCCCAGGTAATGATACTATTGTTTCATGGAGCCAAGCAAACAAATATTTAGTAGAATGAAGTACAACAATGACAAATGTTTTACCATATACATCATATATATTACACTAATAATATTTTAATTTCTAAAACTTATCTCATGTCTATATTAAAAATAATCATTTTGAGAAAAAAGATTCCAAGAGACTACACTAAGACTGAGAATTGTATATTCTCTATATTTTTCTTATTTTTTTATGGCTTGAAGGCATTTCCTTATTTTAGCTCCATTCTTACTTGGTTCACAGTTGTTAAATTTTATTTTTTTATTTTTTAAAATTTTTAAATGTTTTATTTATTTTTGATACAGAGAGAGACCGAGCATGAGAGGGGGAGGGGCAGAGAGAGAAGGAGACACAGAACTGGAAGCAGGCTCCAGGCTCTGAGCTGGCTGTCAGCACAGAGCCCGATGTGGGGCTCGAACTCGCGAATGTGAGATCTGACCTGAACCGAAGTCGGAGGCTTAACCGACTGAGCCACCAAGGTGCCCCCACAGTCACTAAATTTTAAAACTCTTTTGACTTTAACCATATAATAGAAAATTTTAATTTTTAAAAATAGCATTCCTTTTTAAGTGAATTTAGAGCCTTTGGAACAGGTGATTTTGAAACCCAAATAATGTAACAAAATTCAAACATATGGTTGTTATAGTTTTGTTTGTATAACTTTATAAGGATGTAGTTTTTAGAGCAAATATTTTATTTTTTCCCTCTTTGAGTTCTTAAAATGTAATAAAAACAAAGACTTTGGAGATACTCTCACTACAGAAGTCTCAGGGAGTAGGACTGTCTGTAAAAAAAAAAAAAAAGTATTTTCATATTTACAAGATTTATGTAAGAAAATTTTATTTTATAAGCAGGCTGCTTTTTTTGATATGTTCTTCCAGTCCCTCTGGAATTAACAATAAAAATAAGTTGGTTTCAAAGTGATTTTAAGCAAAATTTCTCCCTAGCACAGAACTAATTTAAAAATTTACAGATTAACAAGTGACCTAAGAGAAAAAGTTTAATTTGTATAGTTTCTTTTGTTAAATGTAAGACATTTATCTCTATATAACCTTTCAGGGTTATTGTGTTTATTTCAATGTATACTTGGTTCTACCATATGGAGGGTATTTAAATAATGACTTAGTAGTATTTGCATATAGGAAGATTCCTTTTAGAAGCTCTGTTCACTATTTGAGTAGCTTTATGTATTGACCTAGGTAAATGCATAATCAAGTTACCTAATTGTCCATTCTTATGAACTTCATATTGAGAGGAAATTAAAGACAAACAGCCTTTAACCTGAAATCAAATAAAGGATTTTACAAAGTTGTATTAGGTTTAAATGAAGACTGTATATATTTTACATTAACCCTAAGATATAATTTAAAATGTTAAAAGGCAAATGTATGAAGTATACCAAGCATTTAGCTTTGTTTCTGAAAGAAATGAAAAATAAATTACAAAAAATAAAAAAGTTGAAACTTAACTTTTGGTATCTTTTAAGGTTACCAGAAAGTTATAGTAGGAATACAAAAGATATAGTAAACCTTCCTAGAATTGATGAGAGTTAAGTAAAATTTTCCATAGATCTGATGTACTCTTACAAATAATGTACTAATATATCCTTATAATGAGCAAGTTCATATAATAATGACATTGACTTTTGGTTTCCTGTCTGAGTGTGGGGATGACCTGGCTTCTGATGCTGATTATTTGCAGACCCACAATTCATTACCCATTTCTACATATCATTCTACACAGACCCCTGTGTATGCCCCTACATACATTTTTATATGTGATTCTGCACAAACCTCTGCACACCAACCTTTTCATAGCCCTATATACATCCCTACAGACGTTCTGACACATTCTACACATATCCCTACACACTGAGCCCCTGCAGAGCCCTTTCCAAGACTGCGTACACACACCTGTCTGTACATACACATTCTACACTAAAGACTTGCCTTCCTTGTCCTTATTATGAATGATGTACCCTATCTTATTCTTTCCTATTAAATTTTACTATTAAAGCCAAATTGTTCAGAAATCACTAAACCCACATTTTGTTTACACTAGAACATGTGTCCTAGCACATCTGGAATGATACATAGGTCAGTATATTTTTGTTACATGCCTAGGCATATGAATACAGATAAGGAAGCAAATATAACCTAGGAAGAAGTAACATTATACTTATATTCCAAATTTTGTATAACATTTCTTTATAGCTTTCATGTTATCTCTCATTGTTCAGCAGTGATGAACTATAGATTTATAATTTTTTTCTTACCATATGATAACTGCAAGAATGTCTATGTAGAAATATTTATAGAAACTAGAAGTTCAAGCTAGGAATTGAAAGAGCTTTAGGATTGAAATTTCTATGCTTTATGATTAAATGATTGACTTCATGCCAAGTAGAATGGCAGTTAAGTTGCAAAGTTTGGCATTATCTGAAATTGTTTCCAACTACTTAATGACATTGAGAAATGTTTAATTCCTGGGAAACATCTTTGATGTATGGTCAGTCTTGTCATGTACATGTCAGGAAGCCAGTTTGTTTTGTGTTACGTGTATTATCCGCAAGGTAACCTCTTTCTTTATAGGTCTGTTTCTATAAAATTGAAATTAAGTGAAACAGGTTTATGGTCAATCAGACCTGGATTTGAATATCTACTCCTCTGCTTAGTAGTTGTGATGCTCTGGGCAAATTCCTTAACCCTTCTGAGTTTCAATATCATCACTGATAACATAAAGCTAATACTGTACAGTCTTGTTCTGAAGATTGGAGAATAGCATATGTAGCATGCATAGCACAATTTCTGGCCCATTAAATCCTTCATAAATGGTAATACACATCATCATGATAATTAATACAAAAAGCTATAGTAGGTATACAAAAGTGTTTCTAGAATTGATGAGAGTTGAGTAAAAATTTTCCATAGTAGATGATGTAATGTATTATTACAATTATAGTAATAATAATCATGATGATATATAGTTAATACTTTTGTTGCTAATCTTATGTTTATCTGGATTTGTGAGCAAAGCCAAGCTATTTTGTTTCATCTGTGTTTGATTTTTCATAACTCCAAGGATAAGAATGCCTAAAAACTTACAGTAGCTCTTTATATAGTCATTGTTGTCAAAAAGATTCCTTGAGAAAAATGGCATATATCTGGTTATAGACTCTTTTTTTGGATTAATATGGAATTACAGCACAGTACTATTTCATAATTTTTTCAACAAAGGATCATATGAATTCTGTATTTTTGAAGCATCTCAAGTTTTAATTTAAGCTATTCTTGTATTTCGCATGATAGTGAATTATTGCTAGAGGCAGGTCAATAGATACTATAAATGTGCTCCAAATAAGTAATGTACCTGAATAAGTAATGTGTGCCTTAAAAATTTAGTTGGTTAGAATTATAAAGCATGTACCCAGGGAGACAATTGGTTCTCCAAGGTTATTTGAGGAAAATACCAGTTTCACCAGGAGTTCTATTCATAATAATATACTTTTTATTTGTTTAGAATAGGTGAAATCTTTGAATTTAAATCTAGAATTCACTTTGCAGATCAACTGGTCAAATGCTCTTAGCCCTCATCCCCCTCAAGGTTACCTCTATATGTAATCTGGAGTTCCGAGATTTGTGAATTAACTGTGAAAGACCCATAATTGGGGCACCTGGGGCGGCTCAGTCTTTTGAATATCCAACTTGGGCTCAAGTCATGATCTCACAGTTCGTTGGTTCAAGCCTTGTGTAGGCTCTCTGCTGTCAGCATAGATCCAGCTGCTGATTTTCTGCCCCCTTGTCTCCCTCTCTCTCTCTCTCTCTTTCAAAAATAACAAACATTTTTTAAAAAGACCCATAATAAGTAGCAGGGCCCAGCTAAGGACTTTGACTTACTATTTCCAAATTCATGGTCTTTGCCATATATAGTACTGATATTCAGTGTTCTGTTAGGTACATTTGTGGTTAAATCCTTACAGTGTCTACAGATTTCCTAAATGTTGTGTAATTTTCATGATTATCTAATTGGGCTTATTGTTTAGGATATGTAGACAAAATTCAAATATTTTATCATTTTGATATGTAAAATAACTTATTTTTCTTGCATTGTGGTATAAAATAATCTTTATAAGAGCATAATTTGATATATAGTGCCTACAAATAGGTTTAATCTGTGTAAACATTTTATTCTTTGAAATTAACAGCATCACTTTGCATTAGTGTAGTATATCAGTATCATTTTGTATCAATGTAGTATGTGAATCTCTGATAATAAGTATTTTTGTGTCTCATTTTTAAACCTAGTTTGAAACTGTTTCTAGTACCTATAAATTTTATACTTATCACTTTATTAGTGATATTGCTGTTTCTAATTGATACTTCTTTCTCCTTCCCATGCAGTCTCCCAAAATTTAAAAAATACTGTGTCATTAAAGAAAAAAAATACTAGCATATTTTCTTTAAATTATCAAAGTATGAGAATATTTTGCCCACAAAAACATAGGTAGCTATCTTTTAAATATCTAGATATCAGAAATGTTGAAGTAAAAAGAAGAATTTACTTAAACCAAGCTCTACTGGTTATTTTTATTTTTATATTAGGATTTTTTAGGCATGTTTTTTGTTTACAGATGCCTTTCAATTAAAGCCAAAAGTTTCACTGTATTTTTGGCAAAGTGTACTATAGGCAACAATGTTAATATTATTACCAGTGTAAATTTGTGAACCCAAAACACCTATCCCAAACACACAAAATTACAGATTTTAAGTTTTCTCAATAATGTTAGGTATCCTCAGATTTAAAGCTGGTAGAAATACTTGATGACCTTTTCCATTCTCATAGTGATACACATTGTAATTATTCACTGCTCTATAATGGATCATTTTTTATCTATATCTTGTGTCTTTTCTGTTTATGTAGAGTAAATATTTATGTCTTCCCATTTTTCTGAACTAAGAGATACACATAAAATAGGTTTGAAGTATACCCTATAATTCATTGAAAACAAAGGCCTTACACTGATACTGTATGGAAGAATAAACTCTCTAAATCATTTTAGCAGCCAACTTAGAGCCAAGATAACATCAGCATTTTCCTTCTTGAAAATGTATCTTCCATATATTAAAGGATGCAGTATTTTATTAAAAATAGTATGATAAGTTTAACCTATCATCATCACAAACCTAGCTTAAAGAAAATCTTGTTATGTTTGATAGGGGGAAAAATAGTAAGATTTTGTTTTAGTCACATGTTCACTATACAAAATCACCAAAAAAACAATTAAAAAAAAGTAGTTCTTATGTTAATAGCACAGTACTTTAAGCTCTCAAAAACAAATTATTAGGCTATATAAACATACAGTGACAAAATGACACTAATGATTTAATCGCTATTTGGCTAATGTCACAAAATTTACCAGTTTGGAAAATCTAGTATTTTCTGCTTATATGAAATGTAGCTCTGTAATTTACTGCTTCATCTTTCTGTAGTATTGTATTTTTCTAGGATAGGCAGAAGCTACACTACTTGATCTGCATTACTTAAAAATTAGAAATAGGGGTGCCTGGGTCGTTCAGTGGTTTGAGCATCCGACTGTTGATTTCGGTCATGACCTCACAGTTCACAGTTCACAGACTTGAGCCCCACCTGGGTCTCTGCGCTGACAAGGCAGAGCCTGCGTGGGATTCCCACCCCCCATCCTTCCGCTGTTCATTTTTTAAACTTCTTAAAAAATTAGAAGTATAAAAGATTTTAGGTATGTTATGGCCCAACAATTTGGCTAAAGATAGTAATATAGATCCATGGAGGCGTATTAAACTTATACGCCCAGGATCCTGAACAAATAGGCTGTCATTCTTGCTTTTGTAAACCAGACAGCGCCAGATATTAGAAACCCTAAGAGAGACCCTTACCAAATTAACCATGGAGACTGGCAGAAATTGGCTAAACTCTCCTCCCCTTTGCCTTTTATAGGGTAAAAATTCCCCTTACACCAAAGAGGACTATGCTAGGTTTTAGGGGAACAATGTTACTTCTCTGCCAATAGCTCAAGAATTGTACAGGATAGTCTAGCTGTGGTTCGCGACCACCAGAAGAGAGAAGAACAAGGAGCCAAAACCAAAATTGGTATACTTTTAACATTTGGCTCTTGTATCATAAATAAGATCATAGCATTTGTCAAAGAGCAGGTAGATGCTATTCCGTTAATGGTCTTAAGAGCATGTAGCCTTAAACCAGAACAATGGTAACATAGCTGACCCAGAATTGGGTCAGTTACAAGACAAGAGGGGGGAATGTAAGGATGCAGATTTGATTCGGGTTTCCCCTCTGACCTTGAAGGCCAGCTAACACCATTAACATCTCTGGGGGCGGGCCTAAAGATGGAGGTTAAGACTAGTCACGCCCTACCTGAGGGTTCTGGGTCCACTCTGTAATTGGTTAAAGTTACTGTCCATGATGTGATGCTATAATGATTGGACCCCTGTACCTGTGTCACAATTTCCTGTAACTCCCCTTCCCAAACTCATAAAAGGCCTGCCCCCCCATGGTTCGGGGCTCGCTCCACGTGGATCCACTGTGTTGTTGAAGTCTGTGAGCCCGAGTTTAGGCTGGCTGGGCCTAAGCTCGTAATAAAGCCCTTTGCTTTTGAAAAAAAAAAAAAAAAAAAATTTGGCAGGCTTTGGGAATCCAGATTTAATTTACATTTCTTGACTTCTCTAACAATGAAAACCAAAATTTTATTGAACATTAGTCACTATACTATGTCCTTAATTAATTTTTAAAGATGGTATACTACAGTAATTTGTAAATAAATAAAATACATCAGCTTCATTTAGCATAATTTTTTAATAAATACATTATTTTGATTATTATTTTTCATATTGCTGTTTATCTGTGGTGTGTTTAATATGGAATTAAGTGGCAGATTCCTTTAATATCTGCATTTTTAAATGTATTATTTTATTCTCATTACACAAGTAATAAATGTTTACTAAGATCATTCAATAAATGCAAAAAAAAAAAAAGAATAAAGAAAACAAAACTCCTAACCTCAGGTAACCACTGTAGGATGTTAGTACACCTCTTTCTCGCTTTTCATCTTGCCTTCATTTAACAGGTATTTACTGAGCGTTTCCTAAGTGTGAGGCCCAGTAATAGGCATGCATGGCAGGAGACAGCTCCTGTCTTGATGCTTGCTTCGAGTCATCAGAGAACGTAGACCAATGAGAAGGAAGCAACGGAAGCATAACTGAAGGTGCTGTTAAAGCCAACAGCAAGGGAGCTGCCCTGGTCTGCTGGGTCCCAGCAGATATTCCTGATATTTGTGTAATGTGGCAGGAGGTTCTGTACTGCCGGTACATTACAGGCGTGTGTTCTCACTTGTTCTCTCTCTCTCTCTCATATTTAAAATTTCCATTGTCTGTTTCACTGAGCGTGTAGAAGAAAATAAAGTTCTTATGTGCATAAACCTTCGTATCTGAAAAATTCACAGTACTTTAGAAACCACTATGGTATCTTTATCACTGCTATAAACGTAAATAGACTGAAAATGAGCAGATCTCCAAAATGTCTCTTAGAAAATTTCTTCATTATGGGCAGAAAAGAGTTTAGCATTTCCAAATTGTTTTTATGATAATATAAAATGCTGATTCACTTGTTATAATTTATGGAAGTATTTTATTTTATCCAGCTTTAACACTGCTATTGTCCTAAAGCAATTAGCATGGTTTCATAGCAATTTTGCAATAATATTTTTTGGCAAATTACTTAATTTAATCAAACTATTTAAAGACTGGTTTTCTAATAAAATAATTATGTGCTTTGTTTTTACCATTATGAAATATGCTAGTAAGTTTGAAAAGTAACATGTATTAGATATATGAACAGTACTATAATCCTATTTCATTAAAAACAGTAAATTATTATAATAGAATTCTGTAAGCCTTTTAATTTTTTTATTTTATTTCTACGTTTATTCTATTCTGTATGTTATACATTATCATATTGTAAACTGGTTGTATTAGAAAGCAAATTTAGGAAAATATAAAATCATATTTCCTATTAAAAAAATTTAATAGTGGCAGGTAAGCTCTTGACTATGTTGAGCCTAAATTCTTCATCATTAATTAACTGTATTAAGTTAATTCTAGTATCTTGAAATGTTTACTTGGAAAATCTACACTTAGGACAGTATATCTTATGATAGTCTCTAGTGCTTTACAATGAAAACATGAGGTTTCCTATAATATGTAAATACTATAAAATTAATTTTGAAAGAAAATTTTGTTATAATCTAAAATTGCATTTTATACACTAATACTAGAGGACTATCAGATAGAAAATATTTTAGTTCCTTCAAGAAGCATTTCTTCATTTGTTCACATTTTCCTTGACAAACATGTTTTAATATCTCCCACTCTTTCAGAGACTCTAACTTTGGCCTCATCCTTTCTCCAGCTGTTACCTCCTGATTACAGTCAAGTAGTGATGATTCTCAGAACACTAAACTGAAGTTGGGAAGATCATTCTGATGTAACTATTTATGGCTGGGTGTATAAAGCAACATATATGCATATTTTTAGGAGTTCTAAATCTTGCTTTGTGAAAATTTCCCTTTCATACATATATTCAGCTTCGTACAGTCATTTTGAGACTAACTAGGACATACAGACTTAAAAGGAGATACTGAAAGATGTTCTTATCGACAGTAAATGCAGTGGACTCTGCCAATCAATGCTGCAGGTGTTTGTTTCATATTCAAGCTGAAGGTCTTGGGGACCAGGATAGAGAATATACCAGATATTATTTATATAGGAGGTAGGTTTTTATGTTGCAGGAAAGGTTTGATTAATATGGAAGATATAAAATATAATGCTTGACTAAAAGCCCAGAAATAGTATTGCTAGGAGCCCAGGCTATCGGGAGTAATTTTACATGGTTCTTTTGGTCTTTCTACCATGGTTCAAAGATTGGTGCTATAGCTCCAGTCATATCATTCATATTCTTAATATGAAACAGGAAGGATGAAGTGCAAAATGACATGTCCTTGCCCCTCTTTAAATTATTTCAACTAGGCTTTGGTCTCTACCACTCCACTGAAATGGTTCTTGTTAAGGTCACTTACAGTCTGTTTCTTGTCAAACCAAGTAGTCATACCTCTGTTTGAATCTTATCCTACTTCTTACTATCATTTGGCAATCAATTGGCCATTTCCTCTTTCTTAAAAAATGTTCTTATCTTGGTATCTGTGACTCATATTGTCCGCTCATTTTCTTCCTACAAAACTGGCAACTCCTCAGTCTTCTTAGCTAAATTCTCCACCTCTACCCAAGTGCTATTAACATGGCTTAGTCCTTGGGGCCTTTTTCTTCTCTGTTTATATATTGTTCCCTCGATTATTGCAAATAATCTTATAATAACTATATGTTGAGGACTTCAAGACTTCTAATACCAGCCCTTAATTCCTCTTCCAAGATCTAAATTGATCTATCCAAAAGTTTGCTGACCTTCCCATTGAATATCTAAAGACTGTCCTAAGCTCAATTTTGCCAAATTAGAATTTTTGTTTCCTCATTCTTCATCACTCCCATCACAACTACTTCTCCCATAGTCTTTACCAACTTACAATTTTTGGGGGCCAAAAGCAGGGGAATCATTCCTAACTGCTCTTTTTTTTCTACCTATCAGCCTGCTCTTACTCTGAACAATAACATATCCTGAATCATATCATACTTTCCGTTCCCACTACTACTACTACTATGATACTGTAAGACACCCTCATTCCTGATACGGATTATTGCAGTAGCCTTTTGTCATATATCCCTGTTTTCATTCTCACCTATCCTCTGTTTTCTCTATATTGCAACAAAAACAAACATAAAATTCACAATCAAATCAATTCATTACTTAAAATTTTAAACCCTCCAACGGCTTCTCATTGCAAACAGAATATGCAATATGGCTCCCATAGTTGTACCTCACATTTAACCTTGTGCCAAATACGCTGACTTTTCTGGTGCATGCGCATACTGAGCTCATCTGTACTGTCAAGTCCTTGCCCGCTCTTCTGTAGCCCCGGCCATCCTCTTCTCACAGATTAGTACATGGGGGGCTCCTTCATATCATTCAGGTCTCAGCCTACTGTCACCTCGTTAGTAGAGGTATCTTCCTAACTATTTTGTCTAAGAAAAGGTTGTGCTCCCACACTTTATGTCACTTTCCTGTGTTCTTTCTGCTACAGGAAAATGTGAAACCTGTTAACAGTTTATAATCTGTCTTTCCCTGTTGGAATTTAAGATCCATGAGGACAGATATGCTGTTTTTCCATCTCCTAGAACAACCTGGCACATAGTAGATACATAGTTGTAGATAATCAACAAATCGAAAACATCTATATTCGAAGTTTAATTCTTATCATTTGTATTGAAATATTAAGATTGTAGTTAGAAAGCAAAACTTATTTTTTTTAAAGTTCTTATTTATTTTCAGACAGTGCAAGCAGGGGAGGGGGATAGAGAGAGAATCCCAAGCAAGCTCTGCTCTGTCAGCACAGAACCCAATGCAGGGCTCAAACTTCTAGCCCATGAGATCATGACCTGAGCAAAAACCAAGAGTTAGATGCTTAATTAACTGAGCCATCCAGATACCCCTATAACACTTACAATTTTTGATCTGGTTAGATTTTGAGGTTAGGTTTTTACTTTTTACATTTTTACAGGTAAAGAAGCCGAAACTAAGAGGTCATGTGCCTTTCCCAAGGTCACATCAATAGTAAGTTCCAAAGCAGGAATCAAATAGGTTTGTCTGACACCAAAGCCTAGTCATGTGCTCATGTAGATGTTTTGGGTAAGAGTATCACATAGTGGTTTTTCAGTATAAGATAAATTCAGCACAGATTATGTACACACACAAATTGTCACCAACATTTTTTGTTTTGTTGTGTGTTTATATATGCTCTATTTTTGCCAACATTTGATTTAAAATCATATTGTTTCCTTACAGTCAATACTAATCCATCATGAAATATAATTCCAGACAGCAACCTAGGAGACATGAATTCTAATTCCAGCTTTACTATTAATTAGCTGTGGGACCCTGGGGAAGTCAGTGATGTACTCTAGGAATGGCTTTTCCATCAGCAATATAAAAAAAGAGCAAATGGTCCATCCTTTAAGTAAGGCACCTCCTATCTCTAGAATCTTAACAGCTTTTAGTACAGAAGAGTGGTCTGAAAAAAGCCACAGAAATATGTTGTAACTTATCTTGATACCTGATTTATCTCTTGAATGTGACTTGCTTTTATATCGGTTTACTCTTGAAAATACATGTAGTAGACAGTTTTCTTGCTTTGATCACTCTCCGCTGGAAATTTAGAAATGTAACTAGAAGAATACAGATACCGAATTTAGAGTTGTCTTAAATAATGTCTTGTTTTATTGTTACCTATTGTTGATTTTCCTAATATTATTAACAGGTTCTCACTGTATTCTCTTATTGTTTGAAATGGCGTTTCAGTTGATTCCTTTGACATTTCTAGGTATACACAAATACGGTGGGATTTACTTCCTCTTTTAAAATTTTATACTTTGTCTTTCTCTTCTCTAATAGTGTTGGGTAATGTCTCCAAAACAAGATTAAATAATAGTGGTATGCATGTTATCACATTGACTTTAGTTGGAATGCTCCACGTGTATGAAGTTAGCGTTTGAGCTGAAAATATGTATATTAAGAAAGTTTAATGTAAATAAATTTATAAAATATAATGTTGAAAACCACAGGGAGGCAAACCGTAAGAGATTCTTAAATATAGAGAACAAACTAAGGGTTGATGGGGGTGGGGGGTAGGGGGAATGGGCTAAATGGGCAATGGGTATTAAGGAGGGCACTTGTTGTGTTGAGCACTTGGTGTTATATGTAAGTGACGAATTTCTAAATTCTACTTATGAAACCATTATTACACTATAGGTTAACTAACTTGGATTTAAATAAAATTTAAAACCCTGAAAACTGTAGAAGATATATAATAATAGGATGCCATTCATATAAAATGTTAAAACTTTTTTTAATGTTTTATTTTTGAGAGAGAGAGAGAGAGAGAGAGAGACAGCACAAGCAGGGGAGGGTCAGAGATAGAGGGAGATACAGAATCCGAAGACTGGCTCCAGGCTCTGAACTGTCAGCACAGAGCCTGACACGGGGCTTGAACCCACGAACCGTGAGATCATGACCTGAGCCGAAGCCAGACGCTCAACCGACTGAGCCACCCAGGCGCCCCAAAATGTTAAAATATAAAAACATATCAGGGATTAATATCCAGTTCAGTGTACTGGAAAGAATGGGGAAAGGGAGGGAGAAAGAATACCCAAAGGGCTTCAATAAGTGTTACAAATTATGGTTATGATTACTGTTATGTTTGCAACATTTTGTCACAAAATAATTTGATTCCCTGAAGAAACCAGAGGTGTCTGGTATAAAGAACATAAGTGTAAGTTGAACACACTTTACCTTTTAAGGGTATAAATTTCCTGATTGCAGGGACCTGCTGTGTTTGCTGTCCTCTCTACCCTGAACATAAAGCACATAATTGGTATTCATTAAATAATTACTGAGTGAAAAACTAGAGAAAGGAAAAGAGGGTATTTTCTTTAGTAGTCCCTGTTTCTTATTCCTTCTCATTCTCTCATATGCATCATAAAATTTTTAAGTAAGGCTTAGTTTTAAATAAGTCATGTAGATTCATTTTGTATATTAGAAACGTACAGTTTTTCTAAAAAAAAAAGTTACCAGGTTTTCCATATGGCTTTTCAGAAATCAATATAATATTACATATTATTGTGCTGAGACATGGACACAAATTAATTATGGGGTTTACTACCTGTGTATCAGCAGAATAAAGTTCTGATTCAGGCTGCCTACAGTCAGATAGGACACAATGCTATCACAGTCTCAAATGTCTACTATTGCTCAGTTATATTCCTGTTTTATCATTTTTTTTTAAATTGAATATCAATAAAACATTTCAATCTGGTGAATTATAGACCATATACTTTTTCTATTTTAAAAGAATGGGAAACAAAGGAGCTGCATTCTATTTATGTATTTTCAGTCTGTGATAGAATGTAGTAATTTAAAAAATAAGCAAAATAAAATCATTTTCTAAAAACCCTCTCAATGCAATGGATAATTACAAGTTTAAATTTCCTGGGTAATTACTGAACCATCTGTATTATGAAAATTAGAACTTTTAAATGTTTAATGGATTTTTGATTGAACAGTATGGCTGCCACATAATGTGGCTATGAGATCATTAACTTTTGTCATTTTTATATTTTCACATGTATAACTTCATTTTTCACTAATCATTGGGTTATGTCAGAGTTCTGTATTCATTTTAATATTGTACTAGGATTTTCTTTTGAGACCCTTGAGTTTGAACTCTCAACATTACCAAAAGCCTAGAGGAGTCCTTCATAGACCTACCTATAGAGGCTTAGGATTCCTGCAAATAGAAGCTATTTGTATTTTCTTGGAGAGTGAGCTTTTGCGTTAGTAATCATTAAAGAATTGAGGAAAGCCGTGGCCTTGATCATAAATTCTCTTTCCATGAATTTATTTGAAGACAAAAGAGCAGTCATCCCAAGGTAATGCAGAACTGTATGTTGATTAAAAATGGATCCTTGTGACAGCTTGCCAATGCCCTTTTGTCCTCAACGATTTGATTCCTCATGAGATTTAGAAAATATAATACAATGAATCCTAAATATTGTCATAATGTTTGGAAAAAAAGAAAAGGCAATTAGCATGTTTATCAAGATTTTTATAAATTATCTTGCGGGTGCAGAATTTTTGAACTGTTTTGGATATATTTTTTATTTTTTAAATTTTTAAAAATGTTTTTATTTTTGAGAGACAAAGAGAGACAGCATGAGCAGGGGAGGGTCAGAGAGAGAGGGAGACACAGAACCCGAAGATGGCTCCAGGCTCTGAGCTGTCAGCACAGAGCCCGACGTGGGGCTTGAACCCATGAACTGTGAGATCATGACCTGAGCCGAAGCCGGAAGTGGGTGCTTAACCAACTGAGCCACCCAGGTACCCCATGAAGTGTTTTGGATTTAAAGGTTGCTTTTCAGTCAGTTCTGTGAGACGTAGACTTAGAACCTTTTTTCTTAAACTGAATAATTAATGTGGTCAGTATCCACTGAGCAAAAATTGAGTTATTTGGGGGAATGTATGGACACTTTTAAAATTACTGATCACAGGCGATTGTAGTTGTCCCTTTGGTATACTGGAAAGAGGACTCCGGATTCCGAGCTGAATTTTAATCCTAGGTTATCATTTAAGTGTGTGACTAAGAGTCCTTCCTTAATGTATCCCATCCTCCATTTTCTCAATGAGATATGGGAATGAAAATACTTATTCTTTCCTGGCATTTGTAACGATTACATATAACGCATGTAAATACTTGTTTTTTAATAAGTACACCAAAAGTCAAAAGTATTATTTATTTGTTTCCTCTACATCTGTATAGTAGTGAATTTATTCATGTAGTCAAGAAATATTCATTGAGGGGGCGCCTGGGTGGCTCAGTCGGTTGAGCCTCCAACTTCGGCTCAGGTCAGATCTCACATTCGTGGGTTCGAGCCCCGTGTCAGGCTCTGTGCTGACAGCTAGCTCAGAGCCTGGAGCCTGCTTCCCGTTCTGTGTCTCCTTCTCTCTCTGCCCCTCCCCCTCTCATGCTCTGTCTCTCTCTGTATCAAAAATAAATAAAACATTTTAAGAAATTTAAAAAAAAAGAAATATTCATTGAGAAGCTGAAGTAGAATAGGAATAGCACTAAGTCCTTAGGATACTGTGGTAATAAGCAAGACAGAAAATCTTCTATCATGGAGCCTACACTCTAGTGAAAGTACTCACAGGATATGTAAGTAAGTCAATGATCATTTCATTGTGATACATGTTAGAACAGTCTGAGTGCTGGGGAATAGCTAGTTTCATGCATAAAATTAGAGAACTGATGGACACATTTATGACCAAAGTAAACTAAGCATACAAAATCAGATGCATAGTAAAAGGTGCCATTTGTTTAGAAATCTTTTTCTTAGAAAAGCAAAACAGTGGCTAAGCTATAATCTACAAGTTCTAGATGTGGAAATGTGGCTGTTATTTTTGACACTGATCGTGAGATACCGCTATTAATGTGTGCGGGATTTTCTAAAATAGTATTTTTAATTTTTCTTGAAGCAAAATTAATGTGCCATAGGAGATGTGCTGCTTGGACATCTAATGAGCTAATAATTTCCAATAAAACTATGAATATTAACGGGTTCACTCTGGGGAAAATAGTATTCAACTTGAAATAGAGATATCTGAGGCAACCTAATCTGTTCACTTGGGAGTAAAGTTTATAAAATTCACTTTCTAAACATAGGTCTATTTCTGAAAGATGTCTCTGATGTTGAATCTATCTTAATACAAGGACGTGTAAGTTACAGTGAGAAGTATTTGTTTTAAAGATTCACAATACTATACTAATCTTTGGGCATGAGGTAAGGTTTATTATTTTGATGACATAGTCCAATTCTCTAGAGTATTAATCATTAAAAAAAAGGCAAGCTCTCTTATGTATTATCATCATCAGTTTTCTCATCTTCACATTTATATGCCTGATGTGCTTTCTCCATTTCATTATAATTATATGCATGCCTGTCTACCAAATTGGAAAATGGACTGCTCTAGGCAGCAAGACCTTTCATCTTTATTTCCAACATTTTGCTTAGTGTCTAACTCACAGTCAGTATCCATTAAATGTTTTTGTTTATTTATTTTGAGAGAGCACATGTACACACACACACACAAAAGCAGGGGAAGGACAGAGAGAGAAGGAGAGAGAGAATCCCAAGCAGTTGTTGCTGATAGCACAAGAGGCTGACATGGAGCTCACTCCCAAGACCCATGAGATCACGACCTGAGCCAAAATCAAGAGTCGGATGCTCAACTAACTGAGCCACTCAGAACCCCCTCATTAAATTTTTGTGAGAGTAAAAAAGGAATAGGATTTGAGGAGTGTAATTTATGCTAGGAATAGAATTTACTTCGAGTTAAAACCATCTTTAAAAAATAATGTTTTTGTTTTATTAAATTGAAGTTAGTTAACACACAGTATAGTGTTGGTTGCAGGAGTAGAACCCAGTGATTCATCACTTATATACAACACTCAGTGCTCATCCCAACAAGTGCCCTCCTGGGAATGCCCATCACCCATCAGCCCATTCACTACCCCACCCCCTCCAGCAACCCTGTCTGTTCTCTATATTTAAGAGTCTCTTATGGTCACCTCCCTCTCTGTAAGAATGCTTAATATGAGTCAATGAACAAACTATATTCCAGACTCTTTTAAAATGTAAAGATTATTTAATCATTACAATCAGGTCTGTCATTGGGTTACCAAAAATGAATAGATCAGTCAATCAATATTTAGGTTTCGACTTACTAACATTTTTGCTTTGGTTTGACATCAGTCTTACTGACTTAGTCAGTCAGTCTTAGGTCAAATGATGCTTCTTTGGAGAAATTTCCTTTGTTAAGGCAAGAATTCCTCTTTTCCTCTAGATAACAGTCAAATATCATTTTTTAAGGCCCTAATTAAAAGTACTAAATAAAAATATATATATATAAAATAAAATAAAAGTACTAAATAACATGTTAGTATTAATAGGAACATCTACCCCAAATACTACCATGTGAAACAATAAAAGCAAATCATATTATATTTTACTGTATTAGTTGAATATTGTTCTAATGCTTGTTAAACTTCATGAATCAGAAAAACATGACAGTGAACTTCATGTGTGAAACACCACTTGAACGACTGTATGGTTTTACTAACATTTGTTTTACTAAAGGCACACAACTTTATAGAGTCTATAATGAATTGTTCATATTATGGAAATGACAGAACCTCTTTATATGTAACTCTGATTCCCTCTGCATACTACTTTGGTGAAAAACTTTATCGTATTTGAAGCCAAAATATACTAATTTTAAATCATCCTAACAGATTTTTTTAATTTGTTTATCAGTTTTAACTTTTTGTGTTGAGACAAGTTTAGATTTATTTAAGAGTTGCGAACATTTTATGGAGAGTACCCACCTTCTCCTTATGTTAACATCTTGTATAAACACAGAACAGTGATCAAATGTAAATCTTAATATTGTAATACTTATAAGTAAAATATAGAATTTGTTTGGATTTTACCAGTTTTGCCACTAATGTCCTTTTTCTGGTTCAAAATCCCCTATTTCATTTGGTCATCATGGATATTCTGATTTGTGGAAGTTTATATTTTTTCCTTGCCTTTCAAACCTTGACACTTTTGAAGAGGATTACTCATTTATTTTGTAGACTATCCTTCAATTTGGGTTTGTCTGGTATTTTCTCATGATTTCATTGAGGCTCCCACAGACTAGAGATGATGTCCCTTCTCACTGCATCATATGAGGGGAAACAGGATGTCAGTATGGATTACTCTGATGCTAACCGTGCTCACTCAAGTTAGCATTTGTCAGGTTTCTCCACTGTAAAATTACCATTTTTCTTTTAGCAGTGTAGTTTTAAATCACTTGAGTTTGGAAGACAGTTTCGGTAGTTGTTTTAAGTCCCTAGATAACCTAGTAAAGAAATTGGTTTCATATTTTTGTCTATTTAGTGCTCAGTATTTTCATATAGAATGTGGGGGATTAGATAAGAGCTGATAGAAATCTTTCACCTTTCATATTCTGTGACTTAACTACTCTGAGGAGAACTGTAAGCGAGTTAAGAGATGTCCCATACATATCCTAGTTGTTTGCAAATTAGCCTCAAGTCCATCTATGATTTTGATGTGGCTTTGGAGATAATACCTTGACAACTTCCTGTTTAACAAGGGTATTGCATATTGAAAACAACTTAAATTGCGACAGTTTATAAATTCCTAATGAAAATCTACTACCTAGATTTTTTATTACGTATATTTGAAGTTATTTTTTAGTCTGAAATTTATAGTTTATCTGGCCTCAGAAACAGTAACATTAGAAGAACTGTAATTACTGAAATATTCTTTCAGCTTATTTTTTAATCTCAATACAAATTCTAGTTTTCACTTTGATAAATTCCATTCAGTGAAATCAAGTTATGTAAAAAATAATATCATTTTCATTAAGGGAGTTTGTGGTATTGTTTACTTTTTCAGTGTCCTCTACACATTCTCTAAAGTAATATTAAGGTTGTATGTAACATTACCATTTATATAAATTGTTTCTTTACAGTGATTTGATACATATGAGCTATAACATCCTTTATTTAGAATGTGAAAACTCAGGAAAGTAAAGATAAAATGTATTTTCTCTTTCTCTCTTTTTAAATTGTGGTTTCAGTTAAAATGGCTAAAGATTATGATTTTTCCAATGGCAATACAGATTTTGACAAAAAAATAATAATAATAATAACCTTAGGGCCTTACTAGGCAAACAAATTTTTCTTTTAAAATATAAAGTGTCTTTTTAATCTGTGTTGCATAAAACTCCTCATTGTATTGTGAAGGATAAACAAAATGCTGTCATACCCTATTTAAAGATGGCACGCTTGGGGCATCTAGGTGGCTGTTGGTTAAGTGTTCAACCTCAGCTCAGGTCATGATTCACTGTCTGTCGGGCTCTATGCTGACAGCTCAGAGCCCGGAGCTGTCCTCAGATTCTGTGCCTCCCTCTCTGTCCCTAAAAAATGAATAAATGTTTAAAAAATTATAATAAAAAAAGATGGCACTCTTCTAGTGGCCAATCCCAATATCATGATTATTGCTTATGTTAATGAACAACTATGCTACATGTATTTTCCAGCTTTTATAATTCAGTTATTGCTGAATAATTTCTAGTCATAGTAAACAATGCATAAATATCTGAAAACTTTCAGTGGGTCAATCTCTGATTTTAAAAATCCAACTTAGAGTGATCACCAAAGTATAGTAGTCAAAAGATTTTATCACATACTCACATATTTCAGACATTTTTAGACCTTGTTTTTGCTTCATTTTAATTTGGTAGAATTTTTAAAAATCCGTGGGAATTTAAACCTGAATGTGTATAGTTAGGGTAAAAAAATAAAATAGCATAAATTTAGAAATACTTCTCCTTGAGCATCTGTGGGGAAAGCAGAGTTTATATGTACTGTCTTTAAATATTAGCCCATTTGGAATTTTTGAAATGTTACATTTAGTGAACAGTAGACAATTTATATAAAATATTTTCAAAAGAACATCTTTAAATATATCTCAGTATACTAGAAGCTTTTATGTTTACTTTATTTCATTTTCAAAATAAAATAAGTCAAACCCCAAAAAAGAGCTAAAAGAAATGGGGATAAGTAAAATGCCTAATAAAGAGTTCTAAGTAATGGTCATAAGGACACTCCCCAGACTTGAGAGAGGAGTGGATGAACTCAGTGAGAACTTCAACACAGAGAAAGAAAAATACATATTTTAAAACAAATGAGGTTAAGAATACAATAACTGAAATGAAAAATACACCAGAGAGAAACAACAGATTAAAGGATACAGAATAGATCAGCAATGTAGAATACAGTACAGTGGAAAGCAACCAAACTTGAACAGCAGAAGGAAAGAAGAATTTTTAAAAATGAGTATAGGTTAAGTGATGTCTGGAACAGAGGGGTTAGTAGTCAAGACACAGGGGGTCACAGAAGAAACAGAAAACCTCTGAAGAAATAATAACTGAAAACTTATCTAACCTGAGGAAGGAATCAGACATCCAGGTCCAGGAAGTGTAGAAAGGCCCCAAATAAGATGAACCCAAGGTTTCATACCAAGACACATAATAATTGAAATGGAAAAAATTAATGATAAAGAGAGATTCCTTAAAGCAATAAGAGAAAACCGTTAACATAGAAGGGAAGCCGCATTAGGCTATCAACTGACTTTTCAGCAGTAACTTTGTTGGACAGAAGGGAGTGGCATGATATATATTTAAAGTGCTGATAGGAAAACCTACAACTAAGAAAACTCTATCCAGAAAGGTTATTATCTAGAATTGAAAGACAAAGAGTTTCCCAAACAAAAGTTAAAGTTCATCAACACTGAACCAGCCTTATAAGGGGAAAAGGAAAGGCAATAAGTAGAAGAAAGGTAATTGTGACAGGAAAACTGTTTACTGGAAAAAGCAAACACACAGTAAAAGTAGCACATCAGCCACTTATAAAGCTAATATGAAGGTTAAAAGACAAAATAATTCTATCTAGCAAAAATTAGTCAATGAATAAGCAAAGTAAAAACATGAAAATGTGACATCATATATGTAAAACAAAAAGAAAGTAAAAATATAGTGCTTTTAGGAACTGTTTAAACTTAAGCAACCATCAACTTAATGCAAACTGCTGTTTACACAGGATTTTTATAAAAGAACCTCATGATAATCACAAACCAGAAACCTGTAATACATACACTGAAAGTAAAAAGAAAGGAATCCAAGCATGATAATAAACAAAGTTATCAAATCACAAGGAGAAGAAAGGAACAGAAAAGAACTACAAAACAACCAGAAAACCGCAAAATGGCAGTTAAGTACATTACTATCAGTAATTAATTTAAATATAAGTGGACTAAGTGCTCCAGTCAAAAGACAGAGGGTGACTAAATAGATAAAAACCAAGAGCTGTCTCTATGCTTAGCTACAAGAGACTCACTTCAGGCCTGAAAAACAAAACAAAACAAAACAAAAAACCAATACTTACATCCAACAAAATAGACATTAAGACAAGGGTTGTAGGGGCGCCTGAGTAGCTCAGTTGGTTAAGCAACCAACGCTTGATTTTGGCTCAGTTTACCATTTCCCTGTCCAAGAGTTTGAGCCCCATGTCAGGCTCTGTGCTGACAGCATTGAGCCTGCCTGCTTGGGATTCCGTCTATCTCTCTCTCTCTCTCTCTCTCTTCCTCTCCCACTCACACACATGTGCACTCCCTTTCTCTCTTTTTTTCTTCCTCAACATAAATATTAAAAAAAAAAATTCCAATTTATAATTATATCAAACATAATAAAATACCTAGGAATAAAACCAAGGAGATAAAATATCTGTACTTTGAAAACTGTAACACATTGATGAAAGAAATTGAAGATGACAAAAAATAAGTGGAAATATATACCAGGGTCGTCATTTGGAAGAACAACTAATGTTAAAATGTTCCTCCCACCCAAAACAACCTACAGAGTCAATGCAATTTTATCAAAATACCAATAGTATTTTTCACAGAACTAGAACATATAATCCTAAAATCTGTATGAAACCACAAAAGATTTCAAATAGACAAAGCAATCTTGAGAAGGAACAAAGTGGAAGTATCACAATCCCAGATTTCAAACTATACTACAAAGCTATATTAATAAAAGCAGTATGGTACTGCACATAAAGAGACACATAAATAAGTGAAACAAAATAGAGAGCCCAGAAAGAAGCCCATTATTATATGGTCAGTCTTCAACAAAAGAAACAAGAATATGCAATGGAAAAAGACTTTTCAACAACTGTTATTAGAAAAACTGGACAGATATATGCAAAAGAATGAATCTCAACCACTTTTCTTACACCATGCACAAAATAAACTCAAAGTGGATTAAAGACCTAAATGTGAGAACTGAAACCTTAAAAAATCCTAGAAGAGAGCACAAGCAGTAATTTCTCTGACAGCCACAACAACATTTTTCTAGATATATCACCTAAGGCAAAAGAAACCAAAGCAAAAATAAACTCCTGGGACTGCATCAAAGTAAAAATCTTTTGCACAGCAAAGGAATCAATAAAAACAGCCTACTGAATGGGAGAAGATATTTGCAAATGATAAGGGGTTAATATACAAAGTGTATTTTAAAAACTTCTACCACTCAATACCAAAAACAAAAATAATCCAATTAAGAGTCCGATTTTGGCTCGGGTCATGATCTCACAGTTTGGGAGTTCGAGCCCTATGTCGAGCTCTGCTGACAGCTCAAAACCTGAAAGCTGCTTCAGATTCTGTGTCTCCCTTTCTCTCTGCTCCTCCCCTGCTCACGCTCTCTCTCTCTCCTACAATAATAAACATTTTTTAAAAATTAAAAAACGGGCAGAGGTCCTGAATAGACATTTTTCCAAAGAAGGTAGACAGATGCCAACAGATACATGAAAAGATGTTCAACATCGCTAATCATCAGGGAAATGCAAATCAGAACCGCAAAGAAAACCTAGTATCAAAAAGACAAGAAATTGGGTGCCTGGGTGGCCAATTCAGTTAAGCGACGGACTCTTGTTTCAGCTCAGGTCATGATCTCATGATTTCTGAGATCAAGCTCCATGTTGGGCTCTGACAACACAGAGCCTGCTTGGGATTGTCTGTCTCCCTCTCTCTCCACCCCTACCTAACCTGCACTCTCTGTCTCATAAATAAACTTAAAAAAAAAAAAGGAAATAGCAAGAGTTGGCAAGGTGTGGAGAAAAAGGAACCGTAACACACTGTTGGTGGAAATGTAAATTGGTGCAGCTACGGTGGAAAATAGCATGGAGTTTCCTCCCAAAGTTAAAAACAGAAAAACTATACAACACAGTAATTTTACTTCTGGGTATTTACTCAAAGAAAAGAACAGCAGTAATTCAAAAGCTACATGTACCCCTATGTTTACTGCAGCATTGTATCAGAGGCAAGATCTGGAAGCAACCTAAGTGTCGGTAGATAGATAGCTGAATGGATAAAGATACTGTGGTATATATACGCAGTGGAGTATGTAATAGATGGACCTAGAGAGTATTATGTTGAGTAAAGACAGAGAAAAACAAATACAGTATGATTTCACTTATATGTGGAACTACAAACAATGAACCAGAAATACTCCTAAATAGAACAAACATAAGTGCCGGAGGGGAGGGCTGTGGGGAATGGAAAAATAGGTGAAGGGGACAAAGATAGTTTCAGTTAGTTATAAAATAAGTCCTGGGGATAAAAGTACAGAATAGGGAGTAGTCAATATTTTGGTAACTTTGTATGGTGACAGATGGAAGCTATACTTACTGTGGCGAGCACCGAATAATATATATAGTTGTCAAATCAGTACGTTGTACACCTGAAACTAATATACCATTTTGTCAACCATGCTTCAATTAAAATAAAAACATAAATAATGTACTACACGGAAAAAAAAAATATAGAACTTTTGGTATCCTCACTTGAAAATATATTTATGTTGGACCATTATAGAATTTGAGGTATTTTTGTTTTATTTTTATTTTTTTCTATAATCAGTGGTGACTACAAACCAATTTACCAACCTGAATATTTCTAACCCAGTAAATATCTTTTAAACCAAAAATGTTACAAATGAAGGCAAGTTATCAAGATATAGGGGTTTCTAATGCAGAATCTGGCATACACTTTAGACTTCGACTAAGGAAGGTGAATTTTTTTTTATCGTAAGACCATAAGCTCCATATGAAGAGAATAGTGGTGTTTTTAGCCCTAGAAGCTTCATATCTTAAACATACCTGAAATATCTAAAATCTTATGTTGCAGAAATTGTGCTTTTTATTCAAGTTTATGGGAAGATATAAGGATATAAGCTTGTAGGATTGAGTTTATGCTCATTAAGAGCCTACTTTTGCTTACTCTTCCCACCGTCATTGATTTCATTTCCTTTCTTTTATGCTGGCTGTTTTGCCAGAGGCTCCCTGTCCACTCACGGATCTTCATTTCCTTTATTATAAATATGCCCTCTCCAGATGGTTGTGCGAGTCCATAGGGTCTTTCTGGCTCTGGGCAACACTGGGAAATCCAGTGTTTGACTTCTAACTTTCCCATTTCCATGCTGCAAAAAGCCACCACAAAGTAAAACATGACAAGAAGAACTAAAGACACAGAAAAGCAAACCTACTCTATTAGATTTGCTCCAGAATCACAAATAGGAGATAAGTGATTGCTCAACAAATGAAACAGAATTGTTCATGTATTCTCATACATGAAATGAGATAATTCATTTCTGCCCTTTTATCTGCTTTACTTGCTATTAAAATAAAGGATATGATTTTTGTAACATTAAAGGAAATTTCCTTGATTATTTCGTTTGAACCACTAAGTAGAAAAAAAAAGGTAGAAATTTACAAAATAGCCCCATTCTTTTTAGTGACTTAAGTTTTTGAGCTAGGTTTACCAAGAACCTCCCAAGTTACTTTAATTTTATAATATAGCCCTAGACTTTCTAATTGAATATGCAACCTCTGTCATAAGAAAAAAAAAAAAGTCTTATGCTTTTTACAGTAGATTTAATTAAGCATTTCTTGTAAGTTCATTTCAGTATCTATCATGGCCCACTAAAGTTGGAATTCAGTTATAAAATGGTAGATTAATTGCCTTTTGTATTAAATGGAATAAGTATCTCAAATATGCAAAGTCAGGAAATTTAATTGTGGTCTTCAATTGCTTATTCAATGCATTGGAAAACTGAATGCAGAAGTACAGGAAAAAAGAGCCAAAGGTTGTTAAATGTAGCACATCACACACATCTTGCATTTTACTTAATGATCCAAGTGTTTATTACTATGAAGGAAATGCACCATTTAAAGAATTATGGTGGAATTGTAAAACATTAAAAACTCTAATTAATTTTAGTCTGGAGCATGCAGCGTGCTCATTTTGCCTAAAACATTTTCATTATCATCAGTATTTTTCCAGTTATTAAGAAAATTTTTTCTTCATTGTGCAGCACCAGCATATTTTCTGTATTAAAAGCATAATCTTAAATGCTGTTGAGAATTATATCTGGAATATACTTTAAGTGAATAAAAGAAAGCAGGTTTTGACCACAGATTGGAACAGTATATATTGCTTTTCAATACCTATTCTATAATTAACATAACAGATTAAATGTATCCATTTTTTCTCAGAAGTCATATATAAATATATATATACACATATATATTCAGTAACATTTTTAAAAAGACCAGTGTTAAAGCATAAAGATAATTTTGACTACTAATTTGAATCCAACTACAGTAACCCTTCTCTGAGTAGCCAAAGGAATATTTAAAATCTAAAGATAATACAAGCAAATAGAAGTGTGTTAAGTTAGTGCTTAGCTGCCCATCCTCACTTCATTTTACTGTTGCAAGTGCCATGTATCTGTCTGCTATAAGTAACAAATTCAGTAAAGTAAAAACAACTGAAATCATTCTCTTATAAACATGGAACTCTATTATGCTTACTTATTTCCGGAAATAGTTCAAAGGGCGAGATTCTAAAGGGATTTAAAAATCTTACGTTTTCTGTTGGTAAAAGTAATCCATGCTCAGAGCAGAAGAGCAAATACATGAAAGCACAAACAAATAAAAATTAAGAACATCACCATTATGAACATATGAGACACTTATGAAAGGAACTTTAAGAACAACGGAAAGCAGACTATTTTAGCTGTATATTTTCAATGTAGGCAGCTAGAGGTGCCTTGAATTTATTTCCACATAAGATCTTTGCATATATGTGATACTTATGTTTGAATTCAGAAAACCTTTCATTAAGTCACCATTTATTAAATTGCATTTTGAAATAATTTTAGATTTAAGAAAAACTGCAAAAATAGTATAGATAATTCTCATTTGCCCTTTATCCAGCTTGCTAAAGTGTTACCAGCTTCTGTAACTGAAGTAAATAACTGAAACCAGGGAATTAACATCGAGACAATACTACTAACTACTACAAAGACCATTTAAATTTTGCCAGTTTTCCCACTAATATCCTTTGTGTGGTCCAGGATCCCATCAATCTTTAATCATCATGTTCCCTTAGTCTCCCATCTGTGATAGTCCAAACTTTGTATGGTCTTTGATGACCATGATAGTTTTGAAGACTACTGTTTAATTATTTTACACAGTGTTTATCTGATGTTTTCTCATCATTAGATCGAGGTGATGCATTATTAGGAAAGATGCCACAGACCTGATGTGCCCTTTTTTAGTGCATCATTGCAAAGGGTTAATTACTGTGACGAGGTATTACTGGTGATGTTAACCTTGATCACCCGGGTATGGTGATTTCTGAGAGGTATCTGCACTATAAAGTAGTCATGAAATCTTCTTAAAGATAAAAACAGAGATTGGGGAATGTCCCTTTGTATAATACTACTTCAAGAGAAATCATTTACAATTTGGCTGTCTATAGGGTTAATATAGAGTTCTCTATACCCACAGACTAACCTGACTCCAAATATTACCTGAGTGGTAGAAATTCTAGCTGCTAAAATAATTGTCCTTTATTTGGAGTTAGTTACCTCCTAAGAGAAGGGAAAGGCAGGATGGATTGGTCTTATTAATTGGCATCAATTCTTTGAACTATTATGAGAACTAAGACAACTCTGTAAATAAGGAAAATTGAGGGTGCCTCTGTTCCAATTAACAGTAGAAGCTTGAATAGCATTTAAACAAAAACTTGCAAGTTTTATCCAATGGTAAGAGAGATTTAGTTTAGATAAGAATGGCAGTGTTTTTACTGTTTCTCTGCTAGAATAAGGCCCAGTCTTATGTTGCCACCAGGAGTGTGAGACTGTAATCCCATGGACCGTGTAATGCCTAGAACATTCTCATTCTCTTTACTACAACAGTGCTGTTGGGGTAAAAAGAGCAGGAAGGCTAGAGAACCCCCGTTAGTTATTTGGCATTATGAGCTGTTGTTGTTATGTGTACGTTCCACCTGTAATGAGCAGATCTGCAGGGTGTTACAATCAACATGTTTTCTGGAGTATGAATTAGCAAGCTCAGTGTTAAGAGGCAAACCTGTCTACACTTTCCAGTGGCCTCGAAGGGCACATTTTCCTGCTGACTGCTTCAGAACACTTCATGAAACAAATGTCAAAATTGTCAGGTCTGTCACTAAGAAAATGATCCGTGTAGCAAGGGTCTTCTTTGGCTGGGAAACAAACAGATGTCTTATTTCAGCAAAGAGAAACAAAAACCTGCCATTTATTAGAAGAAATTTTTGACTGCCATTGACTTCCAGTAGTAAAGAAATACTTTTTGGTAAAAAGGTTTTTTTCTTTGCAGTTTCATTGATTATGCAATCATTAGTCAATGATACTTGATTTGCTGCCTGAGCTATTTTAATGCTTTTATTAATTTTGAATTGCTTATGAAGTTCTTCTACAAATTAGCACTTGTAAACAAAAACAAAGCAACCTCTAAAAATCCTTTCTGGAGATTTATAGTATCTAAATACACTGTTTTTATTCATAATGATAAAATCTGTTACTGTTGGGGTGTTTGGGTGGCTCAGTCGGTTGAGCATCTGACTCCATTCTGGCTCAGGGCATGATCCCAGGGTCATGAGATTAAGCCCCATGTCAGGCTCCACACAGAGCATGGAGCTTGCTTAAGATTCTCTCTCTCTCCCTCTGACCCTCTCCCCTGTTCACTTGCTTGCTCTCTCTCGCTCTCTCTCTCAAATAAAAAAAAATCTTTTGTTGTATTTTCATTATTTTGATCATGTTCTACTATAGCGATTACAGTGTGTTATATGCTAGCAGTTAGGGTTAAATGCTCCCCCCCCATTTCACAATCCTTTTCTTCATCACAGTTATCTTTGTACAGAGGAAAAAGGAGGTAGGATCTTGTGACCTATAGAAACAGTTTAAAGGCACAGAAAGGCAAGATCGTGTAGGACATATCCTCATAAGGAAAAATGTGGAACAGTTCTTCACCTGTCCTGAGCAGGAGGCAATGTTAGAAGGGACGTGCATTTATAAACTATGGTTGACCCTTGAACAACATGAGGGGGGGCCAGGTGTGCCATCACCTGCATGTGACTTTTGACTGCCCCTAAATTTACTAATACAGCTTACCAGTGACCAGACACCTTACTGATAGCATAGTTAATTAACACAGATTTTGTTATATTATATATTATAATAAATATTATAATAAAGTAAATTAGAAAAGAGAAGATATTGAGAAAATCAGAACAGAAAATACATTTATAGAACTTTACAATATTTCTTGAAAAAAAAATCTGTGTTTAAATAGATAAATTCAATGCTACCTAACAAAAGATGTCCTGCCACCTTTCTGTCAGTGTCTTACCCGAAGAAGACAGCAGAGAGCATAGAGCAAAATTTGCTTCTTAATAGGATCTAATCAAAATATAATCTCTAGAAACTCTTGTCAAAAGTGGAAAGGAAACTACCTGTTCAAGAGTCAATCAAACATAATATCTCTGTTTAGTAGAGATAGATTGGGGGAAAAAATAAACAACATACATTGGCTATTATGCTTAGAAAAATATATTACAATTACATTGCCACAGTGACATTCAAAGCCCCATCCCTTGTATGCAACATATTTAAAAATGATTCAGTGTTTGTTTATAATATTGATAATTTCTCTATTTGTCTGGTGTTGACAAAGTCTAAATCACAGATGCTGTTGAACTTAGAGACAACATATAGAAAGGAAGCTTTCTCCACCTTAATGTTTACAGGCAAGGATGCGGTTTTTCATGAGAAACAAATATATATACTTTGATTTGCATTTACTTAATAAAGTCAATTTACTAAGAGCTCAACAATGATTGAATTTGGTTTTATAAGATTCAGAGATAGAGGGTGATGTATTTGGTGATACTGATAATATTACTGTTGTCTAGAGATAGGAAATTGCTACCTAGGCTTTAATTAACTCAGTAGACAATGCTTTTTAATTTCAGTTAATAAAAATGAAAGACCTCATCCGGTAATAATTAGAGATATTAGGAAAGCAAAACTGCTTTGTACTTGTTTTGTTGAAGGAACAGAGATGATGAAATGGGTTACAGGCTGTAAGATGAAATACTTTTCCAGACTCTCATTATTTTTACTTTGGAGGTCACCATTTAATACTGAACACAAGATGTCCTTCTTTCCTATGGGGACAGACATTATGAAGTCACTTCATTTATTACCCTGTTCCACAGGAACCTGCTATGAATTATGAAGCCACACTTAGAATCCAAACTGTAGACGATTGTAAGCATTCGACAGTCTGACATGCCCATGTTTCCTATTTTAGAGCTGACTGTTCTTCAGATAACGTATAGTGGTTCAAGTAATTGGAAAATTGGCAGACCTGTCAAGAGAGTACGTTTGATGAAACAAAAACGCCATGCTGGAGCACATAATAGAGTCTCAGAAGTGAAATTTATTTTTATCAAACAGTGAAGTAAAAATACCTGGTTCACCCCCCCTAAAATGGATTCTTTTGATCGGCAGGTGTTTTCAAAAGTAATTTGAGGTCATTAATAAAGGAAGTTGCTTTTAAGAACATACAAAAAATTTTAGTCAATGTGTAGTACAAATGAGCACCCACTGTAAATATTTAAATGTCACATAATTTTATCATTTTGTTTCTAGCCTCTTTTCTAGGATTACCAGAATCACAATAGTTACTTCTTCAGAGAAATAGTATTAAAATGTGTTAAATATAGCTGATAAAATTCCCTAAAGTTTATATTTTAATGTTTTCTAAAATTTATTTCACAGGAAGATGAAAATGAAGCTGAAAGAAAAAATATATCTCAGGAGCTCAGCATGGAACAGAAAAATCCAAAGAAATAAAGGATTTTCTGTAGTGTTTTGAAAACTTTGCAATTTATGTAGTAGCAGATAAAATTTCTAATTGTAAAATGTTAAACTGTAAAATCTAATTTGCAAGATGTTCTCAATAAAGTCACTGAAAATGAAATAGGACCTTGTTCTTGGAATTTGTATGTTTTCTGAAGCAATTTAAACTTTTAATAAAAGACCTTTAATTAAAAAAAAACTTCTAAACTGAAATCTGAGAATAGAGACAGGATTTTCTCTTATCTGAAATCTGTAATCTGTGAGCATTAATATATCAGGATGACAAACAAAAAAATCTAAACAAAAATCTCTTAAGAGTCAGTTTTCTTCTTACTAGGCTCTGTTGGCTTCTTCAGGGACATTAACAGAACTCCAATTATTAATATTAAGAAAAACCAACACAGTTCAAAAATCAGCAGGAAACACAGGCATGTGAAAACACTTAAAACCACAGATGAAATACCCTTTTGATTTCATCAACTCACATATGATGTAACTCACGTATGATGTAACTCATGTATGACGTACTGCTCCAGCGTTCCAAGTGAGGGTTAAAAAGAAATAGTTTAACATTCTCTGCAGCAGCAGCAGTGCCGTGACTTTTAATTCACAAAATACTAAGGACCTTCTATTTGCTGTGCCCTACATACTTCTCTGGGTATTTCAAGAACACCTTCCCATCTGTACTTCTTTGGCTTAGGAATTTTTAATATTCCTTTGATACATATCTTTATCAGAATTTTCATAACCAGCCATTTTACTTCCCCTGGTTCTGATTTTTTTAGCTATCATTTGCCAACTATAGCAGGAGCAATGAATCTATTTGCTATTTGCAGAGTCAGATGTTTTTGGCAGATGTCTTTGTTTGGTTATTTAAGGGAGAGTTTTTTTAAAAAGAGAAGCAGAACTTTGGAAGGCTGGTAAGAGAATGTCAGCATACAAGTTCCTCCCTGTGAGAATACAATCTGTGTACTTGCCCTGGAGCCACAGTTTTAGCACATGGCATCTGACAAGTTCAGTAAAGGTGTGACAGTGGGACCTGCTGACGGTTATGATACATGCGCTGAAATGGGAAAAACTACAAGTAGGCAAGATAGAAAATTCATTGATACACAACCTCAAATAATGTAACTGTGGATATCAGTAAAACACTTACATCCCACATACTAGACTCCTTGGATGAATTTTGGAACAAAGACTTTGAGGCAAATGCCTGAGAAGGCAGGTTAGAGTCTAACCGTTTTATTCTGTTTTTGAGTTAGACATGAGTCGATCTCCAAACACGCTATTCACATAGACTGGAATTGCATTACCAGTGTCACTTTTAAGAAGAAGAAATAATACATGATTCATAGCATTTATTATTATGTTGTAGGTACTGTACTAAATGCTTAGCCTACATTATGCCTACTAATCATCCTTGTTAACATGTAAGATGGCTATTATTTTTCTCGTTTTCCAGTGATCAATCTTAGGTGTAGACAGGAGAAATAAGCTAAGGTTATGTAGCTTGTAACTGACAGAGCAAGACTTCAAACTCAAGCGAGTCTCACCCAACACTATCACATTTAATTACTGTGGAAACACCTATTAACATCATACCTCTTTCAATCCACTATCTTCCCCTAAAAATGTACAGTCTTGCTCATTAGCGCCTCATACATCACCTGCTGCTTCTCCTTTAGTTATTCCTCTTCCCCAACTTCTTAGCCATGCTTAGTTTATTTTGGAGACTTTGGCTTAAGTGAAACAATTATAACGACCATTTCACCTGCTCCAAAACACAAGCATTCTGCTCTATCTTTTGTATATTATGATGAAACAAGCATAAAAGCAGCGTATTGCTTCTCTATGGTTTTTCAGTTACTTTTTGGCCATTTCTTTCTCAGTAAATTGTGAGTGTGTTGCCATCTCATCTCTTAATTACTTTCATTTCTAAAATAAGTCACTAAATAGTATGAGAGGCACAGTGAACACTGAGCTACCGGGCAGGCATTTTAAATATTTGTATTTAAGTGATACCTTTAGCTATTTAAACCCCCAGTTTTCCTTTTTATTTTTCTTTAAAAAAAAAAACACACCCCTTGGTTTAGGACAGTGAGTGATAAAATAGAATCGCCATAAATTTCCTTTAGGGATAAATTTGCCATTATGAATTTCTCAAATTTTTAGGGTCCATATATTCATGCCATCAATACATACCTATGAATCCTGTTGTAACCCAACTAGGTTGCCCACATTATGTACCCATTAAATTAGTCACTTGTGTGAATCAGATTATAATATTATTTTGTAATAGACCATAGAATATTACATTTTATATTAGCTCAGGCTGCCATAACAAAAGACCCCAGGCGGGGGGGCTTCAACAACAGAAACTGATCTTTTCTCAGTTCTGCAGGCTGGAAGTCCCCAGCTTTAGTTCCTGGTGAGGGCTCATCGGGCTCGCAGCGGTGCGGCCCTGCGCCCTCACACGGTCTCTCCTTGTGCACGCACGCACTGTCTCTTCTCAAAAGAACACTAATCCTACCATCAGGAATCTAACCTTATGACCTAATTTAATCTTAATTAGTTCCTTACTCCTAATATAGCCATACTTGGGGGGGGGGGTGTTAGGGCTTCAACATATGAATACGAGGGTTTGAGGGGCCACATTTGGTCTGTAACACATTTAAGTAAGTCCAAGTGCCTCTCTCCATTAGTAACTATTCTAGTTGTTAAAAAGCACTAGAGCAATAGTTCCAAAGAAACATCTAGTATCCACCTGCTCCAAAACATGAGAATCCTACTTTATCTTTTGTACATTGAGTTATGATGGAAGAAAATAATAGAAATGTTAATAATTGGAATATGACCTAACAAGTGACTTCTAAAGACGACAGACCCCCGCAAAATTATATGCACCTATCTTTATGTATTCCCATTACTTAGCTCATTTCCTGACCCGTATTAGATGTAACACTGCCACTGTAAGTCAGCCTGTGACTAACAATACACAATATTTAAAGAACAAAATGCCTATATAATCTCCATCCATTCAACTGAATTGTACTCTCTTCATGTTAGTGATAGGGCTATATTTCTTTGCATCTTTAGAAAATTTAAAAATAAAGCAAGTATAATCAGTATTTTTCTCTATCATACTTATGACCATCATTTTTTTAAAACTGTATTCAGAATTCTACTCTTTCCTCAGATCTATGAGATAAACAGAAGTAGGAAGAGGTATTGAGGCTGTTCTTAAAAGGAAGTAGCTGAGCACTAAGATGCCCAAGTTTTAAAATTCATTCCATAGAACTTTATTGGAACCTTCTGTATATGCCACACACTGCGTATTACCGGGAATTCATAACAAACTCCCTCTGCTGTCACAGTCTTGAAATTCTTAATAGTATTTTTTAATTCTTTTTTAATATTTATTTTTGAGAGAGAGAGAGAGAGAGTGAGAGTGAGCAGGGGAGGGGGAGAGAGGAAGACACAGAATCCAAAGCGGGCTCCAGGCTCTGAGCTGTCAGCACAGACCCGATGCGGGGCTCAAACTCACAAGTGGTGAGATCATGACCTGAGCTGAAGTCGGACACTTAACCGACTGAGCCACCCAGGCGCCCCTCTTAATACTTAGAAAATAAGGGCCTCACAGTGTTATTTTGCACTGGGCCTGCAGAGCACATAGCAGGTACTAACATGTATTGCTTCTACTCTTTAAATCAACTGTACTGGAGTATAGTTTACATATAATATGCACCCATTTTCGTTATGTAGTTCAGTAAGTTTTATACCCATGTAATCACCACTCCAATCAAGATATAATGCATTTTCTTTTTTCACTCTAAACAGCTTTCTTGTGCAGTTCTGCAATCATTCGTGCACCTCTATTATAACCACCAATCTGCTTCCTTTCTTGACTCGTTTGCCCGTTCTAAAGTTTCATACAAGTGGAATCGTGTCATATGTATTCTTTTGTGTCTGGCTATCTTCACTCGGTGTACTATTTTGAGAGTCATCCAGGTTATGGCATGGATCAGTAGTTTCCTTTCTATTTATTGCTGAGTACTTTATCATTGTATACAATTTGTATATCTATTCACCTGTTGCTGGACATATGAACAAATATTATACAAAAGAGGATACACAAAATGGCCAAGGAATACTTGAAAACATGCTCAGAATCATTGAGTTACCAAGAAAATGCAAATTAAAACCACAATCACCACTGTCTATCTATTAAAAGATCTCTATGTTGTCTAATAAGGCAATTACTCAGCATACGTGGCTATTAAGCACTTGGAATATGACTAATCTGAATTTAGTGCTAAAAGAATACATGCCAATTTTGGGTGACTTAATATGAAAGAAAAATAAGGCTTCATTAATTTTATTCTGACTGCATGCTGAAAGGATAATATATTTAAATAGCTTTGGCTAACTAAAGTACATTATTAAAATAAACTTCAACTATTTTCACTGTAGTAACATAGTCATCTATGTGGTTCCATTGTATTTCTACCAGACAGTCCTGGGCTATAACGTCTGATAATGAAATGCTGGTGAAGCAGCTGGAACTTATACAAAGGACTCAACTAGCCCGTGTTCAGACTCGTGTTCCACAGAAACTCAGAAATAATGAACATTTGTTGTCGTCAGCTGCTAATTTTGTGGTAATTGTTATGCGGCAAAGGAAAACTAACGGAGATATTACACAAGCAGTTGAGGACAGGCTGCTACTGTTGGCAAGTCAGGCGTTCAGCAACGGTAGCCAGATCTCCTTTCAGGAGTGAACACTTGAGTCTGTGCAGCGCTCCATCCTTGCAGGATGGCCGTGTGTGAGCCTACTGAAAAAGTAATGATGTGGCCGTTTCATTTCCTGAGAGAAATGAAAATATATGCCCACACAGATGTTTGTTTACATGAATGACATGTCAGTTACATGAATTACATGTAGTTACATGAATTATATGTTACATGAATCTTTTAAATAATCTTATTCATAATATTCATAATTAGCCAGAAATTTTCAAGTAAAAGTTGTATTTCATAATGGTTATTATTTTCAAAAATTATTTGTCACACAAAGCTGTGGGGTTTGGTTCACAAAATCCCTTGATTTTCTTTCTGGGAAATTGGATGTATTGTGCAATAGATTTGTAACATCAGCATGTGAAGGTTAGGAGTAATCACCACCTACAAAAGATGCTGATGAAAATTTAAAAAGGAATTAAACAACATACAAAAAATTCAGCATTCAAAACCAGTAGAATGCCTTATTTAAAGACATTTAATGTAGTTAAAGCGTTTTAATGACTGCATGTTTAGTTTTAATGATTTGTTTTAAAAGGCCTTTGCAGTTCAAAGTATATTTATACACAATCTAAAATGTTTTAATCATCACTGTGTCTTCTGGATAAGTTCTATCCTTTCCCCTTGGGATTGGAAAGCTTGCGTGAGGGGAGAAGCCAGATGTGCTCCCAGGTGCTCCAACTTTAAGTGTAAATGAACTGCTTTGAGTTTCAAGGGTCTATGAACGTTGAGTTTATTTCCACACATACCCACAGGACATGCTCTTTTCAGGGCTGTACTAGGATTTCATTTGTAACTTTCTGATCATACAGATGAAATGAGGTAAGACTAGGTAGTTTTGCTTCCCTAACACTTTTCGGAAAATTATAATTACATTCTTATCGCTCATTTTGTTTTGTATATCCTGTCTGTAAGTCACTAATGTCTTCCTTTAAGCTTTAAGCATTCGAGGCATTTCACATATTTGTACTCTCCTATATATGTTATACATTGTCTTGTTTTTCCCAGATAGGACAAATGGTTACTCTTTAAGTTAAATGTATATAAAACAAAAAACGGGAGTATGTTTCTTACAAATGCCTCTCCCATGGCTACCTAAGATTTATTACAAAGTCCACTGAGAAAGAAGAAATAGGTTCAGTTAATTGCACTGACATTTCTCACAGCCTTGGGGCCCTGAGGGCTGCATGCATTTCAACTGGCTGGTTGCCAACACCGTGTGGGACTGGAACTTACTCCTGATAGTAGACTAAGTAAGATTCACTCTGAATCATGAAGGTTGATTAGAAACCTACTCCATTTCACATTACCTCAAGAAAACAATTTTTACATAGCCACGAATGAACAAATTTCATCCCCATCCCAGACTATCCTGAACAAACATAGCAGGTAATAAATGTCTCCCCGTGGTGAACTGAATGTGGAGTCCGTGGTTTTTTTTTATCTAGAGAGGAAGTTAAGTGCTAACAGCAACAGCATGAAAACACATGCAACTACAGCATAATTCTGATTTGTTTTAGAAAAACTATTAATTTCCTTGTTACGAAGCCAAGTAAGTACAACCCTTTAAAACTGCTGAACCATGGAAGCCATTTTCCTTAAGGGTTTTAAATTTGGGAACAGACTCATGAAATTTATAGCTTTAATGAGATATTCTTTGCCCGCAGTCAAGATGAAAGCTAGATCATTGGTTTCCCAGCATGACACCTATGTGTTCTTGTGTGCACTTTGTATCATTAGGCTCATAATAACACAGTCAATATCACATTAATGTTTGAAAGGTTCGCTTTTGTCTCTTAGTTTATGTCTTTCATTTACACCTACGGCATGCTAAGTATCTCTCTAGACAATAAGATATACTCTACCTATATTGATACTGTCAACAGAGCAAAAGAAAATCACTATTTTCAAATCCATGTTTCAAGCCACAAATAATAGATATGGTTTCTAGAAAACAATAATTAAATCAGATGTTGAATGTATAAGTTTGAAGATGATTATCTTCCTTGTGGTTACATAAGGAGAAGAAAATCTGGATTTCCCTCCTGCACGCCGTTCCAACTCTCATTTTTAACCTTGAGTCTAATTCCAAAGGTGACACAAGATCATTATTGTTTTTAAAGACAGATGAACTCCTTCAGGATATTCAGATTTCAGGGCAGTGAGAAAGGGAGCTTATTAAATAGCATCAGAAGAGGTAATAATCACTGCAGGAATCTGCCATTCTACACTCTGTGGTGAAAACAACATGTGAAAGAGCCCTGAAGAAAGAATCAAACCTACTGTTTGCAAAATATCGTTATTATTTTTTGACATAACACATGCAATTCTGTGAATAAGTTAATTAATTCTATAAGTTGTGTCCTTAACTTTGTGCAAATGTTCAAAGGTATTTATCTGTAAGTTTATGATCCCTCTATTATCATCAACAATATCGGGGCACCTGGGTGGCTTAGTTGGTTAAGTGTCTGATTTTAGCTCAGCTCATGATCTCATGGCTTGTGAGTTGGAGTTCCGTGTAAGGTTCTGTGCTGACAGCTCAGAGCCTGGAGCCTGCTTTGGCTTCTGTGTCTCCCTCTCTCTCTGCCCCTCACCTGCTTCCACTCTCTCTCTCTCAAAAATAAATAAAACATTAAAAAATAAAAAAAATAATATCAGATACACAAAAGTGAAGAGAAGGGTACAATAAATCCCTATATACTCATAAATCATATTCAACAATTCTGGAGGTTTTTTACAATGCCTGTTTGATATACTTTTCCTTTTTCTCTCTTTTTTGCCTAATGATTTTAAAGCAGATCCCAGATTACAATACTTTTTTTTAAACATACATTCTTCTCCTTTCAACAATTTATTTCTGATTGGATATGTTTAATTCATACGTGTTTCTCGATAACATGTCATTTTGTTTTGTTTTTTATAATGTGAGACAGTAGGTTAATATGATTATGAAAGATTGGACAACAGTATATTCTGCCTTGTGCGCCTAAGGCCACATTTTTAGTGAGATTCAAAGAAGATATTCGGTCTGATTTTTTTTAAATGGTGATGATTTAAGAAGCAGAAATTACACTGAATCTCAATTCACATTTGCATTTTTGCGGCTTAGGCAGAAAAATAGAACTAATCAGAGTTGCAAATCATAAAGGAGAACACGTTTCAACCTCCAGAGCACTGTTGAACCAAGACATCTTTCTGATTATACTAACAAGGGACAAAACTGGTACATTCAGCAATGCCTTCAAAAATGTATCTTGTTAGTAAAAATCAAATTAACAAATGGAACATCTGTTCAGGATTAAGATTCTCTCTCTTTTTTTATACTGTATCTTCTTGGCAAGTATTGCTTTGGGATTTGAAATTTTACATTTGGTTATGTCTAATTCTGGAAGTCGAGTACAGTCTTATGTAAAAGGTTCTAATAGGCTGTTTGCTTTCAGTGCCCTTAGATGCAACCAACATGGGAGTTCCTTCTTCCCTCATTCCAGTAGCCCAGGTCTATCTTCCCCAGGGAACATTCTGCTCAAGACCTTTCCTTCAAACTTGTATCTTTCCTAGACTCCTCGAACATCAGGCTCTCCTATCTGCCCTCAAACCCAGGATCTCTTTCCCACAGAGTTCCACATTCTCCAATTAGTTATATCACAAGAGAACAGCTGAGGAATATGCTGGATGAATTCCTCCTGAGTGTATTAGTCAGGCTAGACTAGGCTTCGCTGTGGAAACAAATAGTCCCTGAAATCTCAGTGCCTTAAACAAACAAAAGTTTCCTTCTCACTCATATCACTGTCTGTGGCTCTTCTTACCAGTTCTTCAAGACAGCCTCATGGATTTATATGTTCACATGCAGCCCCACCAATAGAGAGAGAGAGAAAGAGAGAGAGAGAATCTTGCCGAGGAGACATAAAAAACTGTCACGATTAGGGAGCCTGGATGGCTCAGTCAGTTAAGCACCCAACTTTGGCTCATGTCATGACCTCACAGTTTGTGGATTCAAGCCCCGCATTGGGCTCTGTGCTGACAGTTCAGAGCCTGAAGCCTACTTAGGATTCTGTGTTTCCATCTATCTCTGCCCCTCCCCACACATATTCTGTCTCAAAAATACATAAAAACATTAAAAAAGGTTTTTAAAAAATTGTCACAATTAAGCGTTCCAACAGATGTTGATAAAGGATACCAGAGATCACAGAGGGGAGCAGCTCAAGAAGCCCAGAGGTAGAAAAATATTCCATAAAAATAAAACTTGAGTCTGGCTTTGAAGGCATGGGATTTTATCAGAAGTAGCAGTGGGAATAAAGTTTCAGAGAAATGAAATAAGAATATGCAAAGATAATGAATTTTCACAGGTTAAAGATGACTCGGGTTGCCTGGGTCCAAGAGAAGGCAGGGCAGAAAGTGACAGGAGCTGCACCTAGGAAGAGAGGATGAGGTATTCTTATGAAAGGTTTTGGGAGTCTCCTAAGGTACTTGGATTTGGTTCTGCAGAATTGGACATTTATTGAAATCAAATAGGGATAAGGAAACAGTGATAATGGCTGTACAATATTGTGAGTGTAATTAATGACACTGAAGTATACACTTTAAAATAGCAAAGTTTACAGGTACCTGGCTGGCCACGTTGGTAGAGCATGTGACTCTTGATCTTAGGGTTGTCGGGTTTTATTTTAATTTTTTAAAATTTTATTTATTTTTAGAAAGAGACCACACATGTGAGCAGGAGAGGGGGGGCAGAGGGAGAAAAAGACAGAATCTCAATCCATGCTGGCCTTGATCCCACAATGCAGGGATCATGACCTGAGGCAAAACCAAGAGTCAGATGCTCAAACAACTAAGCCATTGAGGTTGTGAGTTTGAGCCTCCTGTTGGATGTGCAGATTAAATAAAACCTTTAAAAATATAAAAAAAAAAAATAAAATGCCAAGTTTTATTATATATATAGTACACATTTTAAAAATCAATAATGGGATATACTAAAAATGATTTAAGGGGAGCCCGGGTGGCTCAGTCAGTTAAGCGTCCAACTTCGGCTCAGGTCATGATTTCACATCTCCTGGGTTCAAGACCCGCATCAGGCTCTGTGCTGACAACTAGGTCAGAGCCTGGAGTCTGCTTCGGATTCTGGTCTCTCTCTCTCTCTGACCCTCCCCTGCTCATGCTGTCTCTCTCTCAAAAATAAATTTTAAAAGCATTAAAAAAATAAAAATTTAAAAGAAAATAAAAATGACTTAATTGTATACTTTAAACAGGTGAATTGTATGTTTTAAGTATTATATCTCACCAATTTTATTTTAAAAAGATTTGAAGCCTCATAAAATAAAATCATATGAAGAGCTCTAAAAAAATCTGACACGTGAGTCCCATCCAATGATCAATTAAGTCAGAACTCCTGGGCATTGGCCAAAACATTAGCATCTTGAAGCACTCCAGGCAATTCTGATGTCTGGTCATGGGGCAGAATCACTGCTGCAGGCAATAAGGAACCAGGGAAGAATTTTAATCAGCAGAATAACATGATCGGATTTGCATTTTAAGGACATAGATCCCTGGCTTTTCTACTCTGATCTTCAATAGCCACACGAATGTGTATAGACACTTTTTATAAGAGCCTGAACCTAGAAACGACTCAAATGTCCCTCACCTGGCAAATGTCAAATAAACTCTGGTATATTCATACAATGGAATAAAAAGCCACTACTACATTAACTGTCTGTATTTTGCTGCCTCAAGCTCGATTTGCCAAGACAGAATCTTTCCTTATTTCCTTTGGGCCTGTCTGCTGCCCAGTCACGCTTCCCTATTAACCTTAGCAATGCCTTCTCTAATTGTCACTCAAGCCAGAAACCTCGTTCATTTCCCCACCATTTTTACAGTTATGATTTACATATAGTAAAATTCACATTTTTAATGTGCAGGTCTTTGTGTTTTGACATACTCCACAGTCATGTAAACACCACCACAATTAAGGCAGAAAACAGTTCTAACACACTCCCATATGACCTTATGCCCTTTTACAGCCTACTATCAATCTGTCCTTCCCGACCCTCACCTCTGGGAACCACTAATCCATCTTCTGCCCATATTGTTTTTGCTCTTTTCAGAATATCATAGAAATAGAACACTACAGTATAGAGCTTTGGGGGGGGTGGAGCTTCTTTCACTTAAAAGGGTTCATTCATGGGGCACTTTGCTGGCTCAGTGAGTAGAGCATGTGACTCTTGATCTTGGGGTTGTGTTTGAGACCCATGCTGTTTGTAGAGAATACTTAAAAATAAAAAAGTCTTAAAAAATAGTTATTCATGTTGTTTCATGTATCAAGAATAAATTCCTTTTTATTGGCAGTAGTGTTGATTATCTGGATATACCACACTTTGTATTATCCATTCACTTGTTGAGAGAAATCTGAGAGGTTTTCAGGTTTGCGAAATTATGAATAAAGTTTCTATAAACATTTGTGTCTTTGAGAAAGCAAAATTTTTATTTCTCTTGTGTAAATGCCTAGACGGGGGATTGCTGGGTCATACTGTAGGTGTGTATGTAACTGTTCTATGCTACCAAAGTGTTTGCCTAAGTGACTGCAGCGTTTTCATTCCCACCAACAGCTGATGGATACAGTTGCCCCGTATCTCCACATTTTCACCAGCACTTGCTATTTTATGTTTTGTTTTGCTTTTTTTTTTTAGCCATTCAAAGGGGCATCTATTTGTGGTTTTACTTTGCACTTCCCTAATGACTAATGATGTTGAACATTTTTTGATGTGCCTGTATATAATCTCTACTGAAGCACTTCTTCTGATCTTTTGTGCAATTTTCTATTGGGTTATTTATGTACAAAGTTGATTTTTTAAATTTTTTTAATGTTTATTTTTGAGAGAGAGAGAGAGACAGAGCACGAGCGGGGGAGGGGCAGAAAGAGACAGAGACAGAATCCAGGCTCTGAGGTGTCAGTACTAAGTCCAACATGGGGCTCGAATCCAGGAGCCATAAAGGGATGACTTGAGCACAAGTTGGATGCTTAACGAACTGAGCCTCCCAGGCAACCCTACAAAGTTGTTTTTAATGCCCCTCATTGTTTTTCTCTATGACTAAGGCACTCAGTTGTTCCTCTAATACAATTTTTCTTTTTTTTTTTTTAAGTGTATTTATTTATTTTGAGAGAGAGAGGGTGAATTGGGGAGGGGCAGAGAGAGGATCCCAAGCAGGCTCTGCAGTGTCCGTGTGGAGGCTGATGTAAGGCTTGAGCTTAGGACCTGTGAAATCATGACCTGAACTGAAACCAAGAGCCAGCCACTTAACCCACTGAGCCACCCAGTGGCTCCCTGTGCAGGTTGGGGAAATGCACCTAGATATCTGTTCCTCATTCGTGTTGTTTATTAGCTTCAGTCTTTACTCCAGCCTCCTACCTTGTCTGCTGGTTCAATTTCTTGGGTTTTTATGAGGTTTGAAACACATACTGATCTGATTCTCATCCCCCTTTACAAGCACCTGGCCTTCACCTTCTCTACTGAGCTAAGACAGCTACCACTCAGAATGCTCCTTCCATCGCTCCAAATTTGACTTTATTTTTCTCCTCGACCCTGTGATTTCAAATCTTTTTTCATTTCTTTATTTCAGTTTTACTGGATCTTGGAAAGGCAGCAGAGAGAAGCATGAGTTCAGTCTATTACTTTTAAATAAAAATCTACCCTGTGTTTTTTAAGTTATTTATTTTGAAAGAGAAAAAGAAAGGGGGGGGAGAGAGGGAGGGAGGGAGAGAGAGAGAGAGAGAGAGAGAGTGAGCGAGCGAGCAAAGCATATGTTTGTGCCAGCGGGGGAGGGACAGAGGAGAGGGAGAATCTTGAGCAGGCTCTGTGCTGTCAGCATACACTACACTCGATCCCACTAACCTTGAGACCAGGACCTAAGCCTAAATCAAGAGGCAGACACTCAACGGACTGAACCATAGGTGCCCCTGCCCTAGTTTTTTTTTTTTTCCCTAGTTTTTAAATATAATTTTCACAGGATTGTTATGAAGTTTCTAAGTCATATATAGGTTGTTTGTAACTAATAATCCACTCAAGCCTACTTACGTAAGTGGAGATTTCATCTGTGAGCACAGGGATGTCTTCCAGAATCCAAATACCTGAAAATCTTAGGCTGGAATGGGGAATTAGAAAATCTTCAAGAATCAGGGTAGCTAACTGGCTATCAGCATATCTTTCTATAGTTTTCCCTGTTTTTACCTAAAATTGGTTCCCTGCTTTCTTCTCTTTTTTCTCTCTTCCCCTCCCTTCCTCTCTCTCTCCCTCTCTCTCTCTCTCTCTCTCTCTCTCTCTCTCTCTCCCTCCTTACCTGTAAAAAAAAAAAAACAAAACAAAACCCTTTTTGATTACTCATCAGCATAGGTTCTAAATGAACTACAGATAGGCTCCAGATCTTATAACTCTAGGAACTTTCACTAATTCTAAAGTCTGAATTGAGGTACTCTGATTGGTCCTGTTCTGGAGTCATATGTTTTTCCATATCCAATCAGCTGAGGACAGGGAGTGGTAGGCTACAGACATTGTGGCAGCTAGAGCCACTGGAAGGAGGCATTTCTCCCTGGATCAAGATTATCAAGATCACTACTTACTACATAATGATTAAATAGTGAATATGACAGTGTTATACTATAAGGTAGATATTAATCTTTCTCTTTTTTGTTCCAAATTTATGAAATATAATCATCCTTTATAATTTCACTAAAATGTTGGACTCCTAAATAAACTTAAAAGGTATTACAATCTAGTAAGAAAATAAAATAAAGCTAGTAATATTAGCTAAGTGGCTGAGAGATGCTACACATGGTGATGGAAACTCAAAGCGTGAATAACATGACTGTCTATAGAGACCTTAAATGAGAAGGTAGTTGAGGTGCAAGATCCAGACCAGAATCTACAACTCAGTGACCAACACTCAGGGTAAGCCCTAAAACTTCTTAATGTAGTCAGAACAATGTTAAAGTGAAGAATCTAGAATCAAACCACTAATGGATTAAAAATATAGATGAAGTTAGGGGCGCCTAGATGGCTCAGTCAGTTGAGCATCTGACTTTAGCTCAGGTCATGATCCCACAGTTTGTGTGTTAGAACCCCACATCGGGCTCTGTGCTGACAGCTCAGCCTACGTTGGATTTTGTGCCTCCCTCTCTCTCTCTGCTCCTCCCCAGCTAATGCTCTTTCTCTGTCTCTCAAAAATCAAGAGATATAAACAAAAAATTAAAAAATATATAGATGAAGTTGTTCATATGAAAACAAACAGTTTTATTGAAAAGTAGGTCTAAGTCTTAGGGGGAATAATTGAAATATAAAAAAGGAGGCAAATATCTACATAGAATTTAATTTCATTTTTGAGCTATTGTGGCTTTAGAATAAAATTACTTTTCCCAAGAATCATATTTTCAAGGATACTATATAATGGTGCTGCAATGACAGAAATGATTAATTTGGAATACTAAATATAATACAAAACTAGGAAAATAACTGTTGATTTAAAGCACTCTTAGAGAACTGGAACTGATTAGTTTTCTTCTTAGGTTTTTTTTTTTTAGAAAGTTTATTTATTTCTTTTGAGAGAGAAACAGAGAGCATGAGCAGGGCAGAGCAGAGAGAGAGAGAGAGAGAGAGAGAGAGAGAGAGAGAATCCCAAGCAGGCTCCATGCTGTCAGCACAGAGCCTGACTTGGGGTTCAATCTCAACAAACTGTGAGATCATGATGAAGCCAAGACTTGGACTCTTAATCAACTGAGCCACCCAGGTGCCCCAGAACCAATTAATTTTTAAAAAGATAAAATCAAGAGGAATATTTCCAAAACTCTGAGAACAAAAAATTAGACACCGTTTGGTTTTTAAATATTCTAAGCACACACAAGGAAGATATATTTTCTGGCTTGTAAAGGTTTGTATTTTCTGCAGTTCACTGAACAGACAAATGTCAAAGGTAAATCTTAGCTCTTTGTGTCCATAGTTTATATTCTACAACATAAAGGAAGCTATGAGCTTCCCCTAAAAAAAAAAAAGAAAAGAAAAGAAAGAAAGAAAGAAAAAACACCACCACCACCAAAACTCTCTTGCTCTGTACTCATTCAACACCTGTGCAATGTCTTTTTCTTTCTGGTTTAGTGCATCATGATCCATGAAGCACATTTACCCTTTGACTCACGGGGCTGGAGGCACAGGCTTGGGAGTGATGCAAATGAACTGGCTCAACAGGGTTAGAGGAGAGGTGTGTGCTAGAAAGTACCAACTCCTTGCAAGAAACCACAAGAGGTGGTGATCCCTGCTGTTTGGTTGAATGTGGGTCTCAGTGGAGGATGGTGCGAACAATGGGCCGTTACCTTCTAGATCCAACACTGCCTCAAATAGTCTCTTTAACTAAAGGGCTCAAATAAAAATCCCAGAACCTTTGCTTGAGACATACTTGCTATAAAGTTCCAATTCCTTTTGTATCAATTCTTCTACCCTAGGCTTAAGCCAACTGATTGAGCGGAATATTTCTATGCTGAGGATTCTCCTGATTCCTTCAAGGGAAAGACTGAACTCCCACTGAGGGGCTGGGTGGGGAGTAATGGTGTTTACTTGACTCCAGCTCAGTTTCTCTATTCCAGCAAGGCTGAGACTTATTTTTTTCCTCCCATATTGCCTAAAAATAATCATACCTTATCACCAAGAGAATTCATTTCAGCCTAGTCTGTGTTACAGAGCCAGACCTACAACCCAGATGTACTTCTCTGCTTGCTTGTGTTTCTTTTCAATGTCAAAGTTTCCTGGTAGTTCAAACACGTAATCCAAAAATGCTCAGTGAAGCTCAACTTTGCTAGACTACATGTTTTAGAATGGAAAGCAAAATGATACCAAAGCCTCTGGGTAACTGTAGAAGGTAAACTTTAAGACTGCCCCCCCCCCGCCCCCATCAAAGAAAACAGACATTTGTCAAATGTGGTAAGACAGATTTTATTCAGGCTACCACAGCAGGGGGCAGGGACCCCACTATAAATGGATGCAACTCCACCAAAACAAAAAGGATGCCTTTTAAATGCTGAGTGTGCTAAAGAAAAAGCACTGGGAAGGTTAGTCAGTGTGATGATTCTGTCTGTCTGCTAACTACTGCTTACTGAAGTCAGTCTCCAACTCTCCCAGGGAAAAGGGAAACACAGACCCTCTCTCTCTTGATTACGTTTCAAAGAGATGACTCTTAGGTCCTTGAGAAAGACATTTCTGGGTTGCTGAAGACATATCTTGAAGAGGCAGAGAAAGGATTTACAACTGCAAGTTTTCTCAAATAAATACTCTACCAAAAGGGAGATCAGGGACCTATAATCAGATTTAAGCTAGAAAAAAACAATAAATTCTTTTGGCAGAACTGAGCTTTCTTGGGCAGCCCTTTTAAAGAAGCAGGAGTTGCCATCCTAGGGATACACCTTGAGCTGACATAAGCTACACTAGAGTTTGGTCAAGTCTCTTGACGTAGGCGGTGGCCGAGGCATTTGTACAGACAGTTTTGCAGTTCTTAGAATCATGATTCCTACCTATTGATATTCACGCATTTGTGTAATCTTATCCCTTTGAGTGCAGGTGAAACCTATAACTTGCCTCTAATCAACTGATCTGAACAAAGATGACAAGATGAACATGACTACATTTATATAATGACATAAGACAGCAACAAACAACCAGTGAACAGACTATCTGCTCATTTGTTGGTCTTGAGGAAAGGAGATCAACACGGCAACAGCCGGTGAGAAAATGAGGTCCCCCACACTACAACTACAAGGAAATGAATTCTGCCCACAACCTCATTGGAATGAAGCCTTTCCCAGTCAGACATTCAGATGAGATCCATCCTAGACAATACCTGGAACACAGCCCTGCAATCAAAACTCCTGACCCACAGAGGGGCGCCTGGGTGGCTTGGTCAGTTAATCATCTGACTTCGGGTCAGGTCATGTTCTCACGGTTCGTGGGTTCAAGCCCTGCATCGGGCTCTGTGCCAACAGCTCAGCGCCTGGAGCCTGCTTCAGATTCTGTGTCTCCTTCTCTCTCTGTCCCTCCCCAACCACATTCTTTCTCTCTCTCAAAAAATAAATCAATGTTAAAAAAAAATTAAAAAGATTCCTGACCCACAGAAACTGTGAGATAATAAATGCATGTTGTTCTAGTTAAAATTTGTGGTAATTTGTCACACAGCAATCGAGAGCCAACACAGCCCATGTTTTCAAAAGCATGTTTGAGTTTAAAATTATTCTCATTATCAGTTTCCATGAAAAAAAGGGTTTTTTTTCACATCCAAATCAGTTTGGGGAATGTTGTATTCTATATCCATTCTATATTCTTGAACAGTCACCATATTCTGAGAGATACAACAAGGAAATAAGATGTTAAATAAGAGTTACCTAATTTTTATTCCATTACGGAGCCTAGCCTCATTTTGATTTTTTTTTTAAACTTCTAGCAGTACTGTATGAAACTAGTTTTCAAATTGTCATACCACAAAGAAATGGTTGCAAAGAAAAATAACTTTCAAGCTAGGAAACTCATCCCAGCAAAGGTGCATTAAGACCTGCCTCATGTACTTACCTATAGTAATTTTAAGGAAATCAATTTCCAGATTCCCACTTCCTTATAGTATATTCCCCAAACTAACCTGCCAGAGAATTCCCACGAGAGAAGCCTTCAGTTTTCCTTTCCTACTTTACAAAAGAAAGGTGTCCCTCCCATTCCTCCCCAGCAAACCTCTGGATGACAAACAGAAGGACAATTTGGAACAGCGGTGTCCATGTTTAGAAGGTGAAAGACCATTAGACTGGGTACTAAATCCTTTTACAATTCCAATTTTTCCTTTCCTTACTTTCATATTGTGAAAGAGCCTATGGGATCAGAGAAATTGATGTGGCCTACTTTGGAAAATACAATATGCCAGAAATGAACAAGTAATTCCTAAATGAAGGTCTTTCAAAGGTAATTAAGGAAGATGAAGGACGTCCAAGGAGAGGCCTGGGATATCCCCTAGGGAAAAAGTAAAACCCAAAACCCAAAGCTGCTATTGCTGAAGCCTGTTTGAGGAAAGAAAGAAATGAGAAACGAAAGGGGCTCTGAAAGTTCTAGAGTTCACACAGACAGAGTTAATTCCTTCTGCATGTCAGGGAGGGCACTGGTGATGAGTTCCATGCTGAACATGCTCATGTTGAATTTTCACAACCACTTGCAAGGTACAGGGAATTTTTACCCATATTTTACAGGTGTAGGAAACTACATTTCAGTGAGTTGCAAAACAAATGTTTGAACCCAGATTTGGGGCTTTGGATCCAGTGTGGTCTATTTCTTTTCTTTTCTTTTTAAAGAGAAAGGAAAAGAATTTTATTTGAGCCCAAGTTTACTCTTCACAAGGAAGAGAGTGTGCCATAGTCCTGTGTGCTTTTAATACATCATCAAATGGGCTCATCCCTATGACAGTGGAAAGGCCGCTAACCACCCTTTTTGTCTTCCCCCTTTCAGGCAATACTTTGATTCCTTTTAGGGAGATTTCACCACCAGCCAAGGATCTGAGGAGCACTGGGCTCCCAGGATGATTTAGATGCAGCTTAATCCCTGAGCTGTAAGCCTGTTCAAGTTGAATTCTTAACCTTGAAGCATAGGCAGGCCGTTTTCTAGTTCATGAGATGTTTATAAAAATATGGATGAGATTCTGGTGATTAGAAAGTACTTTTCTAATAAATAATGATATAGGTAAGAAATATTTTAGAGATTGAAAATACAGTATCATTTAAACCACATGAATCACTGTAGGAACTGAGACATACAAACTGACCTTACTATGATTTTGTTTGTCCATTTCTAAAGTATATTCGACAGTTACACAGCATACGGACTAGTTAAGTACAAGACCCAAGGGATCCTTGTCTCTGAATGAAATACACCAGGGAAGAACAATGACAAAGAAAACTGTGATGTTTCCAGGAACTTCTCTTATAAGATTGCATACAGAGGCATTTATAATGTACCTGTATAAACTTCTTTTTTTTATATCTGGCCTAGTTCCTAAAGAATTAGAGACGGCTTAGGAAATGTACACAATACAATAAAAGAAAATAAACTTAAATAAGTAAAATCAGTAACAGGTAAAATGTAAACAAGGAACCAAGGTCAAGACTGGAAAAGGTAGAATGCAGATAGGTAGATCCTACTGAGTTAAGAAAGCTGAGTCACAAATTTGGCTCTGAACTTCCTGGAGACTAAGCAGCTAGATTTTAATGGATAATCCAACAGAGTTTGATATGTTATCAGTAGGAAAAGTGTAATTTCAACTAACCTTCTAATTCTTTAATACTTTACACTAAATATTCTTTGCAGATATAGGGAAGATACATGGAAATCTTTGTGCAAAGCAAAGGTTTTGCTTAATTAGAAGGAAATGCAAAAAAAGTGTGTTTACAGAAGTGTTTCTCATGAAAACGGTTGGTTTCAAAAAAACATTGTATGATAAAGAAGAGAGTTTCAAAGTGTTCCCAGGTTAATCAGGGAAAGTAACCAAAGGCCTGCTGCTTTGAAGGTTTAATCTAAGGTGCTTATCCAACCTCTTTGTTTCACACATCTTGCAAGTAAGGCCTCAGAAAATTCTCAGCGTTTTCTGTGGGAGCGTGAAATGTCAGCAGACAAGGTTTTCTGATGATGTTGGGCTGGCATTAGCAATCTGGTATTACCAACCTAACAGGTGGGGGGGGGGGTGGAAATGCAAGACAGTGAAATTATGTCATTGCCTGATTTCTATGGTATACTACTTAACAGCTTTTCGGGCAATGCTGATAGGTGTAACAAGAGAAAACAAAACAAATAAACAAATTAGAGAAAGAAAGCAAAGCTTGTCAAAAGCCAGAAGCACAGATCCTTAGTTCTCAATAATTACTGGTATTAAAGGATACATTACAGAAGAGAATAGAATTATGATTCTCATGCAGATAAACGGAACATACACTAAAGATTTTCTTTAGCTTACAAAGGAACCAGGCAGTTGTTAAAACCAGTTTAAAGGAGAATCCAAAGAACAGATACATTTACCATCCGGAACACTGAATAGAGTTTGTAAACGGACTCATAAGCGTCTTTTCCACAAAGAGAGCAGCCCTCCACCACACAGAAATCATTTGCATGTCCACAGACATGAAAGACTTGCCTTGCCCTCAATTGCAAAATAGCTCGAAGGCAATTAGGGGCTATCATCAGATAACTCTGAAAAGGTGTTCCTAAACAATGCAAAGTCTGCCATTGGAGACACCTCATAATCTTATTTGCTTGCTCTGAATTTCCTCCCCTGTTAAGAGAATATGACCTCCATCCTGGACAACTAGCTGGCACTAGCTGTAGTCTACCTGTGGGGCATCTCAAAGCATATGATGCTCCCTATCTCCTGGGATTTCTAAGTGGAGCAGGGGCCTAATCCTACTCACAGTAAACAAAATAGAGGGTCCTGAACAGAGTCCTGCTGTTCTGTAGACCCTCAAATGTGCCCTAGTAAGAGAAATGGATGAGATTAGTGAATGGCCATATCTCATCAACAGCAACAAAGCGGTCTTGCAAGAACCGTTACCTTAATGCCATGATTTCAAAATAATGCTTTAGCAGTAACTTAATTTTACATACTCAACAGAGAAATAAAATGCATCAAAACTCTCTTTTGTTAGGTCTTTCCACTGGTGGCAGAGACACTCCCTAGTCACCAAATTCATCTTCTCCTCCAGGCACACAGCTAGACTGTGTTCCCAGCTTCTTTGCAGTTAGTTAGCAGCAGCCAAATGGCTGGATTATGGCCAAAGCAATGTGGGCAGAAGCGATCCCTCCACCTGTAGGCCCACGCCTCCCCCTGCACCTCCGGCCGTGTTAGCTGGTTGCAGAGAACTCAGAGATACATAGGAGGAAGGACACCTATTTTGAAAGAAGTGTAGACCCTGAATGACAATACACTTCTGGACTTGGGGTGAGTGAGAAATAAACAGTCCCGGTATTAAGCCTTTGACTTTTGTGATTTATTTTCAGTTGCAGCTAGCATTACCTTAACTAACAAATCCACATTCCACATTTTGTTTGAATTTAAATATCTGAAAATAGGCAATATCTACCTATTGTCCGACAACCAAAACAATGTCAACAGTGCACAGTGACAGTCTGGCTCCCATGTGATTTCTGCACACAGTGCTCCGCGCTCCCTCCCCTCTACCTTGTAGGGAACTACTTGAATAGTTCCTTGGATATCTTTCTAGTATGTCTTTAAACATACAACACAAAAGTACACACAAATAATGTATGTAAATATATTCTTTTTCTTTTCATCCTAGCCCAGAGAGAGCATACTATTTAAACTGTTTTAGGGGTGCCTGGGTGGCTCAGTCCATCAAGCATCTGACTTTGGCTCACGTCATGATCTCATGCTTTGTGAGTTTGAGCCCCGTGTCAGGCTCTCTGCTGTCAGCGGGGAGCCTGCTTCGGAACCTCTGTCCCTGTTTCTCTGTCGCTTCCTGCTTGCACTCTCTCTCAAAAATAAACAAACAGTAAAAAATATATACTATAAAGCTATTTTACATCTTGCTTCTTTTACCCAGCAAAATATCTTAATGGCTTTTCTATTATGCTACACAAGAACCTACTTATTCTTCTTTTATACTCGCATAGTATTTCACTGGGCTGGCCACTATAGATTAATGATGGGTACCTATCAATGGGCGCTTGTCAACCCATCTTCTTGCAGGTAGGTAATATAATTGGAGTAAATCAGTGTCTGTTTAGGATTTAAGCCATGTCCTATTTGACTGCAGACCACAGGCCCTGCTCCACCCTCTTTAAGAGGACAGGTACCTAAAAGAACTTTTTCTTTTATTCACCAAAACAATATAACCCACAGAGGAAGGGTAAGATAAAGAAAATAAAGTGAGGGTGAAGTTGAATGTAATTAGTATCATCACACCAGGTGAAAGGAGAAAAGCATGGCAGCCTCATTCAGCTGTCTCATGTATTATGTGCGTCGACAGAGCATTAGAGCTGTATTTGTCCCTTAATGGCCTCCTTAACTCACTCCTTCTAAAACGCCATGTTTAAGGGCACCTGGGTGCTGACAGCTCAGAGCCTGCAGTCTGCTTCAGATTCTGTGTCTCCCTCTCTTTCTGCCCCCTCCCTCACTCATGTGCTCTCTCTCACTCTCAAAAATAGATAAACAGGGGTGCCTTGGTGGTTCAGTGGGTTGAGCCTCCGACTTTGGCTCAGGTCATGATCTCATGTTTGTGGGTTCGAGCCCCACGTCTGTCTGTGCTGACGGCTCAGAGCCTGGAGCCTGCTTCAGAATCTGTGCCTCCCTCTCTTTCTGCCCCTCCCTGCCCCTGCTCTGAATTTCTGTGTCAAAAATAAATAAAACATTAAAAAAATAAAAAAATAGATAAACATTAAAAATAAATAAAAATAAAACACCATTTATAAGGACATTGTTAATCTACATCTCAGAGCCATTTTTTTTAGCATGTTGCCCTCATTGTTGAAAGAACAAAAAAGATACCAATTGTTTTTCCAATTTGAAAATCTGTACTCTTGACCTCCATCCTCACTTCTTTCTCTGCCTCCTGTACATTTTCTCTTGAATATCTAAAACCAGACTCTAGCCCACCTTTCTACTTTTCCCAGACTCAAAATCAAGGAGCCATTGTTGAGTGTCCTATCCCAGAAAGGCAGAAGCTAAGTTTTAGTGATTCTTTGTTCGCAATGTCTGTAACACTAAGCAATGTGGAAGAGACATGATTTGACATAGATCTGTATGATTCCAAATGCTGAGCTCTGAACGCTCTTCTATGCTGTATAAATTAATTATTGAGGATGGTTTAGTATATAGACATTGTTCCCACACCAATGTTCCCATCATCCTCACTAATAACAAAACACATTGAAAACACATCAATCCCAGAAAAGGTTAAGAATTGGGCATGTTAGTGGAATTTTACATCTTTGGATGTGGAAAGATTCTTAAGAGATTAATTTGTCCAACTTGGGCCTTTTAAAGATGAAGAAGTAGCATCAAAGAGGATGTGTTTTGCTCAAGAGCACACACAGAATGAGCATCAGAGGTTTGGTCTCCTGATGTCCATTGCTTTTCTTTGTATTTCATGACCCCCTTTCACAACTTTGTATTATTAGCCTTGCCTTTAACTGTTCTCAACTTAGCGCGTTTATCAATGGGATGTTTTTGACCTGCCAGAGCAGTCCCTGGTTTAAATAAGGCTGAAGAAAATCTCAATAAAGTGTTGACCCTTTGTATATCTTTGAGTACCAAAGGTTCCTGTGCTGTTTTGAAAGCAATGCCGACTTTCTCCAGCAGAGGTGGGAGTGAGTGAAGAGCAACCGACCGGGCTGGGATCTGGGCACGCTATTCCTCTGTCCACTTTTCTCTGAGCATCTGGAAAGCTACTGATTTCAAACTTCCTGTATCATATTGCAGGGAACTACGTGAGTGCCTCCCTAAGGGAGCAAAGGAGATATAAACACACCCATTTTCTTTTATCATTTTATTTGATGTGCTCAGCCAGATTTTTCCACCTCAGTATAAATTTAAAATCCTACCCACAGGGTTTACCTTTGCAGACTTAATTTATGACTCATCTGAAAGCTTACTCAATTGGCATCATTTCAAATCAAAACTTGAGAAAAGCAGTCCCCGACTAAAGGTTGTTTGGCCGCTCCATCCTTGGGAAAGGGGAATAGTCCATGTCTAGTCTTCTGCTGTTTAGATTCAGACTCAGTTTTGTCTATTAGCCTGGGGACTGTTGGACACAGGGCCTACCTGGTTCATGATAAACACAGATGGGGATAATGATTTTCTGTCCAAGGAAATACCCTTTGTCCACTCTTCAAACTTTGGAACAATGTTCTCACCCACCTCTGACCACATGATCTAGACTGGACCAATCAAAATTCCTTTGGTATCCCTCACAAATGAACAAATAATCCAAATCTGAACTAGAAGGCATCTTTTATGATTTTCTCTGCTAGAATTAGAAAAATAATTTCTATATTCCTTCTTTCTTGTGACTTATAAAAATACGCTCTCAGGGCTGCCAGTGTCTTTCCAGGTATAGTAAATCTCAAAACAATGAGAGCAGAGCACGGACTTCTAGGTTTCATGTCCTGAAGGCCCTGAAGTAACACGCTACCTCAACTTCCTCCTTTGGCAGTCAAACTGATAATTTTCTGGGAAACTCTTTTTGTTTAGCTTATGTTGGATTTCTGTAAAATAAAGAGTCCTGACTACACACTAAACTCCCAAGAGTTTGTTTTATAAACTAGGTTGTCAATTTAAAAACTTATACTAAGAAATAGAACTGTCAGGTGGATTGGAACATTACCGTAGGCTGGTTAGCTCCTGCTCCTCCCTAGAGGACAGCTTATGTAGGAAACCAAATTATGATGAAAAGGTTGCTTTGTAAGTACAGTATCAGGATTAAAGGAGCAGGGCAATCTCAAGGGGCCCCTTCTCTATTCCGCAGCACTTCGGGGACGCAACGCCTGGTAAGTAGGGCAGAACAATTTAGCTCAACAGGCCCAATCCCTCCCTTGCATCATTCTGAGGGGCGCACTGGCAAACTCTTCTTCCCAACTTTACACTTTAATACTTCTTATGAATCACCAAGTGATCCCCAACCCTTCACCAGATATCATGCAGTTTTACGCCTCAGTGACTTTGCTCATAGCCCTTGCTTCCTTTTCCCCTCCCCCAAGTACACCCCTCACTGCCCCCGACCTCTTTTCTCTTCTCTGATTATAGAGATCCTCCTAATCTCCCAGGACGAGACAGAACACATCAGTTCCTCTGCGGCATTCCCATTTTTGCTTAAATCAAAGTTTAATCCCACCTTCGCCTGTGTTTTCCTTAAAGGAACAGATGGCACTCATTTTGCAGTAGCACAAGCCATGTGCAGGCTGTGTCTTCTTCTAGATTAAGAGATCTTTTCAGGACAGGGATTCAACCTTTTTGATACACAGTTTTAAAAATACTCCATTGCAAATAGTAGAAGCACAAAATATGTTGTATGTTAGGTAGTTTAGCATGAATTACTGCAGATTGATTGACTGATGTTTACTTATATTGCTTAAGGTTGCTTAAGACACCTTGAGTAAACTTTGGCAAAAAATAAACCAAAATGAAAAGACTGGGGTGATGACCTCAGAAACAGGCTTTAACAACCAAATGACAAGAGGGGCAAGAACACAGTTCAGGATTGAAGACAATGGATTCCAGGATCATGATCCCTGAGACTTTCTCTCTGTCTTGGGTCTCTGAATCTCTCCCCATGTAACATTGCAGACTAGTTTCTTCCTCACTCTGGGGAATGTGGGTGCTGATAATCTTAGAGCTTCATTTCTTGTCAAGTCAGCTACCAACGAGGACCTGAAATTCCCCAACTTGAGATGCACATCCTAAAGGAGTATATGGGATGATTGGTACACTGCAGCATTGGCCCCTACTCTTCACTTCTTCCTCCATCTTTATTTTTGTCTTTGACAGTGACGTTCTCCTCACAAAAGACAGACTACATTTCTCACTTCATGACTATGTCTGGATGAGGGTAAGACAGTAGTGTGCTAATTCAGAGCCCAGGCCTTTGGAGGCCTCTTTTTTTTTTATGTTTTATTTATTTTTGAGACAGAGAGAGACAGAACATGAGTGGGAGGGGCAGAAAGAGAGGGAGACACAGAATCTGAACCAAGCTCCAGGCTCTGAGCTGACAGCACAGAGCCCGACATGGGGCTCCAACCCAGCAACGTGAGATCATGACCTGAGCCGATGTTGGAGGCTTAACCGACTGAGCCACTCAGGCGCCCCATGGAGGCCTCTTTAATTCCATCTGTGCTCTTGCGCTTTAGCTGTTCCATAAGAAGGACATGACGGGCCAGACCCTCAGAGACACATGGAGCACAGCTACCTAGTCAGTGAGTCCAGGCTGTATGTGTTGAACCCATCTGACTCAACTGCATGAGTGATCTCAGTCAAGATCAAGATCAGAGCCACTCAGCTGAGCCCAGCCTCAGCCAGCCAATACTCACGTGACCCCCAGATCCAGGAGAATACATGACTTTTTTTAATGTTTTTTTTATTTTTTGAGAGGGGGAGAGAGAGAGACAGCATGAGCAGGGGAGGGTCAGAGAGAAAGGGAGACACAGAATCTGAAGCAGGCTCCAGGCTCTGAGCTAGCTGTCAGCACAGAGCCCAACATGGGGCTCGAACCCACGGACCATGAGGTCATGACCTGAGCCGAAGTTGGACACTCAACCAACTGAGCCACCCAGGCGCCCCACATGATTGTTATTTTAAGAGAATGAGTTATTAACCTAGCATGTTTTTGTGGCAATAGCTAATTGATATAAACTGTATCTCAATTTTGCAACTTTCTAGATATACGGCCCTGGGCAGGTTACCTAACCATCTGGATTTCACTCTCCACCTTTGCAAAATGGACATAGGAACAGCACCTGTATCACACAAATGTTTTGAGAATAAGAGAAGTAAAAATTTTAAGGGTCTGGCACATTTAAAAAAACACTAATTATTATTATTACTATTACGGTTTCACATGCCCACCCACAAACAGGTATAGTCACGAATGTGGGAGGAGTCCTAGGCATTGGCCTGTGGACAGGGGCTGAAGGTCTGTAAGAAGAAAGCAGTTGCTATTTCACGGGATGGTTAGATGCGGTGGAAGAAGCATTCCCCAGAAAAAGTGGCTGCGGACTCCATGTTATGATGGGAGGCAAGTCGGGCAGACAAAAGGAAAAGAATGTGCCCAGTACCTTGTAGCTCTTTCCTGAATTCATTTTATTGCTAAACTCTGAGTCACAAGAGATGGTTTCGCAACAGAGCAAGCAGCATTTACTGGGCATTTAATCTTAGGGATTGTTAAATTTGATTTACTTAAATTCTTTGCATATTGGAGAATGATGGTTTCAAGAATTATATGAGATAACCTGTGTAAAATAAGTGGTATGGTACATGATATATAGCCGGTACTCTGTAAGTTGTAGTTCTAGCTGTCGCTATCATTTCTGGCTCATTCTGTGATGCACTGTTCCTCATTAGCTCCCATTACAGGGGGAGAGCCTTCCTGACTCGGCCTCCTCCATTTCTAGAGTTCCCGCCACGGACTACAGCCTAAAGCACATCCTATTAAGATCATGTGTTTGAAGTCTGAACACAAGCAAGGTGCATCCATTCTAGGGCAGTTAATATTGAACACGTACATGTCCCTAGTCTTTCAAAGGCGGCAGGCTTAGGAAAAAAAACTTGCGATATCTGATCTGGAAACGCTTTTTAGTGCAAAATTTGAATTGCAAAGTTTTTATTAAAAACTGCAAATGATCAGTAGCCGTAAATGTGCAGTATTAACGACCTCTAACCCCATTCCCCTCTCCTTGGCTGACAGTCCTGACTGACAGCGGGAAATTGTGAGCAGCTTGCTGAGCTGGGCGGTCATTAGTGTGCCTGGAAATGCACGTTGTTCGCAAACGGACCTTTGCGGGGAATTGCTCATTACTCCCAAATTTTCAGCAAGTAAAGAAAGACCCCAATTAATTTCCAAGCCCAAGAAAGATAGAAGAGCAACAAGCAGTTTTCCTCTGGCAACAAGAAGAAGGGGAGAAGCTGATCAGACCCACTTGTCTACACAAGATCACAGTCTGGCGGAGGGTATTTGTTCCTTCTTATCCCTATGCTCGGTAGCAGGAAGATACAACTTCCACCTTGCCCAGAGGAGACAAAGGTGTACTTCAGAAAGCCAGTCTTTCCACACTAAAAACATCTGCCCTTTGTTACAAGACAGGCTGGCATCTGGAGATGTGCTGGAGAGGAGAAAGGGAGTATGGCTCCCAAATGAAAGATTTATCCTGAGGACAACACCCACGAAGAAAACATATTGGGACTCTATGTGGAGTTAAATAAATTGCCAGTCATGATTATAGATAGAGTCTCTGGATAAATTAACAATTTTCATCTTGGCACATGTGTGTTGGTACATGTACATAGAGGTGAGGACACGGAGGAGGAGAGGTTCTAAGTGAGGTGCAGTGAGGTAGAATGTTCTAACAAGTTGCCAAACATCAGGAAATTGGGATCACATGCCTGATGGGCTATCCTGGTACTAGACTGTTATTTCATCAGAGGAGATGGAAGATGTCAGCAGGCTCAGCATCTCAGCGCACCCAGAGAAATGCCAGTGTACTTACTGTCCCTATGGGAAGATGGTGAATTCTCAGACTGGGAAGATGCTGCAGTGAAGGAAGGGGATGCTGTCATTAGACAGGACCAGGGGGCCTGGCATCCCGCATGCATTCTGGTGGCTTTGCACGGAAGACATGAGCAATGGCTGTTTTCCAAAGATCTTGATTTTAGGTAAATTTACTTTCTGATCATGAGTGCCATGCTATCAGAAAGACAAATTAATTTAACATGAGTGACTTACTGCTCCCTTATGAATTACTTTCCAATTGTTTTTAATAGCATCTCTTTATCTCTGGCACAAGGAAACACAGTTGACCTTTAACAGCCTCTTTTATAAATGAACCCAACTGCAGTTCAGCTTTTCCACTTTCAGATCTTTATCTCCTGGCACCTTGAATCCAAGCTCATCTGAATGCAGGTCCAGCTGCCTCTCTAATGGTATCTATCCATTAATTAAACACTCGGTGCTTAACAGCTTGCACGCCAGCAGCTGTAAAGGATGAGAAAGCAGTTCTCCTTTAATCTACAAATATTTATTTTCTTTGAGGGGGATTGGTTAGGAAGAGATTAAGTGTATAGGAGGATAACCAGCTTACGGAGAATGTGCGTGTTGTGCTGGAAGTTTCCTGCCGAGTCACATCAGGTGCAGTTAGTAAGCAGGAAGGCAGGCTCCTAATCCCTGCGATCATAAATTATAACGTACTGTTTAAAATAAGCATCTTCCTCCATCTGGGCTGAGGAATGTGTTTGTGTTTTCTGAGTATTTTAATGAGTGCATGTGAATAAGTTTACAGAGAGGAGTGAATATAACTCACAAAGAATCGGACTCTGATATTTATGGGAGCCTGTCTGCACAGGAGCCGGGTCATGGCTTATATATTTTTATCCGGCCAGAGTGCATTACAGGACCCTCCTTGGTCCATTTACATTTTTCCTCGTTTCTCAGACTCATTCATCACAGTATAGACCGTATAGAAACTGTCCTAGAATAACAAAATAATAGGTTGAGAGTCATACACAGCATTAGCTTTTTAAAAATGTTCCTTTTATTAGAGAAGCAGTATATGTGTGTGGTAGAATATTAAAAAAAATACAAGCAAAACTAAAGAAAGAAAGGCATTATATTGCAAATACCTAGAGACTGAATAGTCAATGCCTTAGCAAATGTCTTTCTGGATCATTTTTTAATTTTTGTGTGTCTTTGGGGATAGACAAAGTTTGTTTTGTAATCTGCTTCTGTAGTTAATTATGTCTATTTTTCTACCTTAGTACCTTTTTATCTCAAGGACCAAACCATATTCACATTTTTATAATTGTCTCAAAAATGTTCTTTATATTTAGCTTGTCCAAATTAGCATCTCATCCAGAATCACACATTCCCTTGAATTGTTATGCGCCCTAGGTCTCTGTCAATCTAGGCTGGTACACAGTCTCATGCACTAATATTTTAGAGGGAGCGAATTGTCCAGGACAAATTTCCATGGCTTAGTTTAGGTTCCTTGAAAGCAGAGCCTGAGATACAGACTTTTGTGCAAGTGGTTTCTGGAATATGATCTCATGAAGTAGTGAGGGAGTGGGAAGACCAAAAGGAAGAAGAAAGTGCTAATAGGACCACGTGCTATTGATAATGCGATTGTAAGGAACGGGGTTCGATTCTGCCAGGACTGCTGACAACCACCCAAGATGTTTCTGGGACTGCCCACCTGAGAGATAGGAATCTGAGGTATCAGCCACCGACTCATCTTGGGAAGGAGGGCATTAACTCCCCTCTGCTTCCAGCTGTGCTCATACAGGCCGATCACAGAAGGTTCTGGGTAAGAATGCAGAGAGGCTCACCAAGCTACATAGGTGGGCCAAGGTGATGTGCTGTGGGCAACCAGGAGCCACAGCCCATGTTATGGGCTTTGTCTGTATTTTCTTCCTCATTTTTTTCCTCCACATAGTATTATTCATTTTGTGATTCTATAGGACCATTTCCTATACACAAAAAGTTATCTATCAATTTTATATAGAGTATGGTATTGGGTCAGAAGAGAACATGATCAATTCTTCCAGGGTAGTAAAGGAGTAGGTAGAAGAATAAAGAAAGATCTTCATTAACGCACTGCTGCCTGACCTAGGTTTTGAGACAAGTAGGGTGAGAGGGGTGTAGTCTAGGCTGAATTATACTGGGAACAAAGTTTATAGGTATGAAAAGAAAACTTGTTTGGGAAACTGAAAGTCATTCAGTATGACTGGTGAGTAGATATAAAGGGATGAAGTCAGCGTTTGGAAAAGAGGAAGGGACAGATCATGGAGACTTGTATATCAGACTACATAACTGTCTTCACTACTGAGCTGACATGGAACATTTCTGGCAAGAACACAGAATGCTCAGATGTGTTAAAAATTGTGAGTTTGGGAATATATAAACTGTGATTTAAAAAAAAAAACCCAGAACCTTTTCTAGAAGGCAACCCCGTGGAAAGTTATAATTTAGTGAAGACTCTAATTACAGAAGATAACCTCACATGATTTATAAAATGCAGCTATGCATGTCTTGGGGGTCATGGAACTGCATTAGACAGTAAATGCGTCTAATGCACACATTAGAAGCTGAACGGGGGGGTGAAGAACCAGTAGGACCGGGGCCCTGAGGCCTCCATGTGCAGAAGCCCAGTTCTTTTTCTCTGCTATGTTGTTCATTGTTTCCAAGGATCTCACTCAGGTCTTCCACTCATGTCAAGTCCAGTGAGTGTCCGTATGATCAGTGGTCTAAACTCTCTATCTGGCATGTCACTTATATCTGTTTCGCTTAGATCTCTGGCTGTGGCTTTGTTCTTTCATTTGAGATAAATTTCTCTGTCTCCTCATTTTGTCTGCCTCTCTGTGTCTGTTTCTCTGTGTGAAGAAAGTCTGCGATGTCTTCTGCTCTTGAAAGCAGTGACTTTATGAAGAAGAGGTCCTGGAGTGCCCTGCTGTCCTCTGTTCACCAGAAGCTGGCACTTCAGTGCAGTATCCTATGTGTGGTACTGTTGTGTCTGAGTCACTGATCCCTTCTGCAGATGACCGCCCTGACTCTGCCTGTTGTGGGCTGTGCTGGCTCTCTGCAAGAGAGTTAGTATGGCCCAGGCAGGCCAGTTCTGAGGGGGCGTGCCTGCTGGGAACTTGGGAGTGGGGAGACTGTTAGCAAAATGTACTCTGGACCACTGGTCTTATGAGAGAATTCTCCAAGCACTGACAGCTGGGGGCTACACGCCCCTGCCAGCCTCAAGGCTGGGCACTATGTGACGTGGTGTACACCCAGCACTAGGCGGGTTGTGCATGCAGCTGTAACTAAATTTGCCCTGAGCCCTGGGATGAGGCTACAAGTGTCTGTGCACCCCATCTCGTCTCCTGCAGGTGGCTTTGTGTTTATGCTGGGAGGGCAGGGAAGGAAAATGGTGTCTGCTAGCTACCTAGTTTTCAAAAAAGTTCCCAAATACACTCCAAAATCAGTATGAACAGATCTGTTTCCCAATTGCTCCTGGCGTTGTGTAAACAGCCACTTTTATGTTGCCTCTCTGCATGCTGTGTGCAGGAGCTGATAGGTATGAGTGGAAGCAAGCGTCAGAAAAGTTGGAAACAAGATTAGAGGGGCCTAAGCCAGGTCTGCTACCCAATGATGGCTCAGTTCCAGACACTTAGGTCAAGTCCTGCAAAGAGAGACTAGAGGCCGAGATTCCTGGCACTGTTTCCATGAAAGAATGTGAGGCAAGGGACAGTGGCAGAGTGTCTGGTGCTCAGGAACTGAAGGGCAGCGCAGTGTTAAGGAGAAGAGCATTTTCCACTTCCTCAGGAACACAGACCATGCTAGCTCCCTGAAGTTCGAGGAAGATCAGGAGACTGCTCTCTTGACAGAAACGTTCAAGTTCTCAGAGCAAGCCTGGCTAGTAGGACATCTGCAGGTGCCTTTGCAGGTACTAATTACAAAGGAGGAGGCTGGAGCAGACCAGAGAAAACATGACAGATGCTGCAACATAACTCAACTGACCTGACCACTCGGTATGTAGGTATTTTAGGGCAATCCCATGGAGACTCCCCAAAATCATTAGGCCAGACTTCATAGTGGACTGCACAAGTAGATGGAGTTAGTGTCACTGAAATTTGTGTTAATAGATAGTGTGAGTCCCATTTGTTTCCACACATGGGTAAGCTCTGTAAGATTTGGGCTGCAAATAAATAATGCTAGATTCAGGAGTATACCCGGTTGGGTCTTGTGGCTCAGGACCTTAGCCCCTACCTGAAAGCCTGTCCTACATGTGTTTGACGTAGCACTGTGATGGTGCCCACCTTGTGGTCATATCTTCCTAGATGTGCATTATTTTTTACAGATTACACCATAAAGATTAGAAATCCCTCACACATGAGATACAATCATGGGAAGAGCCAGTCCCTTTGCTCTCGTTCACCCTTTGTTGGTTGGCTTATCTCCGCGCAAGTATTGATCACTGCAGGGGGAAGAGGCTGTATATTCAACCCTTTCTGCCAAAGTAAGAAGATTTATCTGAGTAGAAATAATAGGAGGCAGCAAGAAGAGGGGAAATATGGCCAGGAATCAGCTACATTCGATGAGACAGTGATGTGTAGAGGAGTCAGTGACAAAAAGGAGAAAAATCAGAGAAGTGTCACTCTTGAGAGCATGGCCAGCAGCACCTCCAGGTGATAGATGATGATACAGGCTGCTGAGTGCTACCTTCCTAACTGGGCTACGTCAGGCTCTCATGAACAAGCAGATTTATTGTACTGTCATTGGTATATCACCGAGCAGAGAAGTTGCAAGGAATTGTGGGTAATGGGCTTTGTGTTTTTTTTCCTCTGGTTGAAACCAACAACCTGCCTCCTTTATCTCAGCAAGCAGGACACTCAGAGACAGAGCAAATTGGAATTTATATGTACATTGATTATGCTCCTATCCTTCTACATTGTGCTGTAGCACGTACTTGACTTCTGTTGTTACAAAAATAATGTGGTAAAATAACACAAACTAGTCATATATAATGTGTGACGACTAAGCTTTATCTTCTGTTCTTCCTGCTTTCACTATATTCTTACAAATAATCTGTCAATATTTATAATATTTTAAATAATTGTGAGCTAGTAATAAAACGCACTTGCAGTTTCTTTTTTGAGGAGTCGCTCACGACATGGGTGGATCCTAAATAAAATAACTCTGAAGAAAACAAATACTCTATGTTCCCATGTATATGTAGAATCTAAACACAATCAAAACCAAACCCTGAGAACAGATTGATGGTTGCCAAAGGAAGACGAATGGAGAGTGCAAAATGGGTGAAGGGGGTCAAAAGGTACAAACTTCCAGTAATAAAATAAATAAATCCTGGGCATATGAGGCACAGCATGGTAACTATAGTGAATAATACTGTATTGCATATTTTAAAGTTGCTAAAAGTTCTCATCACAAGAAAAAAAATATTGTCACTATCTATGGTGCCAGATGTTAATCAGACCTTATTGTGGTGATCATTTTGCAATGTATACAAATATCAAACCATTCTATTGTATGCCTGGAACTAATAAACATATTTCAATTTTACTGCAGTTGAAAAAACTGGAGGGAGGGAGCTTGATGAGATAGGGTGGAAGGTAAGTTCACGTACCCTGTTGGTGGCAAAGTTGCTGTTTAAAGTTGCTGGCAAAATTTAAATATGAAATTTCTTTGATCCTTCAATTTCACTACTAGGGAAATTTCTCTACAGATATACCCTTACAAATGTGCAGAGATAGATGGAAGGAAAATCTGAGAAGCACCATTTAGAGGTGAAAAATTGGAAGCAATCTACATGTTGGTCACTAAGGGATTTGATTAAATGAATCATGGTGCAACTTTATGCTGAAATATTACCCAGCATTACAATGAGTAATGTGCATTGGAAAAGCCAGTTGTACAAAGATTAATTCCATTTCAAAAACATGTACATGTATGTATGTGTATATGCCTAGAACATTTCTTATAGGAATGAAAATTCTGAACATCATTCTTCTGGAAAATGTGCCTGAGGTGTGGAAATTAGATGCTGTTGTATAAGGTAAAAAAAAAAAAAATGCCAGCATCTTTTACTAATGAAAATTTTAAACATACTCAAAAGTGAAAAAAAAAAAAGGGAATATAATTAGCTTTCAGGATTTTTGTGAATACAGCCTTCCTCAAGATAGGTGGGGGACCCAAATGAATAATCAAGGTACGTTATGTTGTGTGAACTTATGTTTATACGTCCCTCCTCAATGGGTGTTTTTCTCCTTCTTTTCTCTCTCAGTATGATTTCTAGCAACTGCAAAATATGTTGAGGAAGGAGGAAACATGAATTGAGTAAAAGTGGTTGTGCAGAATTATGAAAAAGCATCTAGAAAAAAAAGGCCTTGTTGATAGCCATCACTAAGAGAAACGAAATGCACTATTTACTTTCTTCTGCTCTTGGATACTGGTTATTTCTATATGAGCCTACAGACAGTGCTGTTTTGAACAAACTCATAACTATTTAAACAACACTGAACTCCCAAGAAGGTGAGGTTGGAGTCCTTAATATTCTTTCCCTGTAAAGCTTGCAGGAGGAACAATGCTTCAGAGGAACAATGTCTTCAGTTCTCGGGTGGAATTTGAGCTGAGAGACCACCGCATCCTGAAATGTCACTCACTATTTGTTATTACTCATAATGAAAATCTGTACACAAACCATATACATAACTGATTAATCTGAACTTTTTTGATTGAATGTCCAATTTATTAAACTGACCCCTTTCCACTCTATAGGCCTTGTTGAGTACTTTCTATGTATTAGGCCCTGCTAGACACTGGGGATATAAAGATGAAAGTGCATATTCTTCGAGTTTATCATCTAGTTGAAGAAGTAAACATACGACACACAAATTACAATATAGCAAGTTAACTGCAATGAAGTGAGAGGATCCAAAGTATAGTCACCAAGAAACATGCGCACACACACATACACTGATATTTATAACTGGAAAACACATATAGACACGATCCTAAGCCTTTCTGAGGATGAACTGCACAATGTTGCAAAATAACAAGCTAATGGTGGGGAGACAATGGTCTTGGGGAACATAAACCATGACAGTATTTTGTGACTGTCCATTTATGAAATGCATCCCCTTTTCATTCTTGAAAGGTTCCCTATTTCCCCCAATTAACATTGTAATGAAAATCAATGTCCTAAAAACTGTTTTAATTTCCAAATCTGTTGCCTGAGAAAAAAATTTTTTCCTTCTGAATACTGTACAAGGAACAAACAATTAGATTTGGGTTGTTTACAATAATCTCTTAGAAAATTTTGAAGCCAACTGTAGTAGCTATCAATAAGTAAACAAGAGAGCTCTTGACATTCTTAAAGACGATTAGATTTTTCCTTTCAATTTTAACATCATTCAGACTTGTCAATTCCATTTACTTTTAATCATACATGGGCATGCCACATGGAAAAACAATAGATCTGTGTATGTTACTTACATACTGAAAGAAAAATAGACCTACCAGTTTACACTGAACAGAATAAATATACATATATTCCTTAGTTCTTTTTGTCTATTTGTTTTCACAAGCACCAGCCAGAGAGCATAAAGGAAGAACAAAAGGAATATGATGGATAAATCTAGAATTAAGTCCAACTAAAACGAAATCATTAAAAATAAGGAGCCCCGAAGCTGTATATAGTAGTACAGCAGTCCTCCGTCATCTGTGGTTTTACTGTCCCTGGTTTCAGTTACCTGCAGTCAACCACGGTCCAGAAGTAGATGATCCTTCCTCTGACATATTATCGGAAGGTTAACAGTAGCCTAACACTACATCACCATGCCTGCCTGATTTACCTCACTTCATCTAATCATGTAGACTTTTTATCACCTCACATCATCACAAAAAGGAGGGTGGGTATAATATATTAAGATACTTGGAGAGAGACCACAGTCACCTAACTTTTATTACAGTATACTGTTTATTACAGTATATTGTCATTAGTTATTATTGTTAATCTCTTACTGTGCCTAATTATCAATGAAACTTTATCCTAGGTGTTCATGTCCAAGAAAAAACATGGCCTATATCGGGTTTGGTAGAATCTATAGTTTCAGGGATCACTGGGGGTCTTGGAATGGATAAGGGAGTGGGGGGGACTACTGTAACAATTTTTTGTTCCGTAGTTTGATATTTAGGGCCTTCTAGAATATGAACTCTCCCTTACTTTCCAGAAGCCTGTGGAATTTTCCCTGTGTAGGATTTGCATATACACTAGGATGGAATCAGGAAAGACATCTGAATTGATTTTCAATGTCTCTTGTGCTACTGGCCAGGGCAGAGTACCCTTTCCCCCCCAGCATTTTCATTTACATGCATTTACAGCATTTTTCTGCAAATGTTTTCTTTTCCTTCTGTTTGCTGCCAGGAAGACGGACCAAATTTTGAAAATTCCATTTATTTTTCAAGACCGATAGGTGTAAAACACGGCCTTTGAAAAAAAAAAAATGAGATTTAGGAAAAGGGTGTGTGAATGCCTAGACCTAAACCCCCTCCTCATATGCTTATTTGGGTGGCTATATCCTTAAATTTTTCTTAAATGGTTATTTATTTTTGTGAGAGAGAGAGAGACAGAGTGTGAGCTGGGGAGGGGCAGAGAGACAGGGAGACAGAGTCTGAAGCAGACTCTAGGCTCTGAGCTGTCAGCCTGACATAGGTCTCAAACCCATCAACCGTGAGATCATGACCTGAGCTGAAGTTGGATGCTTAACCAACTGAGCCACCCAGGCGCCCTCTGGGTGGCTATATCCTTAAGCAAGTAATGAAAAATGTAGTTAGATAACTTGATCTACTAATGTCTTATTTTATTTTTTCCACTTTATTTACAAGGTATTAGTTTTACTTTGACAAAGAAGTCCTATTTGATATAAGAAAGAGGGAGATGTGTTTTGGTAAACAACAACAATAACAACAAAGGAACTGATAAAATAATGAATATTTTAAATTAGGTTTATGGAAAGATCAGTACTTGAAATTGTGATAGATAATTTCTTTATTGTTTTAGGACAACTAGACTGACTTTAAAATCATTGGCTAAACACCTTATGAAACTGTCATAGAGTGGAATGAATTCAAAGGTGATTTCATCATTACATATAAATAAAAGCAAATGAGCAAAGCTACAGGAAAATCCTTTGGACATTTTCTCATTAGAGAAACATGTGAAGTCCTATTGGTCATGAGTTAACTACTTGGAATATTTTAGATTTTGAAATTGCTGGGCCATTCACAGGGAAACAAATGTAGCCACTCTTTCTGTGGTAAAGACTTTCCATCTTTTGTTGTTGTTGTTGTTGTTGTTGTTATCCTTTTGCCATTTCATGTACATAATGGTGCTTGTGGTAGGGTATTACCTGTATTTCTAACTGCACTTTTAAGCCTAAAAAATTCTAGTACTTCCCAGTTAGCCAGCCAGACCCACTTGAACAAGTTAGGAAAAGAAATGCATTTGAAACACCAAGTCCCTGTCTTACAGAATGTGGCATTTCATGGAAAACACTGATCCAGACAGCAAGCTAGCAATATTCTTTTGTGTAGGGGAGAGCAGGTCACAGCAACGCAGTGTGGGGGAGAGTGCAGAGGTCTAGAGACTAGGGACATGCAGAACTGACAGCTTGCGCAGTCATGTTATGCAAGGTCAGTCACTCAAGAACAGACCTGTTAAATCTTGCATTTACTTCTTGTCTGTCACCAAGGTTGACCACTCTAACAGATGCAGATGACAAGAGGAAGGCAGCTGTAACAAAACAGAGCCTTGCCTCTCAGGGAAACATCTGTCATTGCCCTTTTCATTTAACCTCAGCACTGGGTCCCATTACAGAAATCTTCCTGATACCTCCCTAACTCTGGGCCAGATGGGCCCAGAAAAGACTGAGTTCCGTGAGAGTTGGGGGAAATAGAAAATAGGTGTATGAATATCTATGGCTGAAAACTCTTGAAAAAAACCATTTCTAAGATACATTTATTATTATAAGAGCCCCTAACTTATTTGGAAGAATAACAGCAGTGGAAGTATAGGAAATAAATTCTATCATCACTAAGAAAACAGCTGCCACAGGCAACTTTTAATATATAGTCATGGTACCTTAGAGGCCTTTTTATTTGTACCAACAGATTATGAGAATGAAAATATTGCCCTCCTTCACCAGATATATATAGTAGACCCTCGTTATTTATACATTTAGTATCTGTGAATGCTGAAGAACTTGGGAATCTGTTTTTTTTTGTGTGTATGTGTCTTTTTTTTTTTTTTTTTTTGAGAGACAGAGACAGTGTAAGCAGGGGAGGGTCAGAGAGAGAGGGAGACACAGAAGCCAAAGCAGACTCCAGGCTCGGAGCTGTCAGCACAGAGCCCAATGTGGGGCTTGAACCCATGAACCGTGAGATCATGACCTGAGCTGAAGCCAAAAGCTTAACCAACTGAGCCACCCAGGCACCCCAAAATCTTTTTTAAAAAGCTTTCTAGGTGACCTCTCCATTATAGCATTTTAGGACACTGACTTAGGCTCCAAAAGCATCAGCTTACCCACTGACAAACTGTGGCCAAACGGGAAAACTGGCATAGACTCTGTTTACTTCCCCCACCCTCATTCCAGAAACTTAGTCCATCTGTGAAAAAAACGACAATGGGAGGTGCTCTTCTTGGGGGTCACAATGTGCTCGTCTTTAGCTTAGAAATGTAAGTCTGAAGCAGTGTTTAGTCCCTGCTACTCCAGTCTACTCTGATTTTGGCTCATGACTTCAGGGCTTTTCTTTTTGAAGACAAATAGGGAACAATTCCAGTAAAATCAATTCATCCATCACCCCTTACACAGCCCTTCAAGATGCTCCCTCTAGGCTTCACCTCCTGCCTCTTCTACCTCTCCACCTCTTCTACCATTATCCCTTCACTTACTATACTCCATATGCATGGGTTTGTTAATTTGTACTTGAAGACAGGAAGCACGTTCCTGGCACAGGGTCTTAGCATTTATACTTCCCCACATACTCAGTGAGAGCTCTCGCTTGAATTAGCTTTCTTCTCTTTTGTTATTTTTTTCACTGTCTCAGCCCCACTACCCCTCCTTAGAATGTCAACCTCATGAGAATAGACTATGTCTTATTTGTCTGGGTATTCTCTGCCTACTATAAAATGGTTGGCACATATAAGTTCTTAATAAAATGTAGACTAACTGAATAGATATTTGCCCATAAAGGGATCTTTAGAATTCTTTTTGCCCCATTCTCATTGATATCCATCTAGTAAAGGGAATCCAAAATTTGATTAAATAGTCACTCTATGTTGCACTAACACATAGTCACATTTAGAACACATTATACTTATAATGAATTACAAGACACTCTCACACAACAAATAGAATGCAAAATACATTGTGAATGCTTCCTGGGTGGTTTGAGTAGTCTTGGGTATTTCAGAAGCAGGAACAGTACTAACAAAATCAAGTTATATTTTTGGAAATTGGCAGTAAGTAGAGGTGACTAAAAATAAGGGCATATGGAGGGAAGTGGAAAGAAATAACATTGGAAAGGTAGAGTCACGTTATGAATAGCTTTTCCTATTATGCAAAATATTCTCAATTTTATTTTGAAGAATGGGAAAATCAAAGGTTTCAAAATGGTGAAATAATTATGTCTGTATTTTAAAAACACCAGTGGTGGATAGCATATGGATTGGAACAATTCTGTTGAAATTAGTGAGGAGAGTTATGAGGAGTCAGGGAACATGGAAGAGCATGGGGTGGTGGTAATGAGAAAGGGGAAATAGATATTTTTCTGAAATTAAATCAACAGGATTTGGCGATAGTAATGGTGTGGAAAGAACATGTATAAGCAACCCATCTGATAGTTCTGTACTTCCCTGTGGGTGTGGGGTGGATGGAGAACTCTACTGAACAAAGGGCTTCAGAATAATCAAAGAAAGGGAAAACCAACAGTCCCTAGTCTCAAGGAATAAACAGTAGAAAGAAAAGAAAACGGTTGTTAGCATATCAAGAAATTTAGGATTTTGCACCAGGATTTAGAATTAATCAGGCACTGGATTGGTTTCTTTGGGAAAGATCTACGTTAAAATGAATACAGAGCAGAGATGTAAAGGATGATGTCAGAAGAGAATTAACTTGAAGGCAAGGAGAGATATTTAAGAGAACAACCAACAGGGAAAACTGATTTAAAATGAACAGTTATGGGGTGCCTCAGTTGGTTGGGCGTTCAACTCTTGATTTCAGTTCAGGACATGATCCCAGGGTTGTGGAATAGAGCATCTGTCAGGATATGCACTGAGCATGAAAGATTTTCTCTCTCTCTCTCTCTCTCTCTCTTTCTCTCCCTTCCCATCTTTCCCCTTTGCCTCACTCCTGCTCATCACAGTCCTTCTCTAAAAAAGAAACCAAACAACCAAACAAAAAATTCAGTTATACCAACTGACAACATAACCCTATTAAGATATGTATTATTAGGAGTACCCTCTTTGAGCTAGCCAGAAAGTTTCTTACATTTTCCCCCCTAATTCAGTCAGATCTAACAATATAATAATATCCAATCCAGGAAGTTAAAAAATGAAAAATACAGACTTTCTTGATAAGCAGGAAGGGACCAAGTGGAAATAATGGCAGCAGCTGCCCACCCTCACCCTGTTCTACTCCACACCACACTGGGGGAAGTTTTCACTAAAATGCACGAGACTGTTGAAGGATGCAGGCTTAATGGCACCTCCTTGACTACGATTCAGTAGTTCCCCTTCCCAAGGCTCCTACACGTGAATCAAAGGGAGGGGGGCACAGAGCAGCACAGCTGGGCTTCTAGGCACATGTGTATAGCACATCAATTGCAACACCTTCATTCTGTGGTCTACAAAGCTTCCCCATTCCATCTGCATTGTACTGCAGATGTGAGGTTTTTCCCCAATGACTCATACACTTTTAAAAATTACTCAAAAGGGACACCTGGGTGGCTCAGTAGGTTAAGCATCTGGCTTCAGCTTATGGCATGATCTCCTGGTTCATTGGTTCGAGCCCCATGTCGGGCTCTGTGCTGACAGCTAGCTCAGAGCCTGGACCCTGCTTCAGATTCTGTGTCTCCCTCTCTCTCTGACCCTCCCCCACTCCTCCTGTCTCTCTCTGTCTCTCACACAAAAATAAATAAAACATTTAAAAAAAAACCATACTACTCACAAAAGTAGGGGCTCAACTGATTTATCTTATTCAGGAGGATCAAGTTCAGTAAGATTTAGGCACCTTGTAACCATAATTTTTTTATGACTGGGCCATGTTCATCATTTAGAAGATAACTCACATTCATCATATATTTTAAACAAAAACAAACTTAACATCCAGAACTAAATATGTCCAAGATGGCTTTCTCTTTTCTTCTGTGGTGAGATCACTGCATCAATTCTTTAGAGATTCACCATGATAGGGCTGATCACAACTTTTCTCACCTCCGCAGCTGAGATCATCACAAAATTGTGATGATTCAGTTCAACTATTAATTGTTGCTTGAAGTTTTGAATAACCAAATATAAAACATGGAGTGATGAACTGGAACCTTCAGCTTCAGTTGCGCAAGCAAATTCGTTTAGAAAATTTTTTTGTTCATCTCACCTGACCTTCACAAAGAAAATGCATGCTCAATCAACACCTAGCTTCAGTGATTTCCAAGCCAGTCTTATTCATCTATGACTTCATAAAGTATATGGCCAAGATGCCATGCAGCAATAAAGTAAGTATTCAGTATTTAGGAATTGCTCTCTTTTAACTAATTTGCTTCATAAATAAGTTTTTATGCTTTTTCACTGTGATAGATTAGTCAGCCATCTGTAGCTAGCTGCAGAAATTTTGAAAAGTCTTCAACCTACATTACATGTGATCATACCTATAGTTATGTATTTTCATAATAATCTAGTACATACTTTAAAGAATCCCTGTAACTATTATTGCTAGCAATATTCTAATGGGAATATTTGGCTTGAAATTATACAGGAAGATTGTTCTCAAGGGCTTAGAGAGCATGGGATTGACTGTAAAACTACGGATTAGAAAAATAAAGAACTGAGTTAGGTCAACAGGATGATGGGTATATTTTCCTAATGTGGGTCTGAATATATTGGTAAGTCTGAATCACTTTACAAATGATTCAACTGTTGGAAGTTCTGCTTAAAATAGAATTTAGAACAATGAACATCATGTGCAAGGGATAAAATGGGATAAAGCCCATATGCTACCTCAGGAAGCTTATTGTCCAATATGGGCAACAGACTTTCATATATCAGACTCTAGTAAAACACATTACATGGTGATTATCCCCAAATGAGGGATAAACAGAGCACTATGTAAAGGTAATAATTCTGAGTGATATAATTAGGAAGGGCTTTGGGGAGGAGATGGCATTGAAACAAGGCTTTGAAAGAGAAGGGAATAAGACCTAAGGCTGATGGAATAGCACAACTGTCATATCCAGGTCAGAGATAATGAAGGAGGCCACAGGGATTGACAAAGAATCAAAAGTGTATTCAGGAAACGGCCTATAGTTGTAGGGGACTGGTGTGTGGAGCATCTATGATTAGACTTTTCATCATACTGGAGAGGAAATCAGAAGCCAATTTTGTATGTCAGAAACAGCAAAGACAGAATTGAAAGCATCATTCCAGGTAATTCTGTTTAACTTTATAATTCACAATTCTATATGTCAATCCAAAAAGGCGTACTGATGATACTGAATAATTTTCTAGTCTCCAGTGATACTGTGGGAAGGTGTAGTTTCATGTAATTGCATGGATCCATTATGAACATTCAGATCCTTCAGAATTTTTAATTGAGTGGCAGCTAATTGCTCTCCTCACACCAAGGTTCCAGGTATAATCACTGGTGGTTGTTCTCATTCATCAATAATGCTCACTATATTACAGTGAATTAGTCCATGAGTATCTTATGAAACTCTTTATTAAGTTTCTCTTATTGCATTGGGAAGACCCGTACCAAGAACAGATAATTTGCCTGAAATGCAATCATTAATTTGGCTCCCATTACTCAATCTCTCTGATTCTTTGTAAATTCACTGTGTTATTGGAGATTTAACCATAGTCTGACAATTCATTTATGTGTAGGACCAAAGTCTGCATCTGAAGGGCTCTATGTACTTCCAATATACTTTTGAAGAAGGATGGTATGGTTGGTCCTCCTTTACTCATGTAAAAAATCAGGTTCCGTTTAATAAATACATTTAAAAAAATACATGTCAGTAGGAGTGGAAGTAGAAAATGAAACTATTTATCATCAAAACCATATAGCCATTATAACCTAGTGCTAAGGAAAAGAACAAATTCAGAGTACTGCCAGTAAGATATTGCCTCAGGGTAAAGATGAATTGAAGACTGTGGTTATAAGACTCTTGCTAAGACTCCTGAAATGATTAAGGTGCCTACTAGATCCTCTTACATGGACAAAAGAGTTCCTACAAAGATTAAGGTTTTGGTCTATAGATGCCCGAAACTGCCAAACTATCTGTAATTGAGTCTCTAGAGAGAGAGAGGCATGTCTTAAAAAGAATTACGAGTGTCATATATTTTGGTGCCACAATATTTGGAACTTACAACATTTTTGAAAAGAGCCATACTGGGGAAAGTACTGCAAACTTTAACTAAAAGACTGAAATCATTTGAGATATAAAAAGGACCCATCTTCCCCAGCAGAATTCAGTGTGGGAAAACTGTTCACTCTTCTAATGGAAGTTCTTATTACTTTTATCCTGTCCCTGTTCTACCTTTGTGTGTTGGATGTGTACTGGGCAGAAAACTTGTCATTGTATTAAGAGGTCTCTGGATCAAGAAAAACTACATTTAGACCTGATGTAGATCACAAAGCTTTGGACTTTGAATCTGATGCTGTCATTAGATAAGACCTCTAGAGGGTCATAGGGATTAGGATGAGTGCATTTTATATGTGGGAAGGATATAAATTAATGTAAACAGAGAGGTGACTTAAAAAACAACAACAGCAACACTTTCCCCTTCCCTCCCACTGCCTCATTGCTGCTGGGCTTGGTCATGTGATTTGCTTTGGCCAATAGGACATTAGTGAAGATTACATAAGCAAATGCTTGAATTACGTTCACATGATTGTGCTTCTGTCACTGTGATAAGGACATGCTCTGTGGAGCCCACTGGTGCCAGGAAAAGGAAGATGTGGATAGGAGTCTGCTCAGCTCTCCTGCACACCTGCAACTTGAAGTTGTCACCCTAGTCAACTCTAAACCTATGTGGATGAGAATGGAGCTTACTGCTGTCATACCACTGAATTTGGGATATCTTTGTTATACAGCAATGGTTAACTGATAGAATACTATATCCTAGGCACCTGGTTAAGCTCTACACACTTAGTCATTTATTAACCTTGTGAGGTGTATTATTAGCTCCATTTTGCAGGAAAATGGAGTTTAGAGAAGCTCTATAATCAAGTGTAAGTTTATAAACATACTCTGCTTTTGATGAGCATACTCAGTGGATAGGACAAGAAGGCATGTTTTTCTCTCACTGCTTTTGACCTGAGTAGAAATAACACTAACTGAGTGCTGGCCTGGGGCCCAGTGGTAAAGCCAGACAAAGTTGATTTGGGGCCATGCAATTGCCTCAACTTTATGTTGCTATTCCTTCTTCCAGGGGAGTATACTACTCTTATCTTCCAAGTACATGTTTTTTTGTTGTTGTTTTGTTTTGCTTTTTTATTTTTTGCTTGAGTCCTCAAATCAAAACAAAAAAGATCTGAAATATTTGCTTGGTGAAAGAAACTCATCAGTACCATGGGGTCTTGATACCTACATTTGATCCTATCTCTAAATGAAGAATTTAGAGCTTTGTATCCTTTTAAATATATTTGAGGTAAATGTGAGCAGGACACAAAGATTGTTCAGACTATGGAGAACCCGTTCAGTTCAGCCATATCATGGTAGGTAAATCCAGTTCTGAGGGGAGGGAGCACAGGAATGAGTGCAGAGTAGTTTGTAAGAAAGTGCAAAATGTAGATTTGAGCTCAGTGTAAGAGCTGGACATTTTACATATGTTCTAGTGTAGCACGTAGCCCACCTGCAAAGAAACTACACTAATGAAGCCATGTTATGAGGTTCCACATACCCCTTTCATCTTCTTTTGGGTTCCCGGACCCAATTCCAATGTATGTTTGGAGTTTATCACACAAACCAAGAAATTTTTGGATACCAGCCGGATGTCTGAAAATTCAACTCAATTCTGGCACTATCCATCTGGAGACGGCATCAGATTCTATAGGTTAATCGTCGTTCAGTCCAACAAGAATGGAACCCACTCCCTTCAGATGCCAGTCACAAACCAGCTTGTTGTTACCTGTGCTTCCAACAACTGCCTAAAACTCAAAGGTTCCCATGACTCCCTCCTTGAGTTTCATTAATTTACTAGAGCAGCTCACAGAGCTCAGAAGCATTTCACTTACTAGACCACTGGTGTTTATGATAAAAGGATAGAACTCAGGAACAGCCAGATGAATGAGTTGAATAGGGAAAGGCATTGGAAAAGGGCACAGAGCACCCACACCCTCTCTAGCACCTCCATGCATTCAACAGACAGAAAGCTCTCTAAGCCCCATCCTTTTGGGTTTTATGGAAGCTTTATTACATGGACATAATAATTAAACCATTGACCATTGAGGACTGAACCCAGTCTCCAGCTCCTCTCAGTCAGTGGGTGGGCCTGAAAGTCCTGGTTCTCTAATCACACAGTTGGTTCTCCAGACAGTGAGTGCCCTCTTCCTTAGGTGGGGTCCAAAAGTCACCTCATTAACATAACAAAAGGCATCAATTTTTCCCTCCCTATCACAGGAAATTCCAAAGGTTTTTAGGAGTTGTGAGCCAGGAACCTTGAACGAAAACCAAATTATAATTATATACATATGTATTAATACACACATATGTACATATGTATAATATATATGACTACACATATAAAACTGTATATATGTGTGAATAATACACACACATATACTATACTACATATACATATATAGTTTCTTATAAATCACAATATCACAATCTACTCCGAAAAGTCAAATCTTGACCAAAATACATAGGGGTACTGTCCTGTAACCCTTCTCACCAAAAGTAAATAACTTCAAGCAGTTCTTGGGGAAAATCCTTTTAACCATTTCATAGCAAACTATGCCTTATATTATGTGGAGTCCACTTTCAGATATCTTGGTTTTGCTTCATTAAGGAAACTGGTAAAAATCCTTAGCCAAGGAAAAATTTCCCCAACCCTCATTAGGATAGAACTTTTTTTGTGCAATTTAATTCCCTACTCCCTTCTGAAAAGATATTGACATGGCTAATAAAATACTAAGCTATTTTCTGATAAGCTTCATGAAAATTAATAAGAATAAAATTTGTTTTTAGGAAAACTGTCACCCATTCTTTCACAAGTCTAGTTTTACTTTGCTGTTCTTTTTGTATTTGGTTTAACAAATATAAATTGGCCTCCTAACAGCAAAATTGTAATGAAATGTTTGCCTGTAACAAACATTGCAAGATTATAACCAAAAACAAATCAATAACTAAATTATCAATACTGGAAAAAATTTTAAAAACCTAAGTCTGGGCCAATTTCTCCTCTCATTCTGCTGCTTGAGGATAACTCTGTGAGGTTATTCTGTTCTGTTTATAGCCAGTATCTAAGACGGGGGAGCTAAATTCAGCCATGGTGGGCCCAACATGATACAGTGGACCCAGGATAATATTTGCAAAATGTCTGGGATGAAACAGCTACTCACTGTTGGTTACCTTCCTTCCTTTTTCATTCCCTGTGCTCAGAACAACCATAACTGTCAAATGGTTTTAGGGCAAGATTTGCCCTCAAGCATCAGGCTCTTGACAGTCTGCTCATGACTTTTCACCATTTCTACTTGAAGTATTGCCTTTATGTTTTTTTTTTTTTAACAGAAATCTCTTCTTTCAATATACTCCACTAATCACAGAACGATCTGCTGTATCTGTGTGGCTGACCCAGAAGGCTGTTCTTTATTGAAATTGACCGTGCTTGTTCCTATCCGATGGGTGGGGATTGTATCTGTGTGGGGATGAAACAGGTGTGGGGGTTTGTTCTCATCCTTTCAACTCAAAGGACCACTTGATGGCTGAGGTCAAGCTGAGAATAGATCCCTCCCCACTGGGCAAAGACCCAGCTTCCAGGACACTTTCTGTCTGACATCATTAAAGCCCACCCTGGACAGAAGCCCAGGGTTGTCCATTTTCCACCTCATGCCCCCTGTGGTGTGTGCAGGCTAACTATCACATTTAATCACTGCAGGAAATCGGACACATGGGGACAAGGATCTTTATTTTGTATAGGGAAAAGCAGAGTCTCAAAGAGATTAGCTGAGTTTTCCCAAGGTCATATGGCTAGTGAGTGAAGGAGGAAGCTCCCCATGCCAGCTGACTGTCGAATCCCTGTGCTCTCAGTGCACCTTCCTGTATCTGCAATGCCTGGCATGTTGCCGCGGACGTTGCTGTACAAGGTACGGGCTGGAGACCAGCTGCACCAGCAGCTCCAGGAACCTGTCAGCAATACAGATGCTGAGGCACCACCACACAATATGACTCAGAATCTTCATGTATACTAAGATCCCCAGGTGACTTGTATGCACATGGACACTTGAGAGGCATAGAGACAGGGCTTAATATGCGGTTACTAAAGTCATAGAGAGTATGAAAGAACTTTTTAAAATATGTAGGATAAGTCAAGAAGTTATGTTATCAGTCACACAGGAGACCGAGAAGACACCAGAGGGAATAGATGGAAGGCAACGTGCAAAGGACAGCAGAGAAGAATTTCTCTGCAGTAAATTTCAGACTGAATAGACTCTGCGTACTAAGTAGGACACAGGGGAAAACAGCATCAATTCATATCTATAAATGCAAGACACACTTTAGAACACTTAGGATAAGGAAAAAACTGACAAAACTTCCAGAGAGAAGAAACAGATTTACCAGGGAATGAGAAGCAGAGATTTAAGTTGTAAAAAAAAATGTAATACTAGACAAAAGTCTGAGGGAAAATACACTTGCACCTAGCATTTCACGCACAGTGAATCTACTAGTCAAAGATGAGCAAAGAACGTTGATTCCGTTAGGATTCTTAGTGGCAGATCACAGAATTGTCTCCCTCAAGCTCAAGCAGAAAGAGACACATGACAGGTAGCTCACAGAACCAGGCCAGCGGGACACACAGCCAGGAACAAGGCAGCCAGAGGTGGAACACTGACCTAGACCTTGGGGTAGAGCTGTGGACAGGATCCTGGAGCCACCATTCCAGGTAATCCCTCACTCCTCCCACCACACCCCTCCCACCTTTGAAAGCTGGCTCCAACCCTTTTAGGTTTATCTTTCAGCCCTGGGGCCTAAGAGGCCTGTGGGAGTCTTCCATGGAGTGCC
>NC_043701.1:86690361-86699869 GCF_006229205.1 Suricata suricatta
GAACAAGGCAGCCAGAGGTGGAACACTGACCTAGACCTTGGGGTAGAGCTGTGGACAGGATCCTGGAGCCACCATTCCAGGTAATCCCTCACTCCTCCCACCACACCCCTCCCACCTTTGAAAGCTGGCTCCAACCCTTTTAGGTTTATCTTTCAGCCCTGGGGCCTAAGAGGCCTGTGGGAGTCTTCCATGGAGTGCCACCTGCTGGCAGATAGGACAGGATGGCTGCCAGTGGGTGAATCACATGTCAGCTGGCTTTACACATTAGGAGACAACCCGCCCCAGCACTACTTGGACGCAAAAGGAGCTGCTGTACAGCATGCCAGTCTCCAAGCGGCTGGGGAGAGCCCGCGGACTCCAGTTAGGATGGTGCCACGTATCAGCAGGCACAAGAGTCATCATTTTCTCAGCATTAAGGATAAGGTTTTCTGAAGAAGAACTCCTGCATAAAAAAATAAAATGCAGGAAACATATATGTGTAGAAAACTCAGGGGTGGGAACTGAGTCAAAATTCATAGCCTCTGGGTTTTAGTAGTAATCTAAGGGGTTATTGGAAAATAACCAGTAGATTCCTTAGCCTCTTTATTTTGGATTACCTTTTAAGCCTTAAAGATTTTAATTTCTTTGTAAACTGAAATTTCAATTGTAATTTTTTAAAATGAAAATAACTTTATTTTGGGAATATATGAATAAAATATGCTCATATACAAATACTCAGAAAATAAAATAATTTTAAGGTAAAAATTACAAATCAATCAGAGCCCACCATCCAATAAATTTATCCCTAGCTTTATGATGTTTTATGATGATCATATATAGGTACAGAGAAAAGAAAAGAAATGTAAAAATGTATTTTTATTTTGATATTTACATAGTGAGGTCATACTATATATGTTGCAGTGAAACATGTCTTTTTCATCTCACTATATCATGGTATCTTTCCACGTTAATATATACACATGTATATATATGTATATATACACATATATTCCATTTTATGAATATATAGGAATGTGTTTAGTTAATTTCATATTGGTGGATATTTAGATTATTTCTAATGTGGGGCTATTGTAAGCAAGGAGATTATGAATTGAATTATGTGTCATATTATGTATCACCTCCAACAAATTCATATATTAAAGATATACCACCCAATGTAACTATTTTGAAGTGGGGGGGGACTTTAAGGATATAACTAAGTGTAAAGGAGGTTATGAGGGTGGAGTCCTAATCCTGTAGGACTGATGTCCTTAAAAGAGGAGGAAATACAGAGTTCTACTTCCATGCACACATAGAGGAATGGCCATGTGAAGACACACTGAAAAAGCAACCATCTGCAGGGAAAGGAGAAAGGCCTAAGAAGAAACCAAATGGCCAACACCTCGTGTTGAATTTCTAGCCCTTGGAACAGTGAGGAATAAATGTCTGTTGTTTCACCACCCAGCTTGGGGTATTTTGTTATATCATCCCCACCTAGCAGGCAGAGACCACAGCCAGGCTAATGGGTGTGAGGTCTTCATGCGCACTTACTTCCATGTTCCTAATCATTAGTGATGTTGAACAGGAAAGAGAACACACAGAAAAACACAAATTTTTCAAACTTTCAAGTTCTACAGCTAGTCTTTCTTCACAAATATTTTACCAACTAAAGTTCTTAACAATAGTGGCTTATTTGCCCTCTCCAGTATCCACGGGTAATACTTATCATATAACTTTGAAACAACAATGATCACCTACAAGGAAAATGTTGCTGTAAGCTCCTTTGATTATAGTTATAAGGTGCTACATTTCTTCAGTATTACACATGGATTTAGCAGGCTTTGCATTAAAAAAACATACTTATTGCATTGAAAGCTACATTTTTAACATTCAATCGACCTTTAGAAAGATTAGATAAGATGTAATACCTAATTTGATTCTTTTATACCTGAATTTCTTCAAACTTTCCTAACCCTGCACCTCTAATTCTCAAGTATTCCATGTGGTCTCCCATCTTCCTACAGACTTTTGGATGATAGTTAAGTTTACTTGTTGAATCCCTAGTTCAATTCACTTTCCCTCTGTTAACATACTCAGTACATAGCAGTTATCCTTTTATAAAGAAGAAAGAAAAAGAGAGCAGGAAAGCATACTCTTAAGTGAGGAAGTTCAAAGTTCTTAAATTATGGCCCAAGCATTCATGGACATGTTGCTTTCATCACAAGTGACGCTTCCCTTTCTCTATCCTATTAACTTTAAGGGGTCAAATCTACTAGTAAATCTTCTTTTACTACCATGCCCTTCAGGGTGCCTGAGTGGCTCAGTTGGTTGAGGAAAAGACTCTTGGTTTTAGCTCAGGTCATGATTTTCCAGTTTCATGAGTTCAAGCCTGCACTGGGCTCTGCGCTGGCAACCCAGACCCTGCCTCAGATTCTGCGTGTCTCTCTCTCTCTCTCTCTCTCTCTCTCTCTCTCTCTCTGCCTCTCCCCAACTTTTTCGGTCTCTCTCAAGATAAATAAATAAACTTAAAAAAAATGCCCTTCAGTTAGGAGGTGGATGCAGCAAAGTAGCCTTCTGCTCTTGCCTTGCCTCTTGAATCTCAGATTTTAGTGACTCCCTGGCTATGGCGGTGACTTGTTGATAATGCCACTGATAAACAGAAGATGAACATTTCCAGGTTTAGATGTTCTCTGACAAAATGCCCTGGCTTGTGTGGAAACTGCTTGGAGATTTCCTTTTCACTGAACTGTGTACCCCATTTTGACTTTTTGTGCTTTTCTAATCAAAACAAGAACGAACCATTTAGTTACTTTCTTTCTCAGAAATATAAAAAAATATATACACATCCACTAAAATGAAGAGGAAGCCATAGAATGATACAGCCTGCAGGCATACACAAAAACAAAAAAATAGAACATGAAGCAAATATAATCTTTGTGGGGGCATTTAGAGAATAATCACCAATCACCTTCCCACAGGCAAGAAAAGAAATAGATAGTTCATATAAATGAAGTCATGCAGTATATGTCCTTCTGTGATTAGCTTATTTCCTTGGCAAAATGTCTTCAAACTTTATCCATGTTTTCAAATATTGCAAAATTCCCTTCTTAAAAGGCTGAATAATATTCCATTGTATGTATATAATATCTTTTCTTTATCCAGTCATCTATCTTTGGACATTTACTTGTTTCCACACTTGGCTATTATGAATAGTCCTACCAGTCGTCAACAAATATATTAAAAAATATTCAACGTTACTAATCATCAGGGAATACAAATCAAAACTATAGTGAGTTGTCACTTCATACCTGTCAGAATGATTAGTATGAAAAAAAAAGGCTGCAAGGGTCAGTGTGGATGTGGAGGAATTCAAACGCTCACACACTGTTGGTGAGAATGCAAAATGGGCAACTGCTATGGAAGATGCTAAGGAGGTTCCTCAAAAAATTAAAAATAGAACTACCAAGTTCCATCAATTCCACCTCTGTTTATTTATCCAAAAGAACTGCAATCAAGGTCTCAAAGAGATAATAGCATTCCCATATTCAGAGGTGAGTCTTAAAATGTGAATAGATTGAATGACGTCCGGTTAGAAACCTAGCTGGAGCAAAAGTCTCCCCTGAGACAAAAGTGTTGTGTGCAGACTGGCAACCATAAACTGTACACTGGCTAAGTGGAGGCAAGCAAAGAATGAAGTAAGAAATTGCTAGGTCACCTGGAGCGGGCATGACGGCTTCTGTAGTATGCCATGGAGCTTGCTTTTTTACCGTCGAGGAGGATGTTCACCAAAGCCATGTAAAGAGTACAGTGGCACACTCAATCCTAGAATCACACATTTGACCGGATGGACTTTCGTTGGATGCACCTGGTTGGTTTGGGGATGGAATAAATCTAGAGGTAGATATCTAGAAAGGAGTCCATGGCAATGTTCTAGGAGGAAGAATACAAGGACATGACATACAGCCAAGCAAGGAGGGTAGAAATAAAACAGAAGTGAGAAATTTTTAGCTAGATGGAGGATGAGGGAGAAGATCAATGAGGGGGAGGAATCATTGTGATCATCTGGGTTTCTCGTTTAGGAGACTGTGTACTTGAGAGTGCCCCAAACTTAGTGATAATTCAAAACTATGAACCTTTTCAGGTCTGTAGAGGACAAGCTCCATTCTGATGCCCATGTGATGATTCCTTGACGGTATGCTAAGAAAAACTCTTGGCCAGTGCTCCTTAGACTATCTGTGACAAAGAACCTATTTTTTGTTTTGTTTTGTTTTTAAATTTCCAATCCATCATGAACTACGAAAAATAAGTAACTAGGAAAAGTGGAAAAAAGTATCTGGGAGGAGTAAACAAAGGCATACGAAAGAAAAGCTCAAATAAACATAAAATGACTCCGTCAAACCACTATCAAAGTTTCTCTTATTCTTGATTTCTTTGTTACATTGTTATAGACCTGGAAGTTTGTCTTTGACACGGACTGACAAGTTTTACCCATCTTTAATGAGATATAATTGGTATACAAAACACTTCATGTAGTTAATATATACAATTAATGTAAAGAATTTGATGACTTTCAAAATATGTCAATACTTGTGTTACCATAATACGATTGATAATTTTTAAGGATAACATATATAAGGACACAGGCAAAGTTGGTTTCCAGAAACCAGAAATTGTGGTTAAAAACTGGGTTAGCAAATGTTCTGTTTTATACAGCTTATGACTGCTATCTTCCTAATTTATTTATAGTCCCCCCTCTTACTCTTGAAAATGTCTTCATTTGGGGTGAAAGACCTATACTCTGAACACTATAAAACACTGATGAAATAAATTGAAGATGCCACAAAGAAATGGAAGACATTCCATGTTCATCAACCAGGAGAACAAAATTACTATACAAGACTACCCAAAGCAATCTACACATTTAATGCAATCCGTATAGAAACACCAGCAGCATTTTTTCAGAGAGCTAGAACAAACAATCCTACAATTTGTATGGAAACACAAAAGACCCTGAATAGCCAAAGCAATATTGGAAAAGCAAAGCCAAGCCGGAGGCATCACAATTCTGGACTTCAAATCATATTACAAAGCTGTAGTGATCAAAAGAGTACAGTACTTGCACAAAAAAATAGATACAAAGATCAATGGAACAGGAATAGAAAACCCAGAAGAAGACTCACAACTATATATGGTCAATTAATCTTTGACCAAGTAGGAAAGAATATCCAATGGGAAAAAGATAGTCTCTTCAACAAATGGTGTTGGGAACACTGAACAGCAACATGCAAAAGAATGAAACTGGACCACTTCTTACACTATACAGAAAAACAAATTCAAAGTGAATTAAAAACCTAAACACTGAGACTTAAAAGCACAAAAATCCTAGAAAAGAACATAGGCAGTAACCTCTCTGACATTGGCCATAATAACTTTTTTATAGATAGGTCTTCTGAGGTAAGGAAAACAAAAGAAAAAACAAACTGTTGGACCTACATCAAAATAAAAAGCTTCTGCATGGCAAAACTAAAGGGCAACCTATATCATGAGAGAAGATATTTGTAAATGAACTACCTGATAAAGGTTTAGTATCCAGGGGTACCTGGCTGACTCAGTCAATTGGGCAACTGACTCTTGATTTCAGCTCAGGTCATGATCACAGGTTGTGGGATTGAGCTACCCACTGGGCTCCAAGCTGAGAGTGGATCCTGCTTAAGACTCCACTCCACCCCCCCCCTCCGCCACCACCGTCTCTATCCCTCTAAGAAAATAAAAAGGGGCACCTGGTAACTCAATTGGTCAAGCTTCCAACTCTTGATTTCAGCCCAGGTGATGAGCTCAGGTTTCCAGAACTGCTTGGGATTCTCTCTCTTACTTTCTCTGCCCCTACCCCACTCATATGCATTATTTCTCTCTCTCTTTCTCTCTCAAGCTGAATAAATAAGAATTTTTATTTTTATTTATTTAAAAAAATTTTTTTTACATTTATTTATTTTTGAGAGACAGAGAGAGACCGAGCATGAACAGAGAGAGAAAGAGACTCAGAATCTGAAGCAGGCTCCAGGCTCTTTGCTCGTGGTCTGCACATAGCCTGACGCAGGGCTCAAACCCACGAACCGTGAGATCATGACCTGAGCTGAAGCCGGACGCTCAACTGACTGAGCCATCCAGGCGCCCCAATAAGCATTTTTAAAAATTAAAAAATAAATGTATTTCTGTTAGACTTTCCCCATCATATATAGAAAAGGGTTAGTATACCAATATATAACAAACTTATCAAACTGAACATCCAAAAAAAAATAATACAATTAAAAATGGACAGAAGACATTCTTTTCCAAAGAAGACCTACAGATGGCCATAGACACATGAAAAGATGCTCAATACCACTCATTATCAGGGAAATGCAAATCAAAACTACAATGGGATATCCCCATCATATATAGAAAAGGGTTAGTATACAAAATATGTAACAAACTTATCAAACTGAACATCCAAAAAATATATAATGCAATTAAAAATGGACAGAAGACATTATTTTCCAAAGAAGACCTACAGATGGCCATAGACACATGAAAAGATGCTCAACATCACTCATTATCAGGGAAATGCAAATCAAAACTACAATGGGATATCACCTCACATCTGTCAGAATGGCTAAAATCAACAAAACAAGAAACAATAGGTGTTAGCAAGGATGTGGAGAAAAGGCAGCCCTCTTGCCCTGTTGGTGGCAATGCAAACTCTGGAAAACCATATGGAAGTTCCTCAAAAAATCAGAAACAGAATTACCCGATGATCCAGCAATCACACTACTATGTATTTACTCAAAAAATATAAACATAATAATTCGACTGTCAAATTATCCCTTATAAACATAAAGGGATACATGCATCCCAGTGTTTATATCAGAACTATCTACAATAGCCAAATTATGGAAATAGTCCAATGTTCATCGATCAATAAAGACAATGTGATTATACACACACACACACACGAATATTACTCAGCCATAGAAAAGAATGAAATCTTGCCATTTGCTGTGATGTGGATGGAAATAGAGTGTATTATACTAAGTGAAGTAAGTCAGAGAAAGACAAATCCCATATGATTTCACTCATGTGGAATTTAAGAAACAAAACAAAGGAGCAAATGGAAAAAAAGAGAGAAAGGCAAACCGAGAAACACACTCTTGACTGTAGAGAATAAACTGATGGCTACCAGAATGGAGGAGTGGTTGGATTAAATAGGTGATGGGGAATAAGCCATGAACTTGTGATGAGCACTTGGTGATGTATGGAAGTGCTGAATCACTATACTGTGATTCCAAATCCTGAAACTAACATTACACTGTGTTAACTAACTGGAATTTAAATTAAAATTTAAAAAAAAGAAGAAAATGACCTCATTTGTATAATAAACAACACGGTCAATCTACTTTTAAAGAGCAAAATATGATCACATATAGATGCTCTGATACTTCCTCCTATAGGATTTCTTCATGTACTGGTAGCATAAAACCAGTCTGGGAAGCATCATGGAACTATGGAAAGCTGATTTACTTCAGATTTGGTAAATCCGGCTTGTGGGAGAGTCGACAGGCAGGACCAGGCAGTTGCTTTTGAGCTCATGGGATCAAAGATTTCCTTTTAATATACATAACCTTTTCCTTCCCATATGATCTGTCAATGTTCTCATCAGAAACTATGCCTTCAATACAAGTCCCCTTCTGACAAAGACATCTTTTGCTTTCTGAATCATATTTATCTATTTTGTTGATATAATTCATTCTGCTTTTATCATAGAGCAGAATCTGCCACAACATAATTTCCATCCTAAATTTCTCCTCCAGTTTAAGATGGTAAAATTTCCTCCTAATAACACTGCCTAGCCCTTCCTCATTATTACATTGTCCTTCTAACATTTTGTATTTCTTAAATAACTTTAAAATTTTTTAAATTTATTTTTTGAGAGACAGAGAGAGACAGCGCGAGTAGGGGAGGGTCAGAGGGAGGGAGATACAGAATCTGAAGCAGGCTCCAGGCTCTGAGCTGTCAGCACAGAGCCCAACGTGGGGCTCAAACCCATGAACCATGAGATCATGACCTGAGCCAAAGCTGGACACTTAACCAACTGAGCCACCCAGGTGCCCCTAAAATTTTTATTTTTTTTATGTACAGAGCTAACATCTGACTTTTCCACATTTTTCTCCCCTGCTTGGTAGTATCCATTAAAACAAACACAACACATGCTGTTACCATTGTAAACTCTACTAAAACACTGACAGCCCATTACATGGATTGTCAGTTACTATTGTTCACAGCTGATGCCACTTCATTTTTAACGGACTTAAAATTTTCTTGCAAGGTATCTCTCTGAGAAGTTAGGAAGAAAAAAGTGGAAAAATATTTTGGACAGTGAGTGTTGGGGGAGCATTGAAGGGGGTTATTTGATATAACAGTTCTCACAAGCAAAACGCCAAATTCAAAAACTGACATGTAAGTATTGGGGCTATTTAAAAGGGGCCAAGAGGGGCACCTGGGTGGCTCAGTTGGTTAAGCCTCCGACTTTGGCTCAGGTCAGATCTCACGTTCGTGGGTTCGAGCCCCACGTCAGGCTCTGTGCTGACAGCTAGCTCAGAGCCTGGAGCCTGCTTCCAGTTCTGTGTCTCCTTCTCTCTCTGCCCCTCCCCCTCTCATGCTTTGTCTCTCTTTGTATCAAAAATAAATAAAACATTAAAAAAATTTTTTAAAAGGGGCCAAGAAAGCATATCTACAAGAAAACTTTGTGAGGGACAAGGTAGACCCAGGTGAGTCAGGACAACTAAGTAAAGCTTAATTTACTGGCATTGACAGTGGCTATTAAGAAGACAGTCGATAGATTAAAAAAAAAAGAAAAATGACTATTGCAGGTCTTTTGTGTGGTTATGCACAGTTGCTTACAGTACTGGTTTATTTCACCTAACAGTCAAGTTTTATGAAATGTCATTAAAATGAAGATGTGTGGACTAAAAAAGATTTCACCATGCAGCACATTTATGGTGTCAGGACACAATTATTTGCAGTGAGATATATTTAAGTATATTATTGAAACAATATCATTATTGGATTATTGGCTGTTATACAGGGATTTTCAGAAGGAGTTGAAGCTGTTGGCAGCGGTTAATGAGATTTCCTATTTTTCCTCCTTCATTCAGCTTTTAATAACCCCAGCAGGCTCGTCTCTTATCTCAGGCGCTGCCAACAAATAGTTGCAGGAGAAGAACCGCCTATGAGGTGGCTCAGGTCCTCCAGCGCTGCTGCACATGGGCTTAGGCGCTGTAGGACCATCTCTTTATTCAGACCTGATCCCCTCTATCACGTCGTGTGCTCTGTCATAAATGATAACCCTGAGTTTCTTCTTGTTTGCTGACAACATGCCAGCTAGGCACTGTGCAGTGTTGCAGGGAAACAGATTTTCTTTGAAGTGTTTGCTTTAGGGCTTTTCAAAGGTTTGTCTTGGTGCTAGCTACACCTTTTGTATCTCAAATTTATA
>NC_043701.1:86699969-86706916 GCF_006229205.1 Suricata suricatta
CTGAGTTTCTTCTTGTTTGCTGACAACATGCCAGCTAGGCACTGTGCAGTGTTGCAGGGAAACAGATTTTCTTTGAAGTGTTTGCTTTAGGGCTTTTCAAAGGTTTGTCTTGGTGCTAGCTACACCTTTTGTATCTCAAATTTATATATATAAGGTCTAGAATTAGAGAATTACACAACCAAACAAAAAAACACAGCAAAACCCTGATTACTATTTGGGCACCAAATGAGTTTCACGTGTCCTTCTATCCTGGTAGGTAATGAACTAAGTTTATTAAACAATCTCATTCATCTTTCCTTGGAGATGTCCAAGCTGTTTATGTGCGGGCATGTATAGACTCTCAGTTATTTGCTCCATTAAGCAGGGGGTAAAGAAAATGGTACGGGGTCCTTTTGGACACACAGGATTTTAACATCACAGGAATTTATACGCAAGCCTGATAAAAATAAAGCAATACTCTGTAAAATGTGTAATTATTGCAAAAAAAATTCTGAGAATCTTGCTATCACTTGCTATGGTTAGCAGCATAAAGTCTATTGCCCGATTTTTTTTTTTTACATAGTATATATCACAATTGGAAGGTAACTACAAGCTCTATGCTTCTACTAAATAATTACTATAACCATTAGTAGAGGCAGTTTACATGGCTGGAAGTGTCTCCATCTTTCATACGGTTCTTCCTCATTCAGTGTTTTGATGATGACGTGACTGACTGCAACCATTTGTTGGGGAGACGTGGAAATTTGACAGTTTTCAACAGTCCTTAGAGCTCTAGGGATCTGATTTTTTTCTGCTATGTTGAAGATGGGTTTTTCGTTTTAAATCCTGTGATTTGCTTGTAAAATTCATCCCATCTCTGCCCCTTGTGATTTTTGCAGTTGGTATGAAATGAGAAAATTGAGGTAAATGCTACCAGTAGAATGTCCTCACAACAACGCATCTGCCAACACAACAGGTGTGGTCCTTGGTTTTTCTACCAGGGCCATGGTGATGGCCTCCTCCCTGGCTTTGCTCCCTCAGTTTCCTTCTCCTTTACTCAAGTTTCTTTTCACGTGCCACTTCCTCAGAGAAAAATGCCCTGGTTTCCCAGTGGAAAACAACACCTGATCACTCTCTTTTCTATTGCCTTGCCTTATTTCTCTTTGAAACAGGTGCCTGTTATTACTTGAAAATGTTTACTGACTCTTTCCCCTTTAGAATGTGAATTTCCTTGGTTCATGAATTTGTTCTCTGCTGTGCCTGTAAAACCTAGGAAAGTCCTTGGCCTACAGTATATACCTAATAAACATTCATTATAAAGGAATAAATATTGGAGTGAAGGACTTCAACAACCTGTATTTTGGACTCAGCCTGTACTTTCCGATTAAGTTCTTTTCAGCTTACCTTTTAACTCAGAAAAGAAACCCTGTGGCACAGCATCCCATTTTGGGAATGGAAACGACCCCCTCAAGCTACAGGGCTGTCCTAATGTAGGGTGAGTCACACCCCGAGATTGGGGGCACAGAAGCTCTTTCCAGGAAGCAGCTTTGTTCCTACCAGCACAGGTGCACACGACCGTATTACAGAGTCGTGAGGGACGTCGCTCACGCACACATCACCAGGTTGCCTTCCCTCGTCTTGAGGTTTTCACCACGTTCCTTAGAGAGGGGCTCTACTGCACGAAGGCCAGCCAGACCCCACTGATGGACCCCCAGACAATGATGGCCTGGTCTTCACTGCCCACCTGCAGGTACCCAGTGAACTTTGGCCTCCATTTTCTTATATAAACCTAGAAGTATTTTCAGTACTTTAGAGACAGTTTTTGAGATGTTAGTCAGCTCTCTTCCCTATATCGGCCTTATTGAAATAAATTCCTTTCTGGCTTCATCACCACTCATCTTTCTGTCTTTGGATTTTGTCGAGGCAAGTGGCCAGTTTGGGTCCCTCCAAGCCAGGTACTCTTGCATTCTAGGCCCCAGTTGCAGTAGGTCTGAATGGCTTAACACATTTGTATTGTAGTGAGAATTTCTACAATATTCTGTGCACACACATCAGGTCACACACGCAACACCACAGGTTCCTACTCAAGATGGCAATATAAGAGGTGAACTCACCTCCTCCCACAAAGATACCAAATCTAGCTACACTTGGATCAACTTCCTCCGGAAAAAAAATCCGGTAAAACAGGCTGAATGGCTCCCAGGCATTGGGCAAACGGGAGGTCCGCACTCGCCTGGATGGGAGACACTGGGACCCCACCAGTGTGGCAGTAACTCCACCCCTGGCCCAGTGACAGCAGGGAGGGACCAAACCAGAGCTTCTCCCTGAGGAGCGAAGTGCTCAAACCCCACATCGGGCGTCCCCACCTTTAGGCCCTGAGCCTTAGAGATGAGCTTTGAAAACCACGTAGGTCTGAAAATTGACTGGGCTCATGTTTCCACGATCCACGAGACCTCAGCCACCCGAGAAATAAATCTTAATGGGCCAGTGCCCTCAGACTCACCCTCTGCAGGTCCCAGAGCAGAAGAAGCCAATCCAGGGATGCTGGATTTTGCAGCGGAGAGGCCGGTTTTCTTGTCTTAGAGTGGTGGCCTGAGGGCCAAGCATCTCTTTTGACACATACTAGGCGGGTCCGCTGGAAAGAGACGGGATGAGGGCCACCTTTGTATTCTCCTTTAGGCCCTGCTGCAGCTGCGGGCGGCCATCTTTTTTTTTTTTTAACAACGGGATTTTTTTTTCCCCCCTCTCTTCTTTCCTGACAGATACCATCTCTGTGCCCTCCCTCTGCCTTGCTCTAGCCACATGTGCCATTGTTTTTCTTTTTTGAACGCTAGACTTTTTTTTCCCTCTCTCTCTCTTTTTTTCCTTTTTAAAAATGCTTGTTTCTCATGATGAGCCACGTCTACGCTCTCCCTCCTCCGTCCCTCAGGCCGCAGGCGCCATCATGGCGCCGCCCTCCGCTGTTCTCCAGAACGCCGCGATCGCCTCAGGGGCAGCTATTCTGGCGTCTGGTGCCACAGTTTTTGAGGTGTCTGCTAGGCGAGCCCTCCACATCGCCTGGCTTTGGGGGTCAGGGGGGCTGATGCTTGTGGGTCCTACAGGACTCTAATCAACAGAGAAAGACTTCTTCAACGGCTGCCATCTCCAGAGAACAGCAAGAGGCAACAGACCCAGCAGGTCAGTCTTTCCATGATTAGCTCATCATCATAGCTGTCCCTTCAGCCTGAGGGGCAGGCTTCTAATTAAACATACATCGGGGCGCCTGGGTGGCTCAGTCGGTTAAGCCTCCGACTTCGGCTCAGGTCAGATCTCACGTTGGTGGGTTCGAGCCCCGCGTCAGGCTCTGTGCTGACAGCTAGCTCAGAGCCTGGAGCCTGCTTCCAGTTCTGTGTCTCCTTCCCTCTGCCCCGCCCCCTCTCATGCTCTGTCTCTCTCTGTATCAAAAATAAAACAAAACAAAATAAACATACATCTAAGGGTCATTTTGTAATCCTTTTCAGAGACCATGGAGTGTGGGTGCTCTCTTCATGCTCCCTTCTCCAGCACTCCAAACTGCCAGTATTTATTTACCAGAGGGGAGCTTTTACGCGTGTCTGGTGCCCTGGTTTTTTCCTGCTGCAACTGCGGAATACCCTTCATAGGCTGCTTCCGGTGGCCGGGGAGCTTGCCTTCCAGATCGCTCAGGGCCGGAAATGATTCTTAGGAGGCTGCCACGCCCAGAACGCTGCACAGACAGTGCACTGAGACCCTCAGCCTTTCTGTGAAGGAGACCTATTTGGTTGTCCTGGAACTTCGGCCAGACAATAGCCTTGGTATTTCTAGGGTATTATGGATGCGCGCTCAAAGACTGTTAGGCGGTGCATGCTATCTTTGTGTTTTCCCTCTACTTCCAGGATAGCTAACTGTTGTCCCAGAGAGCAGCTTATACACTTATTTGGAGCCCCAAGTTTTGCAATTGCAACCAAGGAGACACCTTTAGGTCACTCGGCACTGGTGGCCAGCAGGGCTTATGCTTGAGGTATATTTGAATCCAATATAATGTTCTATGCTAAATATACTTTAATAAAAACAAAATAAGACAACAAACAACTATGGTTAGTTGATTTTATTGTGTTAACAAACGATGGAGGCCTTGTGAAAGACATTTAAAATCTAGATTATACAGTTGATCCTTGAACAACATGACTTTGAACCTCAACCGGTCCATTTATACATATTTTTTACAGTACTCTAAGTGCACTTTCTGTTGTTATTTTCTTAATAATGATGAGGGAGCATAAGGCAAGCTGAGGGCCAAGCACATGTAACATACCCCCCCATCCCAGGTGGGATACCTTTAACATTCCTCGGGCACTCCTGGCTGCCCAAGAACAAAGGACAGAAAACAAACAGTTAAACTGATCGAGTCTCCATCAGTTTACAAATACCTTAGTAGATAACAAAAAAGAGACAATCCTAAAGTCCGAGATATGGCATATGAAAATCCCTATAAGAAGCTGTCTTCTGACTTTATCTCTGTCAACCCCACAGTATCTAACCAGCCAGTCTTCACGGCCCCAGTGAAGCTTTTCTTGCCCATGGGTCCTGTGCCTGTGCTTTAATAAAATCACCTTCTGTACCAAAGACATCTTAAAAAGTCTTTCTTGGCCGTTGGCTCCAAACCCCCATCACCCCAAAACTCGATAAGATTTTTTTCTCTAGCTTACTTTATTGTAAGCATATAGCATATAATATAAATAACATACAAAAATCAACTGTTTATGTAACAGTAAGAGTACTGGTCAAGAAGAGACTATTCATAGTCAAATTTGGGGGAATCAAAAGTTATGCAAAGATTTTTGACTGTGCAAGGGATTGGCACCTCTGACCCCCTCATTGTTCAGGGTCCACAGTCATTTCCATTCAAGTAAACATTTTTATTAATTCAGTAAGTTACATATAGGTTTGTGTCTATAGCTCTATATTAATTTTCTTGGCACTAAATTATTTGTTGAACTTCATAATTGACATGGTGTTCTGCTAAATATATGGCACCTTTATCTTATGTTATTCATCATCATTATTGCCTTTAATGAGTGGAGTGATCATACCTGCTTTTATTACTATAATTTAAATCTTGTCATGACTTAAGATATTTGTTGAAATAGTTTTTGTGCACTATTGCCAGTTTGTTGAATGCCTATGTAGGGGAGAAAAAGGAGGAAAAATTGTCTTTTTCCGCTGTCCATTTGAGGTTCTTCAGCTGGGGCCCTGCAGAGTGGACTCACAAAAGACAGATTAACAGGAGAAAAACAAATAGAAGTTTATTAACATGTGCATTGCACATATCCTTGGAAGTATGCAGTGATGAATAACTCAAAAGGGGGTTAGAATTTAGGCTTATGCAGTATCTTAATAATAGAAAAATAGATTTTTAGAGAAGTGACAGGACAAAGGAAGGAGACTTTGAGTTTCTGAGATAGCAAATTGTGGGAAGGTAAATGTATAGGAGAACTAATGGACATTCTAGTAAGTAAAGTTTGAAATGTAGATTCCTTTAGTACTTCTTTGGGTTGAAAAGAATCTAGAATTTTTACTGGTGACTAAATTGTGTCCTTTCTAGTAGAAACTGGAGAGAGAACAGCTTTACACATTTATGTCCCACTTTTAGGCAAATGGGGAAGGGCCAAGAACTTTTTGTGTATCTATTCCTTTTCAATTGCATTCAAGCTAAAGTATTCTTTATGCTAATGTGGCATATTTTGCTACCCTAAACCTATTATCTCAATTTGCTAATTTTCTAATTTTTTAAGTTTATTTATTTATTTTGAGAGACAGACAGAGATAGAGACAGTGTGAGTGGGGGAGTGACAGAGAAGAGAATGCCAAGCAGCCTCTGCACTGTCAGCACAAAGCCTAATGTGGGCCTCAAACTAACAGTCTGTGAGATCATGACCTGAGTCAACAAAATCAAGAGTTGGATCCTTACCTGACTGAACCAACCAGACATCCCTCAATTTGCTAATTTTCATGAAACTACATAGCCCTTTGTCTTAAAAAGACTACTTCCTCATTTTTATCATAAATTTTTCCATTTATGTGTCTTCTTATGTTTCATGATTTGATCTATGAAATTTCCCACAAAAATCATTATAAATTATGATCTAGTTTACTTAGTATCTTTTACTGATAATCAATCCCTCCCTCCCCTCCCAAATACTGTAGTGGAGGGCTGTGTCAAGTTTCAGGAAAAATTATCCTCTTCGTTCCTTATATAAATTTACCCTTTATTTTCTAGTAACAATTTATTACAGTTTTAACTTCCAGCTGACTTTAGAATTTCTGACCACCTTTTTCTTCAAAAGGAAACCTCTAATAGGATGTTTCTGTAACTTGAATCTCTCTAAATGGGTGTAAAAAATTACTCAGAATATAAATATAAGCACTTTCCATTAGGAATTTCACTCAAAAGTATTTTTCACCTAATAAAAGCTCGTGAAGAGATACCACAAGGAAGAAAGGAAATAACTCTTAATCCTTATTCTTACAAATGATTTCATTGCTTATTTAATTACATAATGTCTTTCTCGGTCTTTGAAGTATTATGCTTGAGGATAAAAGTTTACTTATTTATTTGTTTATTTTGAACATTTTTCTTTAATTAAGCAAGCTTTATGTTCAGCGTGGGGCTTGAACTCATGACCCCGGAGGTCAAGAGTCCCATACTGCACCAAATGAGTCAGCCAGGGGCCCCAACGATAAAAGTTTTTTTTTTTTTAATTTATAAATTTTTTTTTAATGCTTTTTATTTATTTTTGAGAGACAGAGAGAGACAGCTGGAGCAGGGGAGGGTCAGAGAGAGAGGGAGACACAGAATCTGAAACAGGCTCCAGGCTCTGAGCTAGCTGTCAGCACAGAGCCCGACGCGGGGCTCGAACCCACGAACCGTGAGATCTGACCTGAGCCGAAGCCGGATGCTTAACCGACTG
>NC_043701.1:86707016-86712171 GCF_006229205.1 Suricata suricatta
GTTTTTTAACAACACTATTCTTTGTAGTGTTCTCTTGCCAAAAGAAGAAGGATTAAAGAGATACACTGTGATTTTATCTGTATTGAGCACTGATATTTATCCTTTCTCTCCTGTTCTCTTTTAGAATAAGAGTCAAATCATAATCTCCACTTAGATCCAAAGTAATGCAAATTGAATTACTTGAAACACAGTCACCCTTCCTGAGTGTGTTCTAATGTTACAACTCAGGCTGACAGACTGTTTCCTAGGTCATTTACCTGTACATAATTCGAAGTGCAAAGTTAATATCCATGAAAGTTAGGCATACCTCAGCTCACCTTCAGTGCTCCAAATTAAATACTTTTAGGTTAATCAACCTTTAGGTAATATTTAACGGTAAAATCAATTCCCAGGTTTTTTCTTTGTTCATCAGATAAAGCAAAGGCAACATTAATGTGAGTTCATGGGTGCTCATTTGCATTTTAGTTTCTTTCCTATTTTCAACTCATATCCTGGGTTATCCTCCTCCGTCCTGCAAAAACTAGTGGGATGTTTTCTACAATTCTGTTTGCCTTTGGGATGGCAGCAAGTGCTTTTTTGAGAAAAGTGACCTGATGACTGTTTTACTGGCCTTGTTTTATTTTTGAAACAGAAAAATAGCAAGTTTCCATCTTTCTTTAATTTCTCTTTACACAGTTGAGAATGCTAAATGACAGCTGTGTGGACCAGGTTCAGCTTTTCACATCAAGAAGGCTGACTAATGGAGCATGTGATAAAAGTATTGCTACCATTTGAGCATTACAATAGTTTCCTTCCTCCAAAACACATCAAAACAAGCATGAAACTTGAAAACTGGGAACCAAAGGAACATTTGCCATTTTTTTCAACAGGTGTGTTAATCCCACATTCTTAAATATTTTTAACAACTGGGCTAGGAAAGAACAGCATCTTTCAGCATCTAAAAGGCACGAGTCAAAGTTTACAAACAGCTATGGCCACAGTCTAAGATACTTTCAGATTGGAGGTTTGTGAAAGATCTCCTGGTTCTTTGTTTCATAACCTCATAATAATCACCTTTATGATTGTTCTCAATATTTCCTTTTATCAAAGATGACTAGTAACAATCAAAAGTCATAATTCTTGATCTCTACCTTATACCAGGCAGGTCCATTTTAATACACTCTTAAATACATGCTTTCATTTAATTCTCACATCAATTCTATGCAATACATAATCCTCATTTTACTGATAAATGGGCTGAGTCTTGGAGGAGTCCAGAAACTTAATCTCTTATCACACAGCTAGTAAATGGCAGAGCTGGTATTTGAACTATGGTCAATCTGATTTCTGAGTCTTAGCTTAACAATTACATATTCCTATATATCTATGTTAATTCTAATAAAACATCTATATTATTTTAAAGAAGAAGAGTTATCTGAAGTTTGAAATATATAGAATCAGGTTAGTTTTCTTTGATTTGATAATTTATTTATTTTTAGCTCAATTTGTTTTTCATAGAGATCTTGGCAAGTATTTTAAGGAAAAATAATCTGGTAATCTCCAAGACAAAGGCAAGGTATATCATTTAATTCACAGAGTGAAAGTGTCCATTTATATACGTAAAGTCCTATGTTAACATTTGAACTGTGCTCCAGTGAGGCAAATAAGTCTCCTTTGTCCATTGCCTAAAGATACCATATGGATTGGTTAGAAGCGCACAGATTGTTTTGTGTCCATCTCCAAAATCTTCAGTTGTCTTTCTCAGAGATGCCAAACTGCCCTCCAGAAGTGTATAGAACAATCCCAGAAACAATCACAATAAATAAATAGTCCAAAACAATCTCTCACTCTCTCTCTCTTTATATATGTGTGTGTATGTATACACACACACACACACACACACACACACACACCCCCCCCCCCCAGACTTTGACTATTTGTTTTAAAGGTGCGATCAAATGTCTATGGTTTTAGGGAAGTAACCTCAAAAGACCAAGATTAACAGAGATCACTGTTTCATTTATATGCACATTCTCAGATGAATTTGGGAGTATATACAAATGTCATTAGGCTGCATGATAATTAGTCATGAATGCAAAAAAATTCACATAAATAATTTTAGTGGTTCTTTTATTAAAAAAAAATCAAGATTTCTCAGCCTATAAAGCCAATTTTCCAGTATGTATTTTTTAAGTTGTCAGAGTTGATGGTTTCTTTGCCTATCACAGTACTAGTTAACAATCTCTTACCACTTAGAACACTTAGACATTTCAGAATACTGGAGGTCAGATTCCAAGAGTAAGAATTTCTCTGTGATCTACCACTAAGCATTCCAACCCTACCACCTGTTTGCTTCCCTAACTCTGGGGTCCTAGGTTTCAAAATTGCTGAAGTGACATATGCATAGTCTTTGCATTAGCATCAGCATCACCTGAGGAATTTTATAAAATTTATATACTTGGGTCTCTCTCCTGAACTACACAAATGTGTATGACATGAGGTATTTAAACTAGCTTTCAGATGTTTTTGATGAAGACTAGAGTTCTCAAGTCAGCTGTGTTGCATTAGGCGTCTTGAGATTGCAGACAAATTATATCATGCACCTGAGATTTTTGTGTGCTGAAGCTATTGTGGGAAGAGACTATCCAGACCAATGAGGAAAATAGAAAAATTTTAGCATAGAGCCTCCTCTAAATTTCACTTTCTCACATTTATAATGAAGAAATATAAAGGATGTTTGGGTGTTATATGTGTAGTACACATAGAGCATTTAGTATTACCCATAGTAAGTACTCATTAATTAATTTCTTTGTGATATTCATTTATTCAACTGTTTTTTTAAGTCATCTCTATGCCCAACATAGGGCTTTGAACTCACAATCCCAAAAGATCAAAAGTCACATGGTCAACTGATTCAGCCAGCCAAGTGCCCTATTGAACTAATTTAAAAAAATTATTTATGATTATTTATTTTTAAACTTTTTAATGTTTATTTTTGAGAGAGAGCATGCGCTTGAGCAGGTGTGTATGAGTGGGGGTGGGGCGGATAGAGAGGGAGACACCGAATCTGATGCAGGCTCCTGGCTCTGAGCTGACAACATAGAGTCAGGTGCGTGGCTCGAACCCATGAGCTGTGAGATCATGACCTAAGCCGAAGTTGGATGCTTAACCAACTGAGCCACCTACAAGCCCCAATGTTTGTTTATTTTTGAGAGAGACAGAGCATGAGCCGAGGAGGGACAGAGAAAGAGGGAGACAGAATTAGATGCAGGCTCCAGGCTCTGAGCTGTCAGCACAGAGCCAGAAGCTGGGCTGGAACTAACAAAACAAGAGATCAAAACCTGAGCTGAAGTTAGAGGCTTAACAGACTGAGCCACCCCAGGGCTTCTCAACTAATTTTTAAGTGCCTGCAATGGTCAAGCCCTATGCTTAGCAAGAAGATTACAAAGATGATTTAAAGGAGACATGGCTTTCCCTCACAGGGCATAGAGAGCACCGGTGAAGATAGATAACACTCGAGTAAATAACATAAAGGAATATAAAATAAAAACCGAGACAAACACTAGAAAGTGGATAGACATGGTGTTAAGGGAATATACGTAAGAGGAAATTTAGTCGAGCAGAGAAAGGAAACAAAGTGTTTCCCAGAAAAATCCAAAGGAAAAGTAGAAACCTTGGAGAATTGGAATATTTTGGGCAAAAAGATCAGCCTGTGCTTTACAACCCTGCCTGTGATTACTATAAATGCCTATGTTCAGTGACTTTTCCTCATAAATCTTTAGACTTATCACTCTATTATAGATGAGAAAACTGAGGCTTAGAAACATTAGTGTAGACAAAATCACATGTTTTAGCAAATGGTTGGTCTACAATTAGAAATCTCTTTGATTCTGTTTGGTGCTTACGATCTTTTTTTTTCATGTAGACATGACTGTATTTCAAATGGCAAACAACAGTAACATCTTCTTAACCTTTGTTAATAGGAGGTGTTATAAATGCAGCATTAAAGGCGAAAGTCTGGAATCGTGATGCCTCCTGTTTTGGTTTTCTTCTTCAATATTACTTTGGCTATTTGGGGTCTTTTGTGGTTCCATATGAATTGGAGGATAGCTTGTTCTAGCTTTGAGAAGAACGCTGGTGCAATTTTGATGGGGATTGCATTGAATGTGTAGATTGCTTTGGGTAATAACGACATTTTCACAATGTTTATTCTTCTGATCCATGAACAGGGAATGTTTTTCCATTTCTTGGTCTCTTCTTAAATCTCTTTCATAAGTTTTCTATAGTTTTCAACATATAGGTCTTTTACATCCTTGGTTAGGTTTACTCCTAGGTATTTTATGGTTTTTCGTGCAATTGTGAACGGAATCAGTTTCTTGATTTCTCTTTCTGCTGCTTCATTATTGGTGTATAGGAATGCAACCAATTTCTGTACATTGATTTTGTACCCTGCAACTTTACCAAATTCATTGATCAGTTCTAGAAGGCTTCTGGTGGAGTCAATTGCGTTTTCCTTGTAGAGTATCATGTCATCAGCAAAAAGGGAAAGTTTGACTTCTTCTTTGCCAATTCTGATGCCTTTTATTTCCTTTTGTTGTCTGATTGCTGATACTAGGACTTCCAGCACTATGTTAAACAGCAGTGGTGAGAGTGGACACCCCTGTCGTGTTCCTGATCTCAGGGGGAAAGCTGTCAGTTTTTCCCCAGTGAGGGTGATATTAGCTGTGGGCTTTTCATAAACTGCTTTTATAATGTTTAGGTATCATCAAGACAGTATGGTATTGGCACAAAAACAGACACATAGACCAATGGAATAGAATAGAGAACCCAGAACTGGGCCCACAGATGTATGGCCAATTAATTTTTGACAAAGCAGGAAAGAGTATCCGATGGAAAAAAGACATCCTCTTTAGCAGGTGGTGGTGGGAGAACTGGACAGCAACATGCAGAAGCATGACTCTAGACCACTTTCTTACACCATACACAAAAATAAACTCAAAATGGCTGAAGGACCTGAATGTGAGACAGGAAACCATCAAAACCCTCGAGGAGAAAGCAGGAAACAACCTCCTAGACCTCAACCGCAGCAATTTCCTACTTGACACATCCCCAAAGGCAAGGGAAATGAAAGCAAAACTGAACTCTTGGGACTTCATCAAGATAAAAAGCTTCTGCA
>NC_043701.1:86712271-86839897 GCF_006229205.1 Suricata suricatta
AGGGAAACACAAATCAAAACCACACTGAGATACCTCATGCCAGTCAGAGTGGCTAAAATGAACAAATCAAGAGACTATAGATGCTGGCGAAGGTGTGGAGAGACTGGCACCCTCCTACACTGTTGGTGGGAATGTAAACTGGTGCAGCCACTCTGGAAAACCGTGTGGAGGTTCCTCAAAAAACTATTCATAGAACTCCCTTATGACCCAGCAATAGCACTGCTAGGGATTTACCCAAGGGATACAGAAGTGCTGATGCATAGGAGCACATGTACCCCAATGTTCATAGCGGCACTGTCAACAATAGCCAAATCATGAAAAGAGCCAAAATGTCCATCACCCGATGAATGGAGCAAGAAGATGTGGTATATATGTACAATGGAGTATTACATGGTAATGAGAAAGAATGAAATCTGGCCATTTGTAACAAAGTGGATGGACCTCGAGGGTGTCATGCTAAGCGAAATAAGTCAGGCGGAGAAGGACAGATACCATATTTTTGTACTCATAGGTCTAACAGGAGAACAGGAGAAACCTAATGGAGGACCAGGGGGAGGGGAAGAGAGAAAGAGAGTTGGAGAGAGGACGCAAAACCTGAGAGACTATTGAATACTGAAAATGAACTGAGGGTTGAAGGGGAAGGGGGAGGGGGAAAAGAGGTGGTGCTAATGGAGGAGGTTGTGGGGAAGAGCACTGGGTATTATATGGAAAATAATTTGACAATAAACTATTAAAAAAAACAAATGGATCAAGTAAAAAAAGATATCTGCACATTTAAAAAATAAAATAAAATAAAAGATAATGCACACACACACAAAAATACAGCATTAAATCTCTAAAGTTGGGAGTAAGGAGCACAAAGAAAAAAAAATAAATATACTTTCCTGAATCACAATTTTGCTGTGGGTTGAGAACAAGTGTTTTGAATCCCATTGTGGTAGACATGACAAAGTAGAAGCATCTGAAATTTCTATTCTTTTCCAAAAGAATAAACCAAAATTAACTCTGTATCTCTGGAGGAATTGTTGATGTTAGTGCTACTACTTACTACTAAAGGCTTGAAAGAGGAAGATTGATGATTCTTATCACATCCCCAGTTAGATTATGCAGAAGACAGATGTATCTTGGAGAAGGATGTAGATTATTATAAGCTTAATCAGGTGGTGAATTCAATTATAGTTGCTTTTTCTTGATGAGGTCTCCTAAGTCAGGAAAATCATTACAGCCTATTGAATCTGTTATGTAGCTATTAAACTGATGACTATTTTCTCTCTTAGTCTAGTAAGTAAAAAGTAACTGAATCAGTTTGTTCTTACCTGGCAGGGAAAATAGTACACTCTTACTGTTTTGCCTCAGGATCTGATCAATTGTCTAACTCTGTGCTACAATTTTGTCTAAAGGAAATGTAGCCGTATCATTGTGCTACTGAATGTCATGTTGGTTTGCAACATTTATCACATCCTGATGCTGTGAGGAGAAAGGGAAATAGAAGAAATCCTGGAAGCCTTAGTAAGACACCTCACCAGAAGAGGATAAAAATCTTGGCAATGTAGCATCCTGAAAAATATCAGGATTTTTTTCTTCAAAGTGAAAAACAAATAGTTATTCATTGAGCCCATTGCCACTAAAAAAGAGGTATAAACCATTGGATTTTGTGGGGGGGGGAAGGTGGTGCTTTAGAAGTAATTCTTTTTATATCTGCATGAGTTTTGTGCAGCTGAAGGTTTTCACAAGAGAAGAGCTCTCAAACTGATGCAGGCAAACAGTGATGCCACTCTACTTTAATGAAGTAGCCGACATTGTGATGAAAAAATTGTGGCAGATTGGGAAGTTGAGTGAAAACAAGTCAATCTCCAAAACAAGATTTGATGACAGAGGAGCAACAAAATAGTTCCCTTTGTGCAAGTAAGTGTAGTCACAATACAAAGCAGCTTTTAGTTGAAACTAGTTCAGTAGAGACCAGAGGACCTAGGGATGCAGTGACCTGAGTTGCCCCTCATAAATTGGTGCTTTCATATCATAACTTAGGGTTTTCTGAAATGTCACTGACTCCAAATTTTACAGTTGAGAGAAAATTCCACTTATTAAGTAATTAATTAATTTTAATGTTTATTTATTTTGAGAGAGAGAGCGCGCAAAAGAGCATGGATGGGGGAGGGGCAGAGAGAAAGGGAGACACAGAATCTGAAGCAGGCTCCAGGTTCTGAGCTGTCAGCACAGCCCAACGCGGGACTCAAACCCATGAACTATGCAATTATGATCTAAACCGAAGTCAGATGCTTAATCAACTGAGCCACCCAGGCACCACAAGAAAATTCCACTTTTGTGACAAGTATGTGACAACTTGAAATTAGTCATTTCTCTCTCTGTTTTTTTTTTAGCATTAGTAACTTTTTATTGCATTCTCACCAGCACCAAATTAAAAAACAATCATGATAATATCTCTGTCAATGAGGTGTGTGGAATAGATAGCTTAAATTTTTTTTATTCAAGTATAAATAACATAGTGTGTCCTATTAGTTTCAAGTGTACAATATAGTAATTGAACAATTCTCTAGATTAGATCACCTCTATATTTGCTTTATTTATTATTTTTTTAACTTAATTTTTTAAATGTTTTTTATTTTTGAGAGACAGAGACAGCGCGAGCAGGGGAGGGTCAGAGAGAGAGGGAGACACAGAATCCAAAGCAGGCTCCAGGCTCTAAGCTAGCTGTCAGCACAGAGCCCGATGCGGGGCTCGATCCACGAACTGTGAGATCATGACCTGAGCCAAAGCCGGACGCTTAACCGACTGAGCCACCCAGCCGCCCCTCTATATTTGCTTTAAATAAGTTAAGGTATGAATCGGTTAAGTCAACAAACCTTAGACATCTCATAAGGCTTGTCTGTAACACTTTCAGTGAAGGAAAAGTTGCATATTTCCAGTTATGGTTGAAAAGATTAGAACAGGGATGGCTGGATAAAGGTATCCCACAATGGCATGGTATTACCTTTGGTTTTCCCTCCTAATTTTACTGCCTCTGAAGAGAACTTCACTGTACCAATTGGATAGACAATTTAGAAACTGATTCAATGACTTAGAAAGAATACACAATATGCTCTGGAATATTTTATTTTCTTAGTAAAAGATTTAGGGAGATTACTGCCGAGGTGAAAGAAGTGGGGTGAGGTGGATGGAGTGACAGAATATCGGGAAGTAGCATCTGTGGAATGCTTCCTGTTAATGAGTTGTGTTAGCCCTCTATTAAAAATGTGGTTATTCAATCTTATAAGTACTCTCAAAAGAAGCAATACTATTCATAATGTGAGGGAGGAAACAGACTAACAAAGATGAAATAATTTGCCCAACCTACATAATGAGTAAGTGACAGTGACAGTAGTTGAACTTGGCTCTTCTGGCTCTAATAATCAGAGGGAAAGAGAATAATGGAGGAGATCATGAATTTTGAGCACATTACCGAACCTTTATAGAACTGATAAATGATCTTATTAGTCATTCTTGTCTATTAATTAGTAGAAAGTCAGCCTCCAACTCTTGGAAAGATCCTGCCAAATAAGGAAATACAAAATGTTATGATTAATTCCCCTAACAAGATAAGTGAAGTTTACAGACTCTGTGTGTGTGTGTGTGTGTGTGTGTGTGTGTGTGTGAGAGAGAGAGAGAGAGAGAGAGAGAGAGAGAGAGAGAGAGAGAGAGGCTGCAGATGTGCTTAGAAGAACTGTCAAAATGGCATGGTTATTTGACACATGGGTTCTCAACAATAGGGCTTTTGGAAAATTTAAATCCTCAGCTTTGGATTTGAAAATTACTTGTCACATATGGTTCACATTTTTTATAAACAGATGAACATGCAAAAGCTGGTGTAAAATGATAAGAAAATACAGTCAACTTAAGGTACCCTATAAATTTATGTTTATATACTTGTATGTGTTGAAAAATATCTGAGAAGTCCTACAAAGAAAACCATTTAATTATTCTAAACCCACTTTTTTCTAGTCTATTTGATCAAAAACCTCATTTAAGATGAAGTGTACATGAGTATTTTGAGGAAAACTTAGTCAAGGGAGTACAATTTGAGAAATTCTAAGCTAATTATTTTTCAATTCTTTAAGAACTTCCTATTAATTATCAAGGCCGAGTTCATTAGGAAATAGGTACTTAGTATAATAACCAGAAAAGGACTCATGACATGATCTTTCTCCAGATATGGACAGTTTAGGAAGTCTTAGTCTTACAGTCTCTTTTTTCTCTATTTTTCCTTCCTTCTGCCTGAGTTCAGCCTATTTTGTTACAATTGGTGATGAATACATGATAGGAAACAGAAATTTCCAGTGTACCTGTCTACATGAAATGGTGAATTTTGTGAATCTTCTGTTTAGTATCAGACTTCATTGACCATTTCTCCAGTTCCTCAGCCTGGATTCTGGAAGACACTAGGGGGCAGTGGGGAATTCAAGTATAATAGGGTAGTAAGCAAATGAATTTCTTTTCATGAACTCAGAGAGAATCTTCTCCTTGGGATGCTTAAAAGTACAGGTTACAGGACATGATACCAGATAGAAACAGCATAGGGGAGATAAAAAGCAAATATAGTGCAAAAGATACTAAAACGCTATTTTAGGGGCAAAATAGCCAAAATCTCGAACATGCATCGGCAAAAATTAAGTTGTTAAAGACTGTATCTGAACGTTTCAGAGCAAGAACCTAAAGGCTTTCTTTCTTTCTTTATATCCAAGTTAGTTAGCATACACTGCTGTAATGATTTCAGGAATAGATTCCAGTGATTCATCCCCTATGTATAATACCCAGTGCTCATCCCAACAAGTGTCCTCCCTAATGCCCCTCGACCATTTACCCCATTACCCCACACACAACCCTTCCAGCAACCCTCAGTCTGTTATCTTTAAGAATCTCTTATGTTTTGTCCCCCTCCTTTTGTTTTTATAATTATGTTTACTTCTCTTCCCTTATGTTCATCTATTTTGTATCTTAAAGTCCTTATATGAGTGAAGTCATATGATATTTGTCTTTCTCTGATTGGCTAATTTCACTTAACATAATACCCTCTAGTTCCATCCACATAGTTGCAAATGGCAAGTTTCATTTTTTTTTATTGCTGAGTAATATCCATTATATATATATATACCACGTCTTCTTTAGCATTTCATCTGTCAATGGACATTTCAGCTCTTTCCATACTTCAGCTATTGTTGATAGCACTGCTATAAACATTGGGGCGCATGTACCCCTTCAAAACAGTGCACCTGTATCCCTTAGATAAATACCTAGTAGTGCAATTGCTAGGTCTCAGAGTAGTTCTATTTTTAATTTTTGAGGAACCTCCATACTGTTTTCCAGAGTGGCTGCACCAGTCTGCTTTCCCACCAGCAGTGCAAAAGAGATCTCTTTCTCAGCATACTCGCCAACATCTGTTGTTGCTTGACGTGTTAACATTAGCCATTCTGATGGGTATGAGGTTGTATCTCATTGTGGTTTTAATTTGTATTTCCCTGATGATGAATGATGTTGAGCATTTTTTCATGTGTCTGTTAGCCATTTGGATGTCTTCTTTACAGAAGTGTCTATTCATGTTGTTTGCCCATGCTTCCCTGGATTATTTGTTTTTTGGGTGTTGAGTTTTGTAAGTTCTTTGTAGATTTTGGATACTAAATCTGTTTGGTACATCATTTGCAAATATCTTCTCCCATTCTATCAGTTGCCTTTTAGTTTTGCTGTTGTCTCCTTTGCTGTGCAGAAGATTTTATTTTGATGAGGTCCCAATAGTTCATGTTTGCTTTTGTTGTCCTTGCCTCTGGAGATGTGTTGAATAAGAAGTTTCTGCGGCCAAAGTCAAAGAAAGTTTTTGCATGCTTTCTCCATCAGGACTTTGATGGATTCCTGTCTTACATTTATGTCTTTCATCCATTTTGAGTTTATTTTTCTGTGTGGTATAGGAGAGTGTTCCAGGTTCATTTTCCTGCATGTCGCTCTGCAGTTTTCCATGCACCATTTGTTTAAGAGACTGTCTTTATTCCATTGGATATTCTTTCCTGCTTTGTCAAAGATTAGTTGGCCCTATACTTGTAAGTCTATTTCTGGTTTCTCTATTCTGTTCCATTGATCTGAGTGTCTATTTTTGTGCCAGTACCACACTGTCTTGATTACAGCTTTGTAATACATCTTCAACTCTGGGATTGTGATTCCTCCAGCTTTGGTTTTCATTTATAGGATTGCTTTGGCTATTCGGGGTCTTTTCTGGTTCCTTACAAATTTTAGGATTGTTTGTTCTCTCTGTGAAGAATGCTGGTGTTATTATGATAGGGATTGCATTGAATATGTAGATTGCTTTGGATAACAATATTTGTTCTTCCAATCCAGGAGCATGGAATATTTTTCCATTTTTTGAGTCTTCTTCTATTTCTTTCATAGCTTTCTATACTTTGCAGTGTATAGATTTTTCACCTCTTTGGTTAAGTTTATTCCTAGGTATTTTATGATTTTGGTGCAATTATAAATGGGATTGATTCCTTGATTTGTCTTTCTGTTGTTTCATTATTGGTGTATAGAAACACAATCGATTTTTGTGTTGATTTTATATCCTACAACTTTGCTGAATTCATGGATCAGCTCCAGCAGTTTTTTGGTGGAGTCTTTTGGGTCTTCCATATGGAGTATCATGTTATCTGCAAAGAGTGAAAGTTTGACTTCCTCCTTGACTGTTTGAATGCATTTTATTACTTTGTGTTGTTTGATTGCTGAGGCTAAGACTTCAATACTGTGTTGAGTGACAGTGGTGAGAGTGGACATCCCTGTCTACTTCCTGACCTTAGGAGGAAAGCTCTCATGTTTTTCTCGTTGAGGATGATCTTATCATGTCTAGGGTGTGTCTTTCATATATGGCTTTTATGATCTTGAGGTATGATCCTTCTATCCCTACTTTCTTGAGGGTTTCTATAAAGAAAAGATGCTGTATTTTGACAAATGCTTTCTCTGCATTTATTGAGAGGATCATGTGGTTCTTGTCCTTTCTATTATTGATGTGATGTATCACATTGATTATTTTGTGGATATTGAACCAGCCCTGCATCCTGGATATAAATCCCACTTGCTCGTGGTGAATAATTCTTTTAATGTATTGTAGTATCTTGTTGAAGATTTTTGCATTCATGTTCATTAGGGAGATTGGTCTGTAGTTCTCCTTTATAGAGGAGTCTTTGTCTGGTTTTGGAGTCAAGGTAATGCTGGCTTCATAAAATGAGTTGGAAATTTTTTTGGACAACTTCAAAAGAATAGATGTTAACTCTTCTTCCAATGTTTGGAAAGCTATCTGGCCCTGGACTCTTGTTTTTTGGGGGATTTTTGATTACTAATTCAATTACTTTACTGGTTATGAGTCTGGTAAAACTTTTTATTTCTTCTTGTTTCAGTTTTGGTAGTTTATATGTTTCTAAGAATTTGTCCATTTCTTCCAGATTTCCCATTTTATTTGTGTACAGTTGCTCATAATAATATTATTATTATTATTTGTATTTCTGCTCTATTGGTTGTGATCTCTCCTCTTTCATTCTTGGTTTTATTTACTTGGCTCCTTTTTTTTTTCTTTCTGATCAAACTAGCTAGGTGTTTATAAATTTGTTAATTTTTTCAAACAACCAGACCCTAGTTTCATTGATCTGTTCTGTCTTTTTGTTTGTTTTGGTCTTTTGGTTTCAACAGCATTGATTCCTGCTCTAATTTTTATCATTTCCTGTCTGATGCTGGTTTGGGGTTTTATTTGCTGTTCTTTTTCTACTTCTAAGGTGTAAAGTTAGATTGTATATCTGATACTTCTCTTCCTTCTTTAGGAAGGCCTGGATTGCTATATGCTTCCCTCTTAATGACTGCCTTTGCTGCGTCCCAGAAATTTTGGGCTGTGATGTTATTATTTTCATTGGCTTCCATGTACTTTTTAATTTCCTCTTTAACATCTTGGTTAGCCTATTCATTCTTTGGTAGGTTGTTCTTTAGCCTCCAAGTATTTGTTATCTTTTCAAATTTTTTTTGTGGTTGATTTTGAGTTTCATAGCATCATTGCATGAAAATATGCACTTTATGATCTTTATCTGTTTGTATTTGTTGAGGGCTGTCCCAGTATGTGATCTATTTTGGAGAATATTCCATATGCACTCAAGAAGAATGTGTATTCTGCTTGCTTTAGAATGAAATGTTCTGAATATATCAGCTAAGTCTATCTGATCCAGTGTGTCATTCAAAGTTATTGTTTCCTTGTTGATTTTCTGTTTAGATGTTCTGTCTATTGCTGTAAGTGGGGTGTTGAAATCCCCTACTATTATGGTATTATTATCAATGAGTATCTTTATGTTTGTGATTAATCGATTTATATATTTGGGTGCTGTCACATTTGGAACATAAATATTACAATTGTTATGTCTTCTTGGTAGATAGATCCCTTAATTATGGTATTGTGCCCTTTTTCATCTCTTGTTAATGTCTTTTTTTTTTTAAATCTAGATTGTCTGGTGTAAGTATGGCTATTCTAGCTTTCTTTTGACAACTATTAGCATTATAGATGGTCCTCCATCCCCTTACTTTCAATCCGAAGGTGTCTTTAGGTCTAAAATGGGTCTCTTGTCAATAGCATATAGATGGATGGGTCTTGTTTTCTTAACCATTCTGTTACCCTGTGTCTTTTGATTGGAACATTTAGACTCTTGATTGAAAGATATGAATTTATTTCCATTATGTTCTCTATAGAGTTGGAGTTCATAGAGGTATTCTCCTGTCCTTTCTAGGCTTTATTGCTTTTGGTTTTTTATATTTTTATTTTTTTATCTTTTCTCACCTCAAGGAGTCCCCCTACAATTTCTTGCAGGGCTGTTGTAGTGGTCACTAATTCCTTTAGTTATTGTTTGAGAAAATTTTTATCTCTCCTTCTATTTTGAATGACAGTCTTGGTGGTTAAAGAATTATTGCCTGCATATTTTTCCAATTTAGCATATTGACTATATCCTGCCACCCCTTTCTGACCTGCCAAGTTTCTGTGGATAGGTCTGCTGTGAACCTGATGTGTTTTCCCCTGAAGGCTAAGGACTTTTTTCCCCTTGCTGCTTTCATGATTCTTTCCTTGCCTGAGTATTTTTTGAAATTGACTCTGATATGCCGTGTTGATGGTAAGTTTTTGTTGAATCTAATGGGAGTTCTCTGTGTTTCCTGGATTTTGATGTCTTTGTCTTTCCCTAGGTTAGGAAAGTTTTCTGCTATGATTTGTACACATTAAACCTTCTACCCTTTTTTCTCTCTCTTCATCTTCTGGGACCCCTATGATTTGGATGTTATTCCTTTTGAATGAGTCACTGGGTTCTTTAATTCTTACATTGTGCTCTTTTGCCTTAGTGTCCCTCTTTTTTTCTGCTTCATCATTCTCCATGAGTTTATCCTCTATATTGCTGACTTGTTGCTCTGCTTCATCCATCCTTGCCACCTTGGCAGCCATTTGAGATTTCAGCTCAGTTATAGCATTTTTCATTTTATCCTAACTAGATTTTCTTCTTTTTTTTTCCATAATATTTTATTGTCAAATTGTTTTCCATACAACACCCAATGTTCTTCCCCATATAGATTTTCTTCTGTTATCTCTGCAGAAAGGGATTCTAATCTATTTTCAACTCCAGCTTGTATTCTTATTATCGTGATTCTAAATTCTGGTTCAGACATCTTGCTTGTACCTATGTTGATTAAGTCCCTGGCTGTCATGTCTTCCTGTTATTTCTTTTGGAATGAGTTCCTTTGTTTCATCATCTTGAAGGAAGGAAAGAGTAAATAAAATAAAAATAAAAAAATAAAATAAAGGATGCTAGGTGTATTTTCATTTGGTTGTTGAAAGAAGACTGATAGAATAGAGAAAAAAGGGAAAGAAAAGAAAAGAAAAAGAAAGAAAAAAGGAAATATTTGAAAAATTTTAAAATGAATACAATAAAGTAGAATAAAAAAGGATGGAAGTAAACTAGAATTTTAAAAATTTACAAGAAAAAAATGTAATGGAAAAGTTAAACAAAAATCTTATTTATAAAAATGGAAAATAAAAATAATTTTTTCTCTTTATGTATTCAAGAATAAGAAAACAAAAGAAAAATAATAAAATTTAATAGATGGACCAGCGAGCAGACTGAAATACAATTGAAATGACATCAGTTTTGCCTAGAAGTCAAACTGAAGCACTTTATAGTGTGTACACTAAGTAGGTGGAGAGATTTGTGTTGTTCCTGTAGAGCACAATTGGCCCAGTTGGACAGGGCTTCGTGTAGCAGCTCTGATCTCCACTAGGTTGTGCTGCTTAGTATACTGGGTGGATCATTGTGGCACATGTAGGCGTGTATGTGCATGTGTGGGAAGGATGCAAATGGGATCACCCAGCTACCCAGTCTCTAGTATCAGAACTCCGTGCTTTCCAACCAGCAGTCAAGTACCTCTCCTTTGTCTCTGGCTTCTGTCCATTGTCACTTCTTCACTGCCCATGACCAAACCATCAGCCTGCCAGGTGGCACCTCCCTCCTGACTTTTATCTCAAATGGGGCTGTGTTTCCAAACCCCTCACTTCTGAAGGCCATGAAGCTTTGACCCACTCAAACCCTCTGGGGGTGGGTCTCTCTGACCAAAGGCCCAGTGCCCACCAGCCCCCTGGAATATTTTTGCAACCATGCTGCTATAGATTCCCAGAGACTGTGGCTGGGTGCCAGCATGCCCCAGAAAAGTTTACATGATTCTGTAGCCAGCGGCGTTTTATGGATTATGAAAAATCACAACATTCACATGGTGCTAGGCTTCAGTGAATGCTTAATATCCTTGTTCCAACACCAGCGAATGTGGCTGTTCCTGGGGTCTGCTGGGACCTTTGCCTGTGGGGCACAGCCTCTACCAAATGTCCTTCCAGGAGGGAAAACACCCCTCCCTGTGTGGCCTGAGGACCCCTCAGAACTTCCCATTTGCTCCTAGGGATTTGCTCTTCCCATCAGAGCTCTGCCAGGTATCAAGCTGCTGAGTTTCCAGTTCTCTACTTCCCTGTTTATAGAATCTAAATGGTATTTAAACCCTCCCTTTTCTCCTTTTCCCCTTGTTTTGTTCAGTCCCTTGCAGTCCCTTTCTCCTTTCTTCCATTATTGTTCAGTCCCCTCTTTCTCTTTCTCTCCAGCTGCTTGTGGGGAGGGGGGGAGTGATTTTCCTATACTCTCTCCCCTGTCTCCATCCTCTCTCCACAAACAAAAACTGCTCCCTACTCTCCATGGTTTCTCTCTTCCCCATTTCTCCTCTCCACACCGGATACCTGCCAAGTTCTGTGGTTCAAGTTGTGCAGTTTGTTGTGTTAATCCTCAAATCAGTTTTCTGGGTGTGCAAGATGGTTTGCTTTTGATCTAGCTGTATTTCAGGGAAGAGAGAGGCAAAAAAAAAAAAAAAAAAAAAAAAAAAAAAAAAAAGAAGCAGCAGCAGCAGCTCCATGCTGCTCCTCCATCTTGGCCCCTCCCCAAGCCAAGAACCTAATGGCTTTCAAAATGTGTATTAATTATTTTTAGCTTTTTAATAATAAGACCTTCTAGTTTAGATGTTATAAGTGATAGTGACAAATGAGAAATAATGCAGGACTTGAATTTATTCATTCCTTCCACAAGTATTTAATAAGCATTATTTACTTTGCTGGCATGGTGCAAGATATTGACCTGATCTCTGCCTGCAAGAAACTTAAAAGGTACATTGGGCAGAATGAAATAACCTAGGTAGGCCAGGGACATTTCCTTTAATCATATGTTGCTGAAGAAACTGGAAATTAAAATTAGACACTGTAAATTGGGTATATTTATTTCATACTTAGATTAAGTATGTAAATGATGTCCTCAAATGAAGTGTAGTGGTTTCAGAGGGCAGAGATTAAGAGGGTAGATTCTAGCTGGAATGTCCAAGTTCAAATCTTAGGTCTGCCACTTAATAGCTGTGTGGCCTTGGACAAATTATTTAAGTTTTTGGTTCTTCAGTTATCTCAGCAGTATATTTTACTGTTATTGTAGTTTGAGCTTCCTATATTAGCTCCAGTTACTTTTAATTAATTCTTTGTTGTCATTTTAAGAACTTTATTTAATGACCTTTTTAGGTTCTCTCATAGGTAAATACCTGGAAAGGACAGAACCAAACTGAAATATATAGTAAAACTCTCTTTGAACTAAATAAACCAACAAAATAGTCCTCCTTACCAAATGCTGCCTTATCATGGTTATTCCAGACATATTTCTTACAACAGCATGATTACCTGAGGGTCCCATGGCAGGATACAGGCTCTTCCTTCTTGCCCTGCCGTTGATGGCTGTGTGACTTCATCTCTCTAGTAAAGTGACAGGATATTACAAGATAATCTCCAAGGTCTCTTGAGGCTCTGATATTTCATAAGATGGTGTAATTAGGGCAGTTAATAATGTTCTGGGTTTTCTTCTGGACACACTTGAAGTCAGTAACTTGTTTGGCCAATAAAATGTGAGTGGGAATGATGTGTGAGTTTCTTAGGAGCTTTTATAAACCAATGCACAAATTGCTATAACCTTCTCTCTGTCTTGGAGATCATGGAAGCAAGTATTGATGTAGTATTCTGAGTTCAGCTGGTCCCTGCTGGCAGGACAATATGGGCCAGAAATAAACCTTTGCTGTTTTAAGCCACTTGATATTTCAGGGCTGTTTGTTTCATAGTATTAACTAACATGTCTTGACCAATACATGTGGTATCACCCAGTTGCAGAGGCGATATATATAACACAATACATGGCCACGATATGTAGTGTGCAATAAGTACTTAAAATTGTCTTTTTATGGTTATCATTATAATTTGTTATCTGACACAAAGAATTGATAATGAATATCAACTGGCTCAAATTTGCTCCTACAGTGAACTATTGAGTAACATCTTCAGTCTAATTTTTGGTTATATTCAACCACATATGGTCTCCCTTTCTCTGTGCAAGATTTGTCAGTTTGTTGTTATCAGGCTCCGTGTCTAATACAAAATATGAGAGATCTGCAATATCTTCTCTCTAAGTCTGCTGAAATGTGTTATGATTAGTTTAGTTCAGTTAAAAAGCTACTGAGTACATGTTATGTGCCATGGACTATATAATGTGACTATTAGAATAACCTTCTGGTATTAAGAAAATAATTCTGAGGAACCTGGGTTGAACCTTTGGACTCAGAAGAGTAATATCTGAAATGGTTGGTACTTCCCTTTACCGTGGCACTGTTAGTCATTGAGGATGGCTACACCCTGGAACTCTGCAGTGTGGGATGGAGAGAGAACACGGCAGCCGGGGTAAGTTTGGAGGCTTGGAAGCTAACAAGGAGCTTAGGGGTGAGAGTCTGACTGAAGTTAGGGATAAAGTGGACAAAGTAAACTTTGTTGATGTCCAAGTTTTAGGCCTTAAGAGAGAAGCAAAGCACTTAGAGAATCTATGTTTTATAAACCTATTCCTTTAATCACCTTTATATGTCAGTTATGGATTTTAGGATAAGGAGCTTAAGGATATCAGAAAAACATAAGACAATTTTTTTTCCTGCAATTTTTCATTACATTTGGAGGTTATCATAGTCCATTTCTAGAAGTTGGTTAGTCCTACAAAAGAAAAAACGTTTAAATTGCGGTTGATTACACTGACCTAGGAATTTCCTCATATCTAATTCTTGCATAAAAATGTAAGTAGCCGGATGACTCCTGCTGGCTTATAATATGCTTTATTTTTTTTTAAAAAAAAATTCCACTTATCAAACACAGAGCCTTGATGTGGATATTTGAACATTATGAAAATGAATTCATAAGCCAACTCTGTCTGTCAGACGTTTTTAATTTAAATGTTCTGCTGAGTGATGAGACTCAGCATGAGGGCTTCCAAAATTGTCTTGTGAAATTAAAACAATCCAGGGAAAGAGGCTAGAAAAATTTTGACATTTAGTTCATAATCATGTGCCTATTTGGAATATAAAGTTTCAGGTCAAGAAAAGTTTTGATTTCCCAAATCTGGACTTTACTACTTAAAAATCAAGTGTCATTCTGATGGCATTTCTTTGTAATGGCAGAGGTTATACATTTTCCCACAGATCCCTTCTGGAATACTAGAGAGGTCAATTCAGTAATAATGTGAACACTACAAATTTCTCTTTCTAAATAAATACAGGTAGCTTAAGGCCATTCTCATGTCAAGCTATTTTAAAATGTATGCTATAAAATTATTTTTAATGAATGTTGTAGTTTTCATGTAGCACAGTCCTCTGGTGCCTGACCTTCTCCTTGACGGCAATGTTCTACTGTAGCTCCGGCACAGGGTCATTACACAGGCTTATTGTTAATACTAGAGTGGCCCGTAGCTATTTGGAGGTCCACGGCCTGATGGTTGCTAACTCTGGCTCATCTTGCTTCAGTTCAAAGCTTAGAGAAGTTCTTTGTTTGTGCCTTCCTAATCCTGCTACCACCCCAACTGTACTGCCATTATGGCAGTGGCATCCTTAATACTGTCGAATGGGCATAAAGAGAAGTAAATAATTTGTTGGAGATGGCACGGATGATAATGATGTAGACTCTTTGCAAATCAAGTAGTGCCAATATGTGGCACAGATTCAGAAATCATATTAAGAGATAGGTTTTTACTGATTCTTTCGCTTTGTCTGGATCTAGCCAATGCCCAGTTTCTCAAGACTTCCTTTCTTGTTTATAGTCTTTCCTAAACATTTTCTATAACACTTTCTCTTTACATTTTTCTTTTTCTCCTCAAAATATGTTAAAGTATTCAATAGATTATTTTGTGTGTCATTGTCACTATGTGCATTAAATGAAACGTAATTGAATAATTAAGTATAATCTAGTTGGAGGTGTTATATTTACATATATGAAACATTTATTGATTTAAATGTTTATTTACTTTTGAGAGAGAGAGAGAGAGTAACAGAGCACTCGTGGGGGAGGGGCAGAGAGAGGAGACACAGAGTCTGTAACAGGCTCTGCGCTCTGAGCTGTGAGCATAGAGCCTGATGCAGGGCTTGAACTCATGAACCGTGAGATCATGACATGAGCTGAAGTCAGATGCTTAATCAACTGAGCCACTCAGGCTCCCCACATGTATGAAACATTTAAATAACAAAGGAATGTCAACAACAGTGAAGGATCTAGGATTTTACTTTACTTATAAGCTTACAAGTTGGCTTATCACAGGTTCATGGATGCTGGCAGAAGACATGAGACTCTTAGGTGGGAGACACCATAGCTGTGAATTACTGAAGCAGTGATAGTCCCAAAGAGGAAGTGATCTGCAGGGTCAGTGCGTTCTGTCTGAAGTACCTGGTCTGGCTCACAGAGAAAGGAAGGACAGGTAAATTTATCTGGGATGGATCCCTTTTTCTCTTGTGTGTCTCGATGGACTCTGACAAGTAAGACTGTGCTTTAGCCATAGGGAAAGAAGAAAAGGGCTAGCAAGAGGGACAGCAAGCTGGGGAAATCAGAAAACTAGGCTAAGTCACAGTGGCATGCCTAAACAGGTGGCAAGCAAGCCACCCGCCAAGTAGCACTGCATGGCTGTAGCAAAATCTTTAGAGTAGAACACCAGCCTTGTGCCCGGAACATAGAGACTTTTCAGTTGGAGTCCAAACACAGAGCATCTGTCACCAAGTCACTTGTAATTAATTCTGCCTTTAAATTAGCAGCTGTCTTAGGACATTTTGCTCGTGGGTGGGTTGGGGACAAAGATACATTTAGAGCAGAATGGATTTGAGCTTGTCACTTTTAGGGTGTCCACACTATCCAAGATTATGCTCATCTGAGGGCTGTTCATGTTTGTAACAGTGGTAGTGACCCATTTTTGACATCTTTAATATTTTCTTGGCTAAGACTTGAGAGACAATTATTTTAGTTCAGGATTTAGCCCATCAAATTCTTGAATTTCGTCTTTCATTTTCTCCTACAGCTTGTATTCACTTATTGTGAAGGAAATCTGATTTGATGTATAAAAATCATTGCCTAGCCATTCTGCCAAGTTCCTGAGGTAAAGGATACTCATTTTTCTTTGCCCCTCATCGCCACTTGAGAAATAGCAGGATACGTCTTAATTCAAGTGTCTTCAGTTGCAGAGTGGAAGAATCTAGTGGCCACAGTGAGAGCAGGCCACTTTTCAAGCCTTCAGAGTAGACAGATGATACTAACCCTCCTCACAGCCTTTTGCTTCTGTCTCCCCTCTTCCTTGATACAAATGATTTCTAATATTGTGTTCAGATATAACTTTCTGGAGTAATATTTTGATTTGAGTTTCATACTTGGGTATATCCCGTTTTATTTGCTCTTTAGGACATTATTTGAAGCCTGAGCACAAGTTGTACCTCGTTTATCTGCTAACAATAAATAAAGAGCTGTTTTGTAAATTTTCTGGGAGATAATTTTCTGTTTAGGCATGCCACTGTGACTTAGCCATAGTAGTAGCATGCATTGAGCTCTTACTATCTGCTAGCACTTTGCTAACCCCAGTAGTGGCATGCCGCCTCCAAGATGACCTCCGCTGATCCCACCTCTTGGAATTCACACCTCCTGTAATCCCTTTCTCTGAATGTGGACTGAATTAAGTGACCGTGACATGATAAGTTTTCAGCCACTAAGTTTTGGAGTAAATTGCTACACAGTAACCAATAACTACTACAACTTTAGATATATTATTTCATCTTTATAAGAGTCCAGTAAAGTATTATCATTACTATTATGAAGAAAGACTGAGAGGTTAAATATCTCATCCAAAGTAATACAACCAAGGTGAAATAAGGGTTTAAACTCAGATCTTCCTGTCTCCAAAGTCACTTCTTCGAACTGCTAAGCTATTCTGTCTCAGGTGATGGAAATTTTAAACAGTAATGCATAAATAAACCTTAGGCTTCTCTCATTCATCAGAAAATTGATGTCATCGAAATCCTTTTTCAGAAATGTAGGTGGCCATCATCTGAACTTTGCTTCTGGTTGTAGGTGCACATGGATTACAGTGTTGATGTGGGATTCCACGGCATTGCTTAATTTCTCATGCCCTCTGATTCCTCTACCTCCTGCAGAGCCTGCACTCTCTGTTGCTGGCAGCCCTTTAGGAAACTTGGCCATTTTCTCTCCCCACTGCTCTTCTGCTATACTCTTGAGAATCAGTCTCACTTTGCTATTGAGCATCGGTAATGCTCAAGAATTCTGGAAAAAAAAAACATCTCTCTTATTAAGTTATAAATATAACCAAACTCATCTTGATGATGATGATGATGTTAGATTAAAATGTTCCCTAGAGGTATTACTATAATAGTTTTTCTCCATTTATATATATTTAAATTCTCCTTCATTTAAAAAAGTGTTTATTGATTTATTTTTGAGAAAGACAGAGCACAAACAGAGGAGGGGCAGAGAGAGAGAGAAGGGATCAGAGAATCTGAACCAGGCTCCCAGCTCTGAGCTGTCAGCACAGAGCCTGACATGGGGCTTGAACTCATGAACCCTGAGATTCTGACCTGAGCTAAAGTAGGATGCTTAACTAACTGAGCCACCCAGGTGCTCCAAATTCTCCTTTATTTTAAAAATACTTTCTTTTCAACCTGGGATGGATTGCATGATTTATAGCAAAGTAAAAATAGACTCTGAATAGGGCTGAGAGGGATTTTCTTGTGCATGTGCTTGTGGTCATTGTTTTGTTCCCATATAAGTGCATGGCTCTGTTTTGAATGACTAGGATCTGCCAAAAGTTAATTTCTACCTAAGTAGGATATTACTCTAGTTTTTCATTTCATTTCATACTATTTCAAAAATGGACACATTCCTTCTCATTTTACTCCTGAGTAACTCCAGCAACCTTCTATTTTTTCTGCCAATCTTCCATTCCTCTCTCGTCCAGCCCCTCTGTGACTTCCTGAAACGCATTTCCAAAACCCTACTTACATCATGGTGTAACCTGATGGGGGCCTCCGGCATATCTTTATGAAACAGAGATCTCTTTCTGGGTTTAAATATTGATTGTTTAAAAAAACTAAAATGAAATTTTTAGAGTGAGGACATAGCTAGTTAAAGTTTATCTGTTAAAAATTATCAAATAGGTTTATGATGACCACTAATTGTGATTTATATTAAATTACATTCAAGTGTGAAAATAAGTAGGGAAAAATATATGATTTCTAATGAATAGTAACCTCTGATTACTAGCATTTAAATGGAATATAAATACTTTCAATTAACATATTGTGTTGCTTAAGGTGTATTAGTAGTAGTAGAAGCAACACTGGGGAGGCACTTGGCTGACTCAGGTAGTGGAGCATGTGGCTCTTGCCCTCAGGGTTGGGAGTTTGAGCCCCACATTGAGTTTAGAGATTAAAAATAAAATCTTAAAAAAAGCAAATTAACACTGGTGCAGTGATAGTAGGTATTTGATGGAATACCTATTGATTGTGACAAGGACCTTACAAACATTGTCCCTATGATACTAATATTATCCTACAATCTATAGCTTTATCTTAATTTAGTTTCACAAATTAGCTTACTCCTTTTTTCCCCCCAGATGCTTAGTAACTATCAGTCCTGTTTTTATCAGTCAATAAAAGTCTCATGTTTCTTGCTCTTCTCACATAGGCGTGTGCAATACAGCAGTTTAGGGAAATGAAATATCTTCTATCATGAAATATTACACTTCTCTAAATCAAGATGTATTATAGCTGTTTGAAACTTCCACCTGGGGGAATTTTCTGTCATACAAGTCAAAGAACTTCTATTTGTTCTGCCTAGTTTAGCTTTTCTCTCGACTTTGCTGAATAAAATAAAAAGATGTGACAAAGGGAGACATTAATATCCACAAATCCATCTCTGCAGAAGTGAAAATCGGTAGCTTTTATGATTCCTTTGGCAAGGGACTCCTTTTAAAAGGGAGTAGCAATTATAAATAATACTAATAGCTGTGGCTCTAGTAATAGTAGTCCATTTATCTTAGAACTTTTTTATGTACTTTTATTTTTCCAAGTGAATCAAGATAGAATAAAGTTCATACTGTCTTTATTATAGTTGTTATGTGGAAGTGGGTTAGGGAAAAAAAGTAATTTTTTTTTGTCGGTTACAGTGTGCCATAAAGAATCATCAAGCATAACTTGTTATAATGCTCTTAAAGTTCTCAAATCTCTATTATTTCCAAACTTGCTTGATTTAGAATAGTGACCTTGGGAGGTATTTTTAGATAACAAAGAACTGAAAGATAAAAACACTCCAATCTGTTAAAAATGATTACTTTTAAGTATGTGGTTAAATAGAAGCTAATCCTCCTAAGTATATCCTTCCCAAAACAAGTCCCCATATACTTCTTGAAAATCATGTGGTTGAAATAATTTAGAGAAAACTCAACAATTGGTTAGAAACATAAAATATAGGGGTGCCTGGGTGGCTCAGTTGGTGGAACGTCCAACTTCAGCTCATGATCTCATGGTTTGTGAGTTCAAGCCCCATGTTAGGCTCTGTGCTGACAAACAGCTCAGAGCCTGGAGCCTACTTCAGATTCTCTCTCCTTCTCTCTCTCGCTCGCTGGCTCTCTCTCTGCTCCTCCCCTGCTCATGCTCTTCCTCTGTCTCTCAAAAATAAATAAATAAATGTTAAAAAAATTTTAAAAAGAAACAAATTATATTAAAGGAATAAACAAGTTCACCACCACTGTTAGTTCTGCACTTTCTGTGTTGGGGCACATGATATGAAAGTAATATGTAGTAACAGTGGAGTTTTGAAGAACTACTGATTGAATTTTTGAAAAGTCAAGAGCAAGATGAACTATATCTGTTGAGAGAAATTTTATCACATCAAATCAAAAGATTCATGCCAATGAATGAAAATGAAATAGTGAAACAATTACTAGCTTAGGTGTTTTATATCTTCAAAGGATAAATGCCTTTAGTAGTCTCTTTGGTTTTGCATATGTGTGATCATTTGCCCAATTACATGTGGTTGTTTCAAAAATCACTTCATGCTATGTTCTTTCAACCAGTAGGTAATTCTAATAAATAATAAGCAATTTCTCAGTGATTTTGACTGTTTGTATCATTATAGTCATTATAGTGCACTCAATACGTTTGGTACAGTTATCAAATAAAAAAACTCATACCCCACAAGCCTGTCCACAGTCTTGAGTGGCCTAAAAGTCTTGTCAATGGTGTTGTCAACTCAGAATCAACAGAATTTTGCATCTTATTCTTCCTAATTAGTGTTCTCATGCAGGATCCATATTATCTGTATTTTTGTCCATACTTAAGGGCCTCTCCTAAACTTCCAGGCTTTGTATCTTAGTTTCAGTTTGGATTCAACTCTTACCCATATTGCTCACCTAGAGCCACAGTTTTATCAGTGTTTGCTTTATCATATGCATCCCATCCTCCTTTCCCCTTTATAATCTCATTCATTCAAAATCTTTCAAATCACTATGTTCTCATCATTTTGCATAAAATTGTTTAATACTACCCAATAACATATAGGACAATATCCCCAATCTTTAACCTGACATTCAAGATATTTCATAGTATAAACTAAAGTAAAGATGTTCTGTCTGATTTCCCTTTCATTTCCTTCACATTCTACTGCAACCAACTTTATCCTTATCTGTCTTGGAAAATACGCTTCTCTTTCCTGCTTCTGTATTTTCACTTCTGAGGTTTTCTTTGCTTCCATCCCCCAATGCCTGTCCCCTTTGAAGGCCTGATAACCTCCTTAGATCATTTTCATTTGTGGCAATCATTCCTGCATTTGAAGTCAGAGAGTCTGTTAATCTCCCTGTTACTCTGTGTACTTCTTTAGAATAGAACCACACATACATTTCTGTTGTCTCTCCTTTCGGCATATTTTAGGGCCCTTGAGATATTACCTAACCTATTATTTAAAGTGCCTACATGAAGCTCCTTAGGTGAATTCAAAATGTGAATTTTATTATTCCAAAAGACATGCTGTGACACCTCTTATACCTGTCTCAGATGCTAGTTTCATACTAAGTCAGAAGTATATCACTTAGGCTCTGAGATATGTGGATTATGGCACTCAGAAGTAGTGAAGATTTTTGTTAATGGAACTTTTCAATAGAGCCCTTGGTTCTACAGGCCCATTATTACTTCTATGGCCATTAAAGAATGAACAGCAAGTTTAGTTTGTTTTGGATGAATATGTATGTGGGACAGATTAACATGCAATTAATAAAAGTTCAGAGGCAACAAAGAATGAGATTTTGAAAAAAGTATGTCACAAAGTCTAAACTAATGAACTTAAACTTACTTTGGTATTTATTTTGAACCTCTAAATAGTGGTATCACTTTTTTCTTGAACTGTTGTGTATAGTTTCAAATGCTTCAAGTCTGACACCTACTAACAAACAGTCTTTCCAGATGTCCCCATAAATTATCAAAATGTTTCAGAAATTTTCAGTTTTCTGTACATTAAAAATACATTTCCCAAACAACCTCTTGCACATAGTAAATTATTTGACCACCTGTACATTTGTACAGGGAAGACAGTTATTGTCCACATTGGCTCAAAGGATTCCAAATGGACCAGAAAGTCAGTAGACTGAAATAGATAATTAAAAAGTAGCTATGTTTTAGAATAGATCTAAGTTCAACTAGACTGAATACCTAGACCTAAATGATAGAAGAAACTGGGAATTGCTTTAGGTTCAGAAATTGTATTGAGTAAGAACGTATCATTCCAGTAAGTTTAAGTCCTCATTAGTTATAGTATTTGACAATCTGAAACACTAAGTCATAATATAACTCAAGGGAAATAGTATAATTTTCCAAAATAGAAGTGTAGAGGAATATGATGTGTAGACTAAAATGAAGAGTTTCTGTTGATCCATGGGCTGTAGATTTATTTTGGAATCTTTTCTGAGTGGTTAATGGGTTGAGAGTGGGAAGGAGGGAGTGTAACCCATATGATGAGGAGGTAGTTCTTGGAAGACAAACTGATCTGTGTTCCAGACCTTGCTTTTCCATATAATAGATATATATACTAGGAAAACCACATAACTTCTTAGTATATATTCTCATTTATAAAGTGAGGATTCTAATACCTCCTTCATAGTGTGATAATGAGGATTAAATTAAGTAATGTATGCAAATTACATAGCACTGTGCCAGGCACCTGGGCAGTTTTATTAGCTCCTTTCCCTACCCTTGGTAATAAAAATGATCTAGTTATAAAATTATATTGTGGAAAATGAAGATTTTATTATTTTTAAGTAGTAAGTATTTGGATTATTGTTAATAGAATAATGATATATATAAATATGGCCATTTGCTCCCTCATATGCTTATCCAATAGAAATATAATGTGAGCAACAAATATAATTTTAAAGTTTTTAGTAGCCATATTTAAAAAGCAACAAGAAATAGGGGAAATTAATTTTAATATATTTTATGTAACCTAATATATCCAAAATACCGTTTTAATATGTAATTAATGTGGAACATTTTTTTAAGGAGATACTCTGCATTTTTTTTGTACTATATCTTTGAAACCCAGTATAGCCACACTTAAGGTGCTCAGTAGCCACTTGCGAAAGTTCTGCTCTATTTGACTATGCAGAACTAGGTAATTTTTGTGGAAGAAAATGGGAAGCAGGCAGAACTCTGCAAAACTTAAGGCCTAACCCTGAAACAGATGGTTTTAAAAAGTAGATCATTCATACTAACAGAAACTGAGATAGTGTTAATTGGACAGGGTTATCCACCAGGATTCTTACTTTCAAGTGATAGAACCAGCCCTGGCTAATTTAAATAGAAAATCAGATTTATTAAGGCTAGTAGATGATTAACAATCTCTGTGACTGCTAGAAAACTAGATCTGGATGACATCTCTAGACATAGAGATGAAGTCCAAATATTCTGCAGAACTGGTCCATCAAGACAACATTGCTGAGAATGCGTGTCTCCACTAGAATTGTCTCCTTGATCAATGCTGGACAACAGAGATAATGCTAGAACTACTTTCACTGCTGCTGCCTTTGGGAAATGGATTCATCCACTGTGTTTACAGCCAATATTGACACAATGGATTCTGCACACTTCCCGCTTCTTTGCATCCCAACTTCTAAGCTCATGTCTACTCTGTGTGCTATTGGGAGCATCTGGGTCATGTGACCTAGCTGCAAGGAAAGCTGGGGAAAAGAAGCTTTCAGTTCCTCGAATGAGCAGTAGTCACTGCCTCTCATCAAGATTCAAGGAGTAGGGAATTCCCCACTTGTCCAGTGGGGTGTGTGGGGCTGTTATAGTCCAAAAGGAAGACATTGTCTGCCTTACAAACCCTTACATGGGTTTTCTGACCCAGCGACATAGGATGACAGCTTCTGACGATTAAACAATTTTAGAAAAAATAATGTAAATTTTTTTTATACATGGAAACTTTTCTTTTTAATATGAATGCAATACCCATGGAACTTGGGACTTTGTTTTATGCCAAAAATATAATATGAGGGGATTTATAAAATCTGTATATTTGACTTTTATTTTTTTCTGAAAAGATGAAGTTCTAAGTATTTAGAAATCAGAGGATATTTCCAGACCAAATACATAGGAGTGAATGTTCTTTTTGATATTAAAAGTAATTGAAATACTTAAGATAATTAGAATATTTAGGAATCTGAGTAGACTGATAAGTAATACCCTTATTCTCTGCCTGAGTGCAGAACTATTGGAGACAGTTGCTTAAGTCAGTCAGATATTACTTTTACAGCTAGTTTGAAGAATGTGGCTTAAATGAGAGGAACAAATGAGGTTGCTACATCCATCTCTGAGGTAGATGGAGACCTACCCAATAGGACTCCCACCCACTTACTGATTTAGATGGCCAGAGAATTAAGAGACTAATCCTCAATGTTTAAGAGACACAGTAGGAGCCTCCATTTGATTTAGAAACCTGATCTACTGATTTCTCCTCACTAGGTACTGGGTGAGCAGTGAGAAAGTGCTAGTGCAAAGGTTTAGAAAGCCTTACTCTACTTGAAATCTCTCTATAGGGAATCTTGAAGAATGAAGTATAGTCTCCATAACATTTCCAACTTTTTGCTCTTTTAAACCAGATGACTTAGCAATTAGCCTATGATTCCCCAGGGATGTGATGTGAACCCCAGGGGAGATCACCTCTTACTCATATGGTACTTTGACCCTTTGAAGCCATTCTCTTAATTCTGAGCTATGCAGCTTCCTGGGACCACTGGTGAACAGTGTAGACTTTGGTCCAGAAGGTTCTAAAAATGAGTAAGAATGGTATGTTATTTCAATGACTTCCAGGACCTTGCTTTCCCCATTGCATAGAGATCATCTTATCTCCTCCCACATTATATTTAGACACATGGTCTACTAGACCTCACCAGATATGCAATCAGATTATAAAACCACATAAAGATATTCCAATAGCAAAATGCCACTAATACAAATGGGACCTACATGTGAATATCTGTGCTATGCTATTATCAGATTGCCTGGGAAAAACTAAAGTTCAAAGATTAAAAACGCAAATTAAATTCTAGAATTCTTAAGTTCAATTCCAAAACAATTAAAGCCCCAAATCAAATTCTCTTGTTCCTGTGAATTATAAAACCAGTGAATTAAAGTTCAGTTTTGTTTTCTTCTACCACTTTTTATATAATAAAAGTCTTTTAAAAACATGACCCTGAAGCTCACTTGGTGGCTCTGCATACATCTGTCCCAGGTCCAGAAACATTGGTCTATACTACAGTTCCCAACATAAAGTCATGTACCGTTTTAGGAGAAAATCTGGTCAGCGACGTGGTAAACATTGAGTGGAGCCAAACAGTTCCCAGTCACTCCTGATAGATGACTGTTCTAGGTGACATGTTGTTACATTTTGTAAGGAGCAGGGAATCTTCTGTTCCTAGTTAGAATGAGAAATCAATTTCTCATTTTTAAAGCAGGGATGGCCACTATTCCAGGGCAGAGTCTGCAGCCTTATGCTCCAGGATTTGCCTGGCATACGCATGTCGTTCATGCTACAATTGGCACGCCAGACAGCAGCTGACAGATCGAAATTCTAGCCTGAGCTTCTTTAGGTAATGGTTATGTTACAGGTAATAAAACACACACACACACACACACACACACACACACACACACACACACACAATGGTACAAACCCAGCAAAATTTCCTAGGCTTCCAGATGTCTGGAGGATATTTTAGAAGACACTCTCCTTAAAGCTGAGGTGTTCTTTTATACCTCCCAGTATTTCTCAAATTAAAGGGATTATCCAAATCAACTCTTCCTCCAATGCAATGATCTCATCCCTTTGGATCAAAGTCCCATATGGTAGCATTTAAGAGCATCCCTGTGCAGGTTCATGTGCCCGTGACCACTAGTAAACTCCATGGGTGCTATGGTGTAGAACATATTCTAGATCATTTGGATGGATCTTATGTATTATGTGATTGTACATTCTTGTATTTCATCGTGTGGTAAATTTTCATGGTCACAGTTCACTGTGTGATCAAACACCATTTTTTAAAAAAATACATTTTATAATACTTGTGTTATTTCCCTTTCCCTTTTTGTAGCAGAAGTCGAACTCTGAAATATTATTTTGATGATAACCAACCTAATGATTATTTTAGGAATCACTCCCTGATTTATGATCCTTTTCTTTTTAAGACAAAACAAAATGTCAGCTACATTTTTTCCTCTTATACTTGATACAAGAGCAACCGATGAAAGCACACTCACATATAGTATCAAAAAATATACCTATCTTGGGAGGAAACCAAGTGGAAGACCCTGAAGACTTAAATCTCTTCTCTGAACAGGTGTCAACCAATCTGGGGCACATTTACAAATGGCATCCTGCTGTTAGCCCATGATGCCTAGTTGTTGTTTTTTTTAATCTTCCTGGGAAAAGGTTCCATCCATTGGGATAATTGTAGCTTTTTAACACATTTCACTATAATTAGTGAATCTGCATGTCAATGTTTTCTAGCATATTCCCTGATTGAATTGGAGACCGTTTTAGTTCTCCCCATGACCCGTCAAAGATAAAGAATTTGTTTACTGTAAATTGCACACCACTCACTCCTATATGCCATCTGCCACACTTAACTGCACAGTGCTACAATTTTCTAATAATAGCTCTTTGAACTTAAGAAAAATAGTCGGAGGTGTTAATCATACATTCTAGGGGAATATTTGCTTCTATTATCCTTTTACTTCTTGATGGGATTTTCATTTTAGTGTATTACATTAAGATGACATTGTACTTCTATCCATAATGTACAGCCAAGCAGGATTCAGAGATTCCCCTAAGTGGCTGTCATTTAACATAATTTTGAGAGGTGCTTTTCCAAGAAAGAGTAGAAAGTTCCATGCTTTAGAATGGAATTTTGGTATTTAGCATGGTTCTTACTGTCAGGATTCAGGTCAAATCTGTGAAATTTGCTTCTGGAGCTGTTTCACCTCCTTTACTGTTTTTTCTTTTTCCTTCCTTTTTTATGGTAACCTGGGTAATGAGGTTTGTATGTTATGCTTTTAGTGTATTCTGCACATTTTTCATGATTCTAAATGGCTCTACATAACAACTATATTGGGAAGTTACTTTAATGCGTGATTAACCAGTAGACCTTGAATGTTAATAAGGCCTTCCTTTACAGAAATGAGTTCTGGGGCAGCGAGGTGGCTCAATTGGGTAAGCATCTGACTTCAACTCAGGTCATGATCTCACAGTCCATGGGTTCAAGCCCTGCATCAGGTTCTGTGTTGACAGCTCAGAGCCTGGAATCTGCTTCTGATTCTCTCTCTCTCTCTCTCTCTCTCTCTCTCTCTCTCTCTCTCTCTCTCTCTCTCTCTCGGCCCTCCCCTGCTCACACTCTGTCTCTGTATTTCTCAAAAATAAACATTTAAAAATTAAAAAAAAAGAAGTGAGTTGCTGAAATTTATCTATCATTGGCGATGTTGGACAGATGCGAGAAGGCTTTATTTGGTTAGAAGTACTTAGAGCCCTCAAATGTAGTACCAGCCCTCAAATGAAGTTTCTGTTCCTGTGGAGTTAGAAAAATTAAAATTTTGATTTATAAAAATGAAATAAAACAGTACCAACAACAAAACTACTAATTCAGCACCTCTTTACAAAGTACCACAGACCATTGTTCCTTGAGAGTTTTTTCAGTTGGATAATCTTAGAGGACACTGCATGATGGAGGAAAGCCAGCTGGCTGGACTTGAAGGGCAGATTGAATTCCTTTTTCAACATTTAATATTTATGTTCTCAAATATATCCCCAAACATTTGAGGATATTGATGTTACAACTTTATTTTGTTATCTCTGAGTCATTGCACTGCCAGAACCCTCATTTAACTAACTGTGATGAAAGAGCATCATAGATAGTCTGTCCTGCAGAGGACAAGCTGTAAACTTTTCCTTTGAAATTTATCTTTTGTGCTTTGATATTTTTGTTACCAAATGTCCCCTGTCCTTCACAAGCTTGTGGATAAAAATGAAATTGCATTTGTATTTATGGCCAAATTTCAATGGCTTTAAAACTTTACCCAGTTTACTAGCAAGGTTCCCCTTCCCAAGTGTTTCTAAAACTCTCCAGGGATGCCGACACATGCCCATGAATCAGTTGTTTAATTATTTATTTTATATATGTATATATTTTTAAATTTTATTATTATTTTTTAATAGTTTATTTTCAAATTGGTTTCCATATTAAACCCAGTGCTTCTCCCCACAAGTGCCCCCCACCATGACCATCACTCCCTTCCCTCCCTCCCCCTCCCTCTTCAGTCCATGGTTCATTTTCAGTATTCAGTAGTCTCTCATGATTTGTGTCCCTCACTCTCCCCAACTCTCTTTCCCCCTTCCCCTCCTTATGGCCCTCTGTTAGGTTTCTCCTGTTAGACCTATGAGTGCAAACATATGGTATCTGTCCTTCTCTACCTGACTTATTTTACTTAGCATGACACCCTCGGGTCCATCCACTTTGCTACAAATGGCCATATTTCATTCTTCCTCATTGCCATATAGTACTCCATTGTGTGTGTATATGTGTATATATATATATATAATATACATACCACATCTTCTTGATCCATTCATCAGGTGATGGACATTAGGTTCTTTCTGTGATTTGACTATTGTAGAAAGTACCGCTATGAACATTGTGGTACATGTGCTCCTATGCATCAGCACTTCTGTATCAGGGAAATTCAAATCAAAACCACACTGAGATACCACCTCACACTGGTCACAGTCACTAAAATGAACAAATCAGAAGACTATAGATGCTGGCGAGGATGTGGAGAAACGGGCACCCTCCTACACTGTTGGTGGGAATGTAAACTGAATCAGTTGTTTTAGAATTAATAGAAAGTAAGACTTTGTCTGGACCTCTCTGTGGCTGACACCTAGAAACTTGATCTGCCAGGTACATCCAATCAATCAGGTGTCTCCAGTTTCATTGGAGTCCACTCTCCTCAAGTCAAAGAGTCATAAGGACCAGGGAGATTCACAGAGATATGGCTTGGGTAAATTTTCTGTTCCTACTGATTCTTATATCTCACTTGCTGATCTCATTATTATCACCACTGAACCTTCCACTTGTTTGGATGTTTTTCCCAGCTGTGAGGTTTCCTCTTAGGGAGGAAGGGGGCATTTCTTTCCTCACTGTCACACTCAGAAGAGAGACCCACATCAAATTGCTTGGGCCCCAATTTTTATTAGACATAATGCTTTAACTTAAAAAAAATTTTTTTAATGTGCACTTATTTTTGAAGGAGAGAGAAATAGAGTGTGAGTAGTGGAGGGATAGAGAGAGAGGGAGACAGAGAATCTGATGCAGGCTCCCGGCTCCGAGCTGTCAGCATGAAGCCCAATGCAGTTCTTAAATGCACGGACCTCGAGATCATGACCTGAGCTGAAGTCAGATGCTTAACTGACTGAGCCACCCAGGCGTCCCATAATGCTTTAACTTTTTGAATGTACATCTGTGGAGTCATTTTTCCAGACATACCCATAGTACAAGAGTAACTGAGTAAGGATGAGTACCAAAGTTAACCAAACATGGAATCCAAAAGCAACATTCTTATGTGGAATACGGGTATACACCCCACTTTTCTAATAGTTCATTTTCAGTCAGAAGTTCTCATTGTCCTTTATTGCAAAAAGGCAAGATTTTTATCTTTTGAACCTTAATGTTGATGGTGACTTTGAGAGTGGGGAAAAGAAGAATCACAGTCCAAGTTCTGTATCTTTCATGAGACTCATATTCTTCTATATAAATTTGTGGCATTAAATATATATGTTGAGGGAGGAATTTTTTCCCCATGTCCTCTCAAGCCAAGCCATTGGAGAGAGAATGACATCTCATTTCTATCACTGATTACATCTAACTACAGATTTTTACTTATGCAAAACTCTTTGTACATTTTTATATTATCTATAATAAAATGTTTTAGATACTTAGAATGAATGCATTTATTTTGCTGAAGTAGGGTAAAAAACTTAAAAGGATAAAATGATAGTGTGAGGGTTGGTCATAATTGTCATGTAAAAAATGTATATGAACAACAGTCTCATATTTTTCTTTTTCCTTTTTTAACAATAGGCTTCACACCCAGTGCAGAGCCCAATGTGGGGCTCAAACTCACGACCTGAGTTCTAGACCTGAGATCAAGAGTTGGATGCCCAACCGACTAAGCCCCTGAGGCATGCCAGTCTAGTATTTTTCTAACTTGGAAAAATAGCATTAATTTAATTTAATGAAAAGCATTTAAGTAATGAAGAGAGTTGTAAGTTATGTGCAGGTTTTCCCTGACCTGTTTTTATCATAACTACTCATGTTATCATTAGATTTTTATTCAACTAACATCTATTTTAATTTTAAGTAGTTAGGTTTTAGAATTATCAGGATGAATTAGATAGTTATTACTCTTAAAGAGTTCGTAGTCAGAAGAAACTCAATAGGTTACACACACACACACACACACACACACACACATTGCACATTATCAAAAAGTGTCAGAGATTGTACTCTATGCTTAACAAGTGGACCAGCTACAGTTTCATAGATGCTGCCATAAGATACGAGATTGTTAGGGGAATGGACTTTATTACTCATGGTACATAAGCACGATGAACTTCACCTTCTGATGGATTCCTTCCCCGCCCTTACCAAGTTCCATGGGGTGATACAAAGTGGCTCAGGTAGATGTGTACACAGTAGGTTTGTAACACAGTTGAGGAACAGTAAGTTTAGGAACTTCTCCATCTTATGAAGGAGGCTACTGGCAAACTTGCCTCACCTTTACTTTGGTGGGAGATACTACTTTTATTATTAAGACAGGTTAGGAAAAAACCTGCTTTCTTCCCCCTCAAGAAGATACACTGTTTTTGTCTTGCAAGCCAGTTTGCCATAAACACATCCTTGAAAAGATAGTGGGAAATAAAATCTGTCAATTTCTTTGCTCAAATGAGCAGGAATGCAAGATCCCCATGGAGAAGTGCCTCTCAAAATTTACATAACAACAATAAGAAGAACAGTGTGATATATTCTGTAAAAGAGTTATGGGTATTCTATATAGGAGAGCACAACCAAGATGAGTCTAGGAATAAGGGAAGATACATTTTAACTTGCTATGAAGAGGAGAAAAATCTAGACAAAGGAACTTCCATCAGCGTGGAAAACACCAAGTGCTGCTCCAAGACTGCCCTCTAGTGTATAGAAAGCTTCGCCTCTGTGACATTGGGTTTTGATAATGACTTTGTGCAGTCATGGGAGTGGGTGAGGGGTGGTGATGCAATAGTTCTAGGGGCATTTGCTTTGGAGGTAAAATCCAGATCTTTGGTATACCACCTGAGGATCTATTTCTCTTGGTAGTCCTAAGAATTTACAGTACGTAAAGGTCCTCTCATATAAAAGTTTCCTTGCTTCCTGTATGTGATTAAGAGAATGATTTTTCTGGGAGTTGGAGAAAAGAAGAATAGCTTATTGGTTTTCATAGTTTATGCCTCACTGTATATAGATTATATGTGTGTAGCCTGAGAGTCTGGTCAAATAAATGAAATCATGAAGGCAGAATATTTGATCTGTAAAGTTCCTAGAGTTATCTAGTTGATCCCTTCTTGTTTTCCTTCCCTATTTCTTTTCTCCCTCAAAGACTTTAATTGCTTACTGTGTTTATATTTCATGCTGGGGATACAAGAATGAAAGGCAATAGCTTCTTTCCTTAAGTTGCTGACAGAATCATAGGAATGAAGAGACATGGCCAGTGAACTACAGCAAACTAAGACAAATTCTAAGACAAAAGGAATAGCAACTACTACCGGCTTAGGGCACCTGACTCAGATAGGGTGGCACAAATGAATATTCAGAGGAGATCATTCTTAAACTGTATCTGAAAGGACAGCCTAGAAATAAGAAGGGGGAGAATGGTTTAAAAAGAGGTTAATCTCTATCAAGGGCTTTTTATGTCCTGTTAAGGAGTCTGGGTTTTATCCCAGTTGGTATCAGGGAAATTTTGGAGGATATTTATCAAGGAAGTGATATGATCAGATTTACATTTTAGAATGATTACTTTGGCAGCAATGTGGAGAATAGATTGGAAGGAGAAGCACTGGGGACAGGGAAATCAATTAAGACATTGTTCCAGTGACCTAGGCAAGAGGCTGATGAGGCTCTGACTCATATCATTAACATGCAGATGGAAAGGAGTATCTGTATACTAGTAATGAAATCAATATAATTGGTAAAAGATAAGAAAAATGAAAAAAGAGCAATGATTCAAAAATACCTGAGGTTTATTGTTGGGTACCTGGGTAGATGGGCTGTTTTCAAACAAGATCTGGAGAAAGAAAATCTGGCAACAGACTTGAGATGAATTCAGGCTTTGCTGTACTGTGACTTAATCATCTCTCGATTATCCATAGAGAAATAATATCTGGACTTTGATATATTGATATAAAACATTTTTCTTTTCCCCTTTCATTGCTTAATCAGTATTTATTCCAATTTTTCATTTCCATCTGTAGCCCCTTTTGACGTCATCATGTTTGAGCACTGGACAGGCTTTTGCAAAGCATTTTGGGTTCTCTAGTTCAGTGAGCATATTTCTTTCATCTGAATGCTCATACACCTAAAGGAAGTTCTTTCATGTACATCTTGCTTCATATTGAATGTTACTTGAAATTATTACAAGGGTCACGTGGTTATTTGAAAGTCATTTAGTTCAGTGGTTCTATGGCATGAAATATTTTTCAATAGATCTGCTTTTCACAGGCCACGCCCTCCTCCACCTCCTCTATTGGAAGTGTTTTGATTGCTTGGCAAATTTGCATAGCATTCTCAGAACTCTATTCAGTTTGCCCAGTACTTTCTGAATCTGTTATACCTGGAATTGTAGATTCATGATGACAAACAGTACTTTCAATTCTTTGTTACTATTTGCTGTTTGTGGAATTTGGTTTCTGCGTTATATTTATTCAGCACAGATAATTTAAGAATAGGACATATGAATACAGGTGTTTTACATACTTTAAAAAACAAAATGATTTTGCTTTCCTTTCATAGTCACCCTTTGCTCCATGCTGTATGATTCAACCTCTTAATAATGTAATCTTAAGGTTATTGGCAACTTAGAAGCTACTTCATCCTTTGTATTATGTTGACTAGTAAGTCTAGATTTATTAAAAAATATATGTGTCATCTTTTTAAAAAACAGAATGACTCTAAGCAAGTATAAAAAAATTATTTCTTTCCATCAGAGAAATGAAACTTTTTGAGATAAAGATCAGCCTGAGAGGTATACTTAAGGTCTTCTCACATGTTTTGTAAGTCTGTACCTTTCCCTGGGCATGCATAATCTCTGGCTCCCAAAAGTAAAGATAAAAATGAAATGGGGGCGGGAGGAAAGGACCTAGCCCTTTAAATCCCCTAGAGATCACTTCAACTTGAGAAGGCTGGACTTGCACTATTAGGGGGAGGTGCAATAACAATGGCCAATCACGTCTCTGAACTGTGATCCGCAGCAGCGTTCAGCCGACAGAGCACAGACCTTTCTGCTTACCCTGTTTCCGGCTAGCTGTGGCGCAGGTTGCTCCAGAACATGTGCACAGCTTCCTGCTCTGGAGGTGGGAGATGAGTAGTGCTACTGTGCTAAGTGCTCAACTTGACCAAAATTTGCTGCAACTTACCGTCCAAGCCTTTGCCTGTAGGTGCAAGCCTTCTGTAGACTCTAGAGTTCCAAAAACAGTTATTCCAGAAAGACTCTGCGAGTGTCTAGGTGAGGACACAGATTCCTGGGGCTTCCGGTCCTCCCTTCCTTCCTTCCTTCATTCCTTCCTGTCTTCCTTCCCACCTCCTTTCCTCCCTCCCTCCTTCTCTCTTTTCATTCCTCACTTACTTTCCTGCTCTCTCCCACATTCTCTCCCTCCCCGCTTTTTTTATTCCTGGAGAGCCAGTTTACCAGCACACCACTGGGAAGGCTGCTGGTATGTGTTTCTTGGGAAAGGCTGGGTTGGCATCAAGTCATGGGTCAGCTGCTGTGATGGCAGTTCTCCCATCAGTCTTCTTCACAGTGCTGCATGACTGCCTCAATTTACTGACCGGACCGTAGAAGCTCTTTTAAGTGGGAGGGTTTGCATCTTCTCGTCCCAAGTTATTTTTTTTAATATGGATCCCATTCTTTCCTTGCACAGTGTGTTCAGGTATGTCCCTTTCCTGCCTGAGCCTAGAATTACTTTCTCTCACCATTGTTGGACTCTCCAGTGCTGTCCTTTATCATCAACTTATCATTATTGACTGGACCACAAGTAGACCTAAGTTTCATAAATTTCAAGTAGGCATTTGAGGAGGCATAGATGTTCCATCTTTTTATTAGAAAACAACAAAACCAAGCCTTACCTTGACTCATTATCCCTGTCTGACTGCCATCCCATTTACACTGTTTGCCCCATTTTCACACCTCCTACTTACTCTTTTTTTAATTAGTTTATTACCAAGTTGCTTTCCATATAACATCCAGTGCTCTTGCCCACAAGTGCCCCATGCCCATCACCCCCCTACCCTTCCGTCTCTCTCTTCAGACCTCAGTTTGTTTTCAGTATTCAAGAGTCTCTCATGATTTGCCTCACTCCCTCTCCCTAACTCTTTCCTCACCTTTCCTCTTCCCATGGTCCCCTGTTAGGTTTCTCTCTTAGACCTATGAGTGACAACATATAGTATCTGTCATTCTCTGCCTGGCAATGAGAAAGAATGAAACCTCCAGCTTAATTAATCCTACTCTATTTCAATGAAAGTGTCCTTGTCAAAGTCACCAGTGACCTCCATTCTCAAAATTCAGTGAGGTACTAATTGTTGGATAGCTTCAGAAATTGTCCTTGATATGTCTTTCTCTAACTATTTCATTCTCTCTACAGTTAAGTTAATCTAGACCTATTTTTAACATACAATTTATATACTTTAATCTAGGCCTATTTTTAATATACAGCTTATATACTGATGATTCTATTTTTTAATTTTATCTATTTTTTATTTTACGTCCAAGTTAGTTAGCATATAGTGCAACAATGATTTCAGGAGTAGATTCCTTAATGCCCTTCACCCATTTAGCCCATGCCCCCTCCCACAACCCTTCCAGCAACCCTCTGTTTGTTCTCCATATTTAAGAGTCTCTTATGTTTTGCCCTCCTCCCTGTTTTAGTATTATTTTCGCTTCCCTTCTGTTCATCTGTTTTGTATCTTAAAGTTCTCATATGAGTGAAGTCATCTGATATTTGTCTTTCTCTGATTGACTAATTTCGTTTAGCAAAATACCCTCTAGTTCCATCCACATAGTTGTAAGTGGCAAGATTTCATTCTTTTTGATTGCTGAGTAATACTCCAATGTCTGTACACACCACACCTTCCTTATCCATTATCCATCAATGGACATTTGGGCTCTTTCCATACTTTGGCTATTGTTGATAGTGCGGCTATAAACATTGGGGTGCCTGTGCCCCTTCGAGACAGCATACCTCTATAGCTTCTTTACAAGCCAGTGTTGAAGGAATATAACAGAGTGTGCCATTACATGCTCAAAACCTTCAGTGCCCACAACAAACTCTTCACATTCTCTTCTATCCCTTGGCCTTGGAACTATGCATTAGTTTTACACTACTTAATAAAACCAAATAATACTAAATATCCTTAAACATTTGAAAAAAATTTATAGACTTAAAAGCAGATCATGTTTGTGAATAGTATGTATCTAACTGACTGACTTAGCTAGTGACTTTGTGCAATGCCATTTGCTGAATGCCTGTGGTAGCCCAGGCATCTAATTAAGGTGGGGAGTGGGACTGAACTTCTGGAGTCTGAAAGTAGTCTGTGCCAAAACATAGGCTAAGTAGGAGAAGGAAAGGAAGTTCAATTAGTCTAGGAAGTAAGAGAGAAGAGAAATTATGTCTCATACTGAAAGAATAGTTTCACAAACTGATATACTGAAATATATCATTTTCTTAATTGTCTTATAACTAGACTTATAACTATCTGTCTTGGGCCCACTCTCTGTCTGAAAATAGGTAATTTTATCTATCATTCTCAGGTAAACTGAATAGTGTTCAGTGATGTTTATATCATTTTTGGTGTTCAGTATTTTGGGTTTCTATCTCCCATCTCCAGGAGTATATACTTTATACTTTAAGGAGCTTGGATTTCATTATAGGAAAGAGGGATTACATCTCCTCTTTGGAGAGGGATATCTGGTTTGTGCTGTCTTCTGTTCATTCTGGCTTCTCTTTGGGTTTTGGAGGTTGGCGTCTTTCCCACCACCATCTGCTACTGATGTCTGCATTCCTTGCATGGTTTCTGAGTCTTTCGTCCACTGTACCTCTGCTGGCAGTGTCCCTTTGTAAAAAAATCACGTGACCTCTTGTGTTTTTCTGCCTTCTCTGAGTCATTGCTATGTTTTTCTTGGGTGCTCAGGAAACACTGGATGCTTTCCTTTGTCCTGTGTTCATGGACCACTTGGAAAGTTGCCTCAGTTGCTTTTTTGTTTTTTGGGGGGACCTTTTTCTGGCTGTGGTGCCATGTTGGTGCAGGAAAGAACTCAGGGTGTCCTGTGGTCTGCTTTCAAGTCATTCTAAATATAAATGGAATTTCCATGTGCTTTCTGATTGGGCTGAGTGTGTGTGTGTGTGTGTGTGTGTGTGTGAAGGCCCTCTTCTGAAGTTAATACTAGAAGTTTATCCCATTGCTCTTTTTTTCACCTGCTATTTGTTCCGTAAGCAAATCTCCAAACTTTATCTCTTACTGATGGAAAAGTCAGTTCTTAAATTAACTTGCATCCTTCTGTATTCTATTCTATATAATTTAAACATTAATAACTTAGTTGGGGGGGAGTAAACATTAGAAGCAAATGAGAAAACACTTGTATTATGTGTTTCCAGTCACTCTTGTAATCAGAGGTCTGGGCCTTTAGATGTTTGTATTTGCTATAGATTTCAAAACCTGAGAATTTCACTCTTAATTCTTTTCTATATTATTTCCATGATAACCATGAGCCTAGAGACTTGTCTATCCTGGTTGATTGGAAAAGGTAAGAGGTACAAGGAAATGCGGAGAAAGACTCCATTAACTTGTCAGAGTGAAAGCAATAGATGATTGGTGAGTCTGTGAGAGGCAAGGAGAAGTTTCCAAACAAAGCTGGTAGTGTTAGTTACAAGACATTTAGACCAAGGGGGAAATCTAGGATGAAAAGAGGGCTAAGTTGTCAAAAGGGGCCTGACAGGTCTGGCATGTATTTCAAAAGGATGAGATGTAGAATGAAATCTGGATAGGGAAGAGAGCTGTAGAGGAGCACCACTGGGATGTAACTGACTTCAGCATAGGTTCTTATTATCTGAGCCCTATTCTCCTTAGGGAAGCTGGAAGGGGCTAGAGGGAGAGGAATGCTTTTCAGAGCAGTGCCAAGTGCTTAAGGCTGAGAATTGTAGTTCAGGCAGAGAGCTAGGATTTGAAGAAGTTCTTACAGTTTTAATATCCTAGTATCAAAGAAAATTTGAATTCCCTGATCACACGATTGGTGCAGGATGGGCCCCTGAATGACCTCATATCTGTAGTACCTGAGTCACCATTTCCTGTGCTAGCTCAGAACTCTGAGATGGTCACTGAGAATATTAGCACACTAAAGACAACCATCCTAATTAAAGGGTTACGTGATGTGATTTGTGGCTGGCAACCAAAATGGTAATGTATTTTCTTACCCTGTTGCTTGGGTTATAAACAACTGATAAATATAAATTATTGGGAAAACCTGACTTACCACCTTCTCCTACTTTTGACTCTTCCTTTTGTTACCTGGCTCTCCAGATGCCTATAAAGATATGTTTGCTGCTCTGCCCTCCATGGTTTGCAAGAGACAAAGAGAATGAAGATACACACATGTTGGAAAAGTCATACCCATCCTCTCAACTTTCTTGGTTGTGGATATAAGTTTTCATCTATTATATCAGTATCTCTCATCTGTGTGTTTAGATAGTACTTAGCCTATTTTTTATAACTTGAAGTTAAACATTCTATTATGAACTCTCCCACTCTGTAATCTTTTCACATATGATTTGTGTGTTCTTGGGTAGCCTAGGATTAAAAAAATCCCAAGGAGTAAAAATCTAGGTGTCACATATTTTTGTGGTAGTTGAAAATAAATTTGGGGCCATTTTAGTTACTGGTAGTTTAAGTACATTTTTATGTGCCCTAAGTAGGGCCATGATTTCTGAATACGTTATAAGTATAATTGTACCTGTTGGTCCTTTGAAGCAAACCACAGTCTCTCTGATGTACAAGAGGGGAGGCCAATGGACACACAGTTTTCATTCCCTCTTACTATATACTGTTTCTTCCCTCTCAATCACTATGTTTATGTAACATGATATTTCCTGACTACTTTCTCTGATACCCAAAATCCATTTGTGATATTTAATCCTATTCAGAACCTTAAACATGGGCTGGTTTTCCTAATTGCCTTGATCTCACCAGGAATTATTCATTGTTCTTATTCCTCCTGTTTAGGTATATGCCCCATGTGACCCCAGGAATGTCTGTCATGTCACAGGTGACATGTTGGTACTGATAATCTTGGAATTATCTTCCCCTCAACTGGTAGCTACGGTAATGATTATTTTGATGTGTCTTTGCTAAAGCTGTAGCAATGCAATTTATCTTCAACATTGTCATTTTTAAACATCTGTTAATAATTGACAATTTGCTCTTCCTTTTGCAAAAAATATTACTAAACAATATCGACTAATTAGTTATGTGCACATGCCAACAATTTTACAGACTTGTAAAATAGCAGGCCACTTCAAGGATTTCTGCTTTGGTAGAGACTTTATAGGGAAGAGAGGGTGAGATTCAGAAATAAATTTAGTTCCAGGCCAATGACAGTCATCTTAGTTGGATGGGTTACTATTTTATCCAAAGGGGTTTTTAATCTGGTTAACATCTATCAGAAGGTGCTTAAACAATTCATCAGGAATACCAATTTTTTTTCCTTGGGATGAGGAATTACATCTTGCATTACATTACATTACAAAAAAGATACGCAGGGCAGATTTGGGGCAGTTTTTAATTTAAAGTTCTCCTTTTGACTCAGTCTTCTAAGGTCTGTCTCAGTCAAAAATCAAGTTCTTAACTGCGTATTTGTGCTAAGATCATTCATTGGATTTTTTTTGTCCAGCCAATCTCTTACATTTTTTATAAATTTCAAAAATTAGACATAGGCTTAATTTATGCAACATATGTGGAGTTCATGCTTATCGGATCATCCACAGTGTTTCATTACATATTGATATTCTTTTTCCTCTATAATAGGAATATTTCCAAACAAAATCCTGGGGCAATTCACAATCAATATTAGAAAAAAAATTCCAGGCTACATTATTGTTCCAGAATTTCCTTTTCTCTCTTCCCTACCATGCTCCCGCTTCTCTTCTCATCCCACTCCTCATTCATCTCCTTCTTCCTCAACTTCTTCTTCTCTTTTCTCTCCTCATTTCTCTACTTTCCATTTCCTTTCTTTTTCTTTCAATTTTTCTTCCTTCCTCCCTCCTTTCCTTCTTTCCTTTTTTTCTTCCTTCCTTCCCTCCTTGCTTCATTCCTTCAGCTGCTTTTGTCACCTTGTCTACTCTGAGGCCAAAGGACCAAAGAGCAAGTGACAGTTTTCCTCTAGGATTACCCACTATTCCTAAAAATGTAGGATTATTATTATTTTTTTTTAGCTCTGAAGACCCCAAATTACTCACTGTAATTGGCCTGCCAGGGACGGTGATATGTCCTGTAAGTCTGGAACTGTGTGTCACAGAGTAGACACCAGACCAAATTCCATGTAAGAAGTGCCATCCTAATTCCTTCAGAGTTGGCTTGTCCTACTTAATTAAATAGGTTTTGCCTTCAATCTGACATTCTGTTACAGTTGTGATTATAAATTGTGTTTACCTAATTATGTTGGAACTGTGTAAATAACTACATTGCAACGAACAGGACAAGGAATCCATAAAGGCATTGTGCGTAGTATTTTACCTATTGTGCAAGTAGTTTTACACCAAGACCGATCCATGTATATGCTATTTTAATAGAATCATAAATATCATCAGAGTTTTGATTATTTACTGATATTTTGTGGTTATAATAAGTGAACTTTATCTCAATATCTTTTTTTAAAAAATGTTTATTTTGAGAAAGGAGAGAGAGAACAAACAAGGGAGGGGCAGAGAGAGAGGAGAGAATTCCAAACAGGCTCCATGCTGTCAGTTCAGAGCCCAATGAGGGGCTTGAACTCACCAAGTGTGAGACCATGACCTGAGCCAAAATCAAGAGTCAGATGCTTACCTGCCCAAGCCACTCAGGCACCCCTGTTTCAATATCTTTTAACAAAAAAATTATGCTTTTATTTTTCTGAGCTTGACCAATTTTAAAATCACTTCTGAGTTCTAAGCATTAGAGACATTATACTAAAAAAAACTTTTGAGAATACAGTGGTTATATTTACAGTTCTCATATTAAGAATTCATAAACTCAGTTTATTTTGTAGATTCCATTGAATTTCTATATAGGCAATTGCATCATCTGTAATAATGACAATTTTACTTCTTCCTTTCCAATATTAATTTTATTTTTTTGTTCTTCCCTTATTGTTCTGGCTAAAGCCTCTGATACAATGTTGAATACAAAAGGTGTGAGCAGACATCTCTGTCTTGTTCTTGATATGAAGGGGGAAACATTAACCATTTAGTATAATGCTACCTATAGGTTTGTCATAAATTCCCTTTGGGCTGAAGAGGTTTCATTCTATTCTTAGTTTGTTGAGAGAGGTTTTTTTTTTTTTAAACAGGAAAGGATGTTGGATTTTGCCAAATGCCCTTCTTCACATCCATTGAGATATCATATGCTTTTTCTTTTCTAGTTGTTTAATATGGATGTAGCAGGATTCTCACACAGAGTCGTGACACTGAGACTTTTCCTTCCAGGAATCAAATTTATTCTTGCCGGCACTGCTCAGTTGGGTTCATACCCGAAGAACTGAGTCCTGAATGCCATGTGGCATAGTTTTTTATACATTTTCTATTTCTTTGTCTCCCATATATGGTAACACACAAACATGCAGTCTGATTAAGTGGTCTCATGTTAAAAGATCGTGAGGGATATCATCACGTAAACGTACGGCCAGGTTGTCTTGAGTTGGTTTTTTTTTTTTTTCCCCCTCTCTCTTTAGGGAGAGGATCCTTCTGTATCCCTCCCCACTTTGAGGCTCAGGTTCCTCTATTTTGGATCAAAGAGCATCATCTTAGTTTTGAGGTTTTCATTTCCATAACTTCATTGTATGAATGGCCGTCTTTCTTTCAACCATGGCCTCAATGAGACTGGAGACAGACTGTACAACCAGGAGCACTAAACAAGGTAACATTAAGCACCCTCCAAAAAGTAGGAGGATAATTCCCAGGAGGGTTTGAATCTCCCAAAAGCTGAAAGCCAACCTCCAAATAACTCCCCGGGGTTTCAACCATTCCACATCTAGACGGGAACACCAGCAATCCTCATTCAATCTGTGATCTCCTCCAGGACTTTTCCGTCATCATCTATCTGCAGGCAGCAGTTGCTCAGGTTAAACTTTCACAAACTCCTCCCTCAGAAGCAAGCAGATAATCTAAGGCCAAGCAATTCTGATAGATGGCTTTGTGCATTTTGGTTTGCTGCTTGGCTAGTAAGTTAAGAGCTCTGGCAGTTTCATTGGTTATAATTTCTACAACTGCTTGTAGTCTGATAATGCAGTTTAGCATGTAAATGGGAGTGTGGGCCCATCCTCTGCCCAGGTGGCAGGGCCATAATATTGGATTATATGCTCGGGAGGCCACTCATCATCTTTCCAATTGCCAATTTGTAAGTCAGGCCAATTCCTTTGAGTCTCCCTATCTCCATATACTTGAACTCCAAGATGTTTCCCCTTGGCAAGTGGAACGAGGAAGAAAGATGGACGGATAGTCCCCAGTACACATGACCCTGGCCAGCCTGAAGGAAGTACTGTATAGGCTATTTCCCCACATATCCAATATAGTCAACCAGGGGCCTGCCATTCGATGGCTGTGCTGATGTTGCCCCACACCTCCTGGAGATGGAAGAAGTTAGACAAAGGGTGAGAAACTGGCTCAAAGTGACCTGGGAACTCCCACCGTTGGTTTTCCCAGGTGGGTGAATTATGAAATCTTTGGCCTAGGCCTGATAAGTTTCCAACAGGGATGGTGAACTTTTTTCTGCATCAGGCAAGGTAGTTCTTCCCAATGATTGAGGTTTTGAGGAGCCAAACCCCGGTAGTGGGACTGGGGCATTTTGTTCTATTAAAAGACTTGTGGATATCTAATTCCCTGGCCTCCCGTGGAATACATACCGTGAAGAGATCTTTAGAGTCTGTTATAGTCTCTGCCAGAGCTAGAAACAAGCTCCTTACTGTGACTGAAATGGGAGGGGGACTACTTCTTATTTCATCATAGAAGGAGTGGAAGACTTGATGGAACATGGTTGGGTGGATGATAGTAACCCTATTGAAATACAGCACAGTCCCTGGGTCTCTGCACCACCTATAGGATCCAGATGCCAGCTTGGGTGCTCCATTGCCACTTGTAGTCTCCTGGGATCATGATGGTAAAATTAACGGGATTACAGGCCTTTGACTGATAACCTGATGTAACACCCATCTTCTGAAGGAGTGTGGTTGTGCCTTGTTTTTTCCAAGAAGCTCATGAAGTACAGCTCCAACTGAGGCATAAAAACTCAGGTTTTCCTCACACATGTATTTGTCACTGAGTTGGTATTCTCACTCCCAATCTAAGCCTCCACATGGTATATCAAGAGTCCTCAGGCCCTCCATGATAAGTGCCTGCTTTTCTCATATGACATATGCCTCTGGGCCATTACTTCTAACCGCAATACATCAAACAGTATTGACACCAGTCATTTGGGGTTAGTAATTTGTGTCTGGCTGATCAAGGTGCCCCTTCTGATAGGATCAGATGCTAACCAGTCTTCACTGGGGGAGTATTGTGGGTCAAAGCAAGTGTGTTGACTCCCCCATTGGCAGATAGAATAGGTGGTCCTACTGTGTCTGCATGTCCCCAGGATCTTTCCCTTGCCTGAGAAGTGGGTATGGTATACTAAGGTCCAGGTGACTCCCTGGCCTGACCTGGTTATGTGAATGCAGGGGTTATATGATGAAAGATCTAGGTCTACAAATGGGGTCCAGATTAGAATCAACCAATACCAACACAACATCCTACCCACAAAAGGAGAGTGAGTGCTAACAGAAACCTCTTGCACACTTCCAGCTGGCTAGGGCAACCTCCAATAGTGATAAGTAGGGCAAAAATTGCAATAACAATGAGAGACAAGAGGTGACAGTGCATCACAGTAAGGAAACAGATATAGAAAACAAGGATAGTCTATTTATTTCACCAGACCATTGATTCCTCAAGCTTCTGCTTTGTGTAGATTAGTCAGCTTCCAGAGTGACTAAAGCAGGGCTGCCGTCTCTCAGCTTCTTCTGTATGGTCAGCTTACACTGCATGGATGGATCAGGAATGCATTCGCAGTTTTAGGATGCTGGCTTCAATTTGCTGTGGTGAATCCAGGGACCCACCTCAGCTCCCTTTACTGTAGTAGGAGTAGACAGTATGATGGTGTACGGCCCCCTCCAAAGGGGTTTGAGTGGTTGGACATTCCATTCCTTTACCTATACAGCATCTCCTAGCTCAAAGGTGTGAGTGTCTGTGGTTAAACTCACAGGTAATTGCTCTCTAACCCATCGGTATTGGGTGGTTATAGTAGAGTCCAGGGCCTGCATCTGCTGCCATAGGGTTAGATTGCCTATGTCATTTAAATCACGCCTTATGCCATTGATAATTGGGGGAGGGCATCCATAAAAGATTTAATAAGGGGAAAGCCCCATTTGCTTATTGGGTCTACACCTAATTTTTAACAAGGCTATTGGCAATACCTGGTCCCAGTGCAGGTGGCACAGTTTACTTAGTTGTAGTTTCAGGGGTTGGTTCATTAGTTCCTCCTTCCTAGAGCTCTGGGGTGGGTATGCATTTGTAATTTCCAGGTGATATTTATCCCTTTTGCCACCAGTTGCACCACCTCAGTCACGAATGCTGGCCTGTTATCTAAACCCATAGTGATGGGGATCCCAGATCATGGAATAATTTCTTTGAGAAGAAGTTTGGCCACTTCATGCCCCCTTTTCTGTTTGAGTTGGGAAAGCTCCAATCCATCCTGCGAAAGTACATACAAAGACCAACAGATACTTACAGCCCCAAGCCTGGGGGAGCTCAGTGAAGTCCACCATCACATTTTCATTTTTTTTAAATTTTTTTGTTTTTTTTGTAATTTATTTTTGAGAGACAGAGAGAGACAGCACGAGCAGGGGAGGGTCAGAGAGAGAGGGAGACACAGAATCTGAAACAGGCTGACAGCTCAGAGCCTGACATGGGGCTTGAACCCACGAACTGTGAGATCATGACCTGAACCGAAGCTGGACGCTCAACCGACTGAGCCACCCAGGCGCCCCTACCATCACATTTTCAAATGGGGCTCCCCTGACACTGGACCCAAGGAGCAGCCTTGGGTCCCTGATGTGGGTTATTCTGGGCCCAGGTTTCATATTGCTCACATACCTCCCAGGCTATGCTAGAGAATTGAGGGATGTAGAAATATTGGCTTAACATCATCTCAAGGGCTGTCTGGCCAATGTGAGTTTCCTATTGGAACTGCTTACACAGGCTGGAGCCAGGGTCTCAGGAATTACTACTTGGCCATCTTCAAATTTCCACCATCCACCATCCATTTTCAGTCTTAAACCAAGTACTTTCATGGGGTGAGTAATTGGGGTCCCATTCTGCCAGCGGGTTAGGCAACAGTGCAGTGGTTAAAGCTGCTGATCCCACTGCTCCTTTGGAAGCTGCTGGCTTTGCCTCTTGATCTGCCTTATGGTTTCCCCATGCAGCCAAGGTGTCTCCCTTTGATGTCCCTGGCAATGCATGACTACCACTCTTTTAGGGGTCCACACAGCATCTAAGAGTTCAAGGGTTTCCTTACCATACTTATGTCCTTCTTTCCTGAGTTTATTAGACCCTTCTCTTTGTATAAGGCCCCATGTACGTGGAGGGTGGTGAAGGCATATTTAGTGTCTGTGTAGATATTAACACGTATCCCTGCTGAAATGAGATGGCTCAGACTAGCACAATAAGCTCTGCCTTTTGTGCCAAAGTCCCCTTTGGCAGGGGCCCGACTTCAATGACAGAATTCAAAACTGTCACCATGAGTGAAATATTCAGGGATCTTGAGGGGCTGGTCCCTCAAGTCTGGTCAGCTGGAGAAAACCTGATCTATGACTTCAATGTAGTCATGGTCTGGTTAGGCTGGCCCGACAGGCAGGTGGGTTGAAGGATTTAGGGTCCACACTACCTGCAGGTGAATTCCCTGATATCCTGATGTTGGTTAGCAAGCATTGTCCCTGTATTCCACTAATGTCAATACTGAATGTGGCACTTGAACTGTCAATTCTTGTCCCATAGGTAACTTGTCAGCCTCAGACACCAAGAGGGCCATGGCTGCCAGTGCCTGTAGGCAGGGGACCAGCCTTGGGCTGTGGAATCAAGTTGCTTGGAGAGATATGCCATGGGGTGATGCCATGACCCCAACATCTGAGTTAGGACTCCCACTCCAATACCAGTGTGCTCATGGACACAGATATAAAGGCTTGGTCATGTCTGGGAGCCCTAAACCAGGCACATTAATGAGGGCTTGTTTGATTTCCTCGAAGGCCTTTTGCTGGACTGATTCCCATATCAGAGGTTCCCTTTCTCCCTCTTGGTAGCTTCATTGAGGTTTTTACGAGTACTGGAAAGTTAGGTATCCAGATTCTATAGAAACCTGTGGCCCCAAGAAACTCCTGAACCTGGCATCAGGTTGTTGGGGCCGGGATCAAGCAAATGGCCTACTTTCTCTCTGGGGTGAGTTAGCGCTGTCCTCGGGACAGGCGGAAGCCCAGATATTTAACCTTTTCCTGACAGATTTGGAACTTTTTCCTCAAGACCTTGTAACTAGTTTTCCATAGAAGGGTAAGGAACTGCTGAATCCCTTCCATGCAACCCTCCCAGGAACTTCCAGCCAGCAGGAAGTCGTCTATGTACTGAAGCAGGACACAGGTATATTGATCCACTGGGGAGGCTGTTAAGTCAGAGGCCAATGCAGTGCCGAAAATGGTTGGGGAGTTTATGATCCCCTGAGGCAACCTGGGTCTTGTCACTATTTTCATGATCCTCCCATTGGAAGGCAAAGATCAATTGGCTCTGCGGGCCAGGCAGATGCAGAAAAAGTCATCCTTAAGGTCCAAACAGGTGAAGGAGGTGGCTTCAGCAGGAATGAGCCACAAAAGTGAATAGGGGTTCGGGACTACTGGGTGTATGGTGACGGTTACTAGGTTTACTGCTTGCAAGTCCTAAACCGGCTGGTAGTTGGCTGTGCCTGGTTTTTGACAGGCAAGAGAGGCGTGTCCCAAGGCACCTAGCATCTAGGGCTGTTGGGGGCACAGGTGGCAGTAAAGGGTACAGTGGGGCATATGGTGGTGGAGTTTCTTCAGGTTCTCCTGACAGTATGGGCTTTTTAGATTCTGATGGTATTTGGAGGAAGCCGTGATGCGAGCCATCATAACCTCACAGTTCCCTTGAATACAGACTTTTAGCTGAGGTGCCCGAGATAAAACCAGTTCTTGCCAGCAGTCAATGTAAGGAAATTGGTCAGGGTGGCCTGAGTCCTCCTCAATTACCTTGAACACTTGGCCAACTAGTTCCATCAAGTGAGCCCTCCAAGGGCCAGCCCACCCCAAATGATGTCCAATCAATTTCACAGAATGTCTGGAGCTTTTCAGGAGTTAATTTCACACTATAATTTCCTGAATATCCCTTTTTGAAATTCCTCAACATACACTCTAGGGAAGTCAGTTTACTCTGCTTTCCACCCGTTTTCTCCCCCTAACAGATGACTTTCACACACACACAGGAGGGGAAAAAGAAGGAAGGAGGGGACAAGTTTGGAGAGGACGCACACTCCCTTTATCCATTTCTGGTCACCCTCCTCTTGGAGATATTTCAGGCACCTCTTAGCATTGGCAGGTTGTTTCAATCCCTGACCCAGATCAAACTCCTCAGGAAGCCTGACATTGCCTTAAGCTGTATGAGGTCGCCATGGAACTGTGGATCAGGACTCAACTCTTGCTTCGGCCCTTGGTCAGGTCGGAACCTTTCCCTTGTCTGTCTCATTCACACACATTCACATGATGACTCCAGCCCACTGCCCTACATTCGGCGCCTTAGAGTTGTGGCTTTGTTCCTTGTCCCTTGTGGAACTACTAGGGCATCTCTGGGAGGTGATCAGACTCCCCTTTTCCTTTTTAAAGGCAGGTGTTCCCCCCTCCCCCCTCCCCCCCAACCCTCAGAAGACAGGTGGTGGTGATGGTGGAGGGCACTTGAGGGGAAGAGCACTGGGTGTTGTATGGAAAACAATTTGACAATAAAATATTATGGAAAAAAAAAATAAAGGCAGGTGTGCCAAAATGAACCCAGCTTTTACCAGTCGGATGGATGGCACTAATTGAGCTGATTCCTGAGCCTTAGGGTTCCATTGACCACACATGGGCTCCTTCCCCCAGCACGCTGGGATAGACTAACCTCCTACTGATCAAAGGGTCTGCTGGTGTCAGGCGAGCTCACTTCTTCCTGTGCTCTGATCTTGCACTTTTGAATTTGAGTCCCACATAGGGCTTACTGCTGTCGGCATGGAGCCCACTTCTGATCTTCTGTTCCCCTCTCTCTGTCCCTCCCCTGTTCGTGCTCTCTTTCTCTCTCTCAGAAATAAATAAAACACTAAAAAGTTTTTGAATATTTGTATCTATGTTCCTGTGTAATAGTGATTTGTGGTCTTCTTGTAATGTCTTTGTCTAGTTTTAGTATCACAGTATTCTTCTCTTAGAATAAATTAGGAACTGTTCTCTCTTTTTCAATTTTCTAGAAGAGTTTCTGAATAATTGATATTTTTTTCTAGATATTTGGAATAATTCACCCGTGAAGCCATCTGGGCTTGGAGTGCTCTGTATCAGAAAGTTTTTTAACTAAAATTTTAATTTCCTTAATATGTAGGGGGATATCCACGTTATCTATTTCTTTTAGAGTGAGCTCTGTGGCTTTTAAGAAATTCTGAACTGTTAAATTTATTCAGTTTATTGATTCTCAGTTCTGTGGCAACTGTTTCAAAGTAGTTGGTTGGGATAATCAAGGGATTCATCTCATTTATTTTCCATCTCTCAAGGATCATTGTCTTTTATTGTCTAATGTCCAGTGTCTTAAAAATCTTCATGTATTTTGTATGTCTTTTGTTTTTTCAGGCAGGAGAGAAAATCCAGTTGTTTCTCCATTTTGACCAGAAACAGAGGTTGGAAACCAGGTGTTTTAAAATTAAAGTTTTAAATGGAATAGAACATTTCTTAGAAATCAGTTTGTTGGGAGTCACTGTGTCAGCCCCCATTTATGAACTTGAGTCCACTTCCATCTGTTCTCAGGAGTTATACGGTTACTAAATTATATTCACATTAATAACATCGTCCCTGAATGAGACTAATTACATTGGGTTTCTTGTCTTCATTTAACTAAGAAAATATGTAGCATGTCTATCTTAACTCACTATTGGTAGTGCCCCTCCTTTCCAAGACCAATCCTTTCTTAGAAGGAGAGGGAGTGTATTCTTTAAGAGAGTACCAGAGATGATTTGAAAGTGAGAAACTCCTGGTCAGTTTTATTATTTGTAATTTAGGCCTTATCCTGGATCAACAATGAAATTGCTGTTGGATAAAATCACAGTTCCAAAGAACAAGAAACAGCCACAGAGTTGGCTGTGTTATTAACCAGAATAGCAATATATTATAACTGCCAAAGGAATGTTAGCTTTATAGAATCAAGAAATTCCTTATTTTCCTATTCGTTTGCTTATAAATTTTTATAGTTATGAAATACACCAAAGTAGGTCAAATTCAATAAACCTTTTTAATAGTACACATATACACTATTTAAGCAAAAATCCTGACCTCTGGATAGAATATGAAGAAAACACAAATATTTTGTGCAGCCTTATATTTAAAACAGGCTGTACACTGAAAGACCAGTTTTCTTTGTGAGCCACCAGTGCTCCCTTTCTGTGTTATACATAGCTTCTTTTAAAATTTATTCTTACTACCTCCAAATGTTTTTATTTTAAAAATATATATGTATATTACACAATAATGAGATGATACCACTTAAGCTTAAATCATTTGTTTTAACATATAATTATTCTTATAAGTATATTTTAAGACAATATTTTCACTCCAGTAGTTTTATCCTTTTAAAAAAATATCAAGAATAACAAATAATAGTATATAGGTAAAAAATATCGTGTGATGACTATACTGTTGCTAGTGTCTCTACTTGCCAAGTATCACATTCTCTGTTGTTAAGAAGTTTCTATTTATTTTAATTACTTAAACATTTCTAAGCCTTAGGTCTTAAAGTTAATTAAGTCTGAAGTCTTAAAGTTAATTAAGCGTTTTAGAATTACAATTTAAGTTGACATTAAAGAACAGTAAATCTGCTTGGTCTTAAATGCTTATCTTAAAATTTTACTCAGATAATACAAATAAGGTAATTGTGGAGTCAGGTAATTTTTAGCATTGCTTGAAGTTTATGGCAACCATGTTTAAGATGTTCATTATTTGAACTCAACATGGTTTTATATACATATTTACATCTTTGCAATCTTAAAATCTCACCTTAATTAGTGATTACTTATCTGATCTATATGACAAATGCAAGTTGTTGCCAATAAATTAGGCTCCCTCTCAGAAAATAAATTAGAATCACGGATGAACTAAAATGTTTCCTGTATTTTATCCTGCACTATAATAGTATTTCATTTGTATAAGTATTGCCATAATTAGGAGTATTGAATAATGTAATTTTATATAAAATATTTATTCATAAAATATTTATTCATAAAATATTTATCAAGAATTAAAACATACTCATATTTTTAAAAATTTCTTTGAATAATGATAAAAACTCAGTATAGAAATGTTTCTTGGGGCACTTGGGTGGCTCAGTCAATTAAGCATCTGACTCTTGATTTCACCTCAGGTCATGATCTCATAATTGGTGAGACTGAGCCCCAGCCCCACTTTAGGCTCTGGGATGACAGTGCAGAACCTGGTTGGGATTCTCTCTCTCCCTTTCTCTTTGTCCCTCTTCTACTTACACTCACATGCTCTCCCTCTCAAAGTCCAGAAATAAAACTTTAAAAAATGTTTCTTAAGGATAACCTGATGACTGTTTATCTTTCATTATTTTTGTCTTAGTCACCAGGATCCTTTTTTTTTTAAATAAAAATTATTTTTGTTAATGTTTATTCATTTTTTAGAGAAAGAGAGAGAGAGAGAGAGCAAGCGAGTGAGCTAGTTGGAGAGGGGCGGAGAGAGAGAGGGGGAAATACAGAATCTGAAGCAGGCTCCAGGCTCTGAGCTGTCAGCACAGAGCCCTAGGTGGGACTTGATCTCATGAACTGGGAGATCATGACCCTACCTGAAGCCCAACAGGTGCCCTACCAGGATCCTAACCACTAAATATAATACAGTGGTACCCTTTTCAGAGATTTTCCTTTTCTGCTAAGGGGAACCTAATTATTTGTATGTTTTAAAAATTTTTTAATTTATTTTGGCGGGGAGGGAGAGGGAGAGAAAGACAATCACAAGCAGGCTCTGCACTGTCAACGTGGAGCCCAAGGCAGGGTTTAAACTCACAAATGAATCATGAAATCATGACCTGAACCAAAATTAATGACCCAAGCCTAAATTAAATATCTGACATTTAACTGACTAAGCCATCTAGGTGTCCAAACATAATTATTTTTAGAACCAATCATGGAAAACTTTCTTGCACCACAATTAAAGTATAAGTTATTATTTCTACTTAGGTTTCATTTTTTCAGTCATCCATTTCTTTGTAAATATAGAGGTGAATCCAAAGGGGCTTGACATTTACTGGGGATTTTGAAATGGATTTGTACTAATTCAGACATCTCTGAGATCTTTGTACTTGCTTGGATTTTCCTAATTATTAATTTCTCAAACTAACACTTATTTTTTGCAGACTTTTCATTGTCTTCTAAGATGTTATGTTGGCAATGTTCTTTTGGTTGTTGTTGTTGGCAATGTTCCAATGCAACTTCAGTCTCATCCAAAGTGACTCTTTTGCAATTGAACTTTTGCTTTTCACTAAGCTTTGAATTTTGGAATTTAGCCTTAAAAAGTCGCAATCAAAATGTTCCTATCTTTATGTTAGGATATGTGATATCAGAATGTTCTAAAAATAACTAATCAAAGCAGACTTAGTAATTTGATACTGGCATTCCAGAGTTTTGTATACAATTTTATATTTTGGTTCATACAGAGATGACTTAGGTTCTCTATTTCAAAAAGTAATTTTAAAATTGATTTTATTTATTTAATCTTTAATTATTTCAGGAAATTTAAAAATTATTTCAGGAAAAGTTAAAAAGATTGTCCAAAAAAATCCATATGAATTACCCTTTCTATAGATGCTGCAAATGTTAGCATTTAATCACACTTGAGTTGTTATTTTCTGTATAAATATGCGTGTAAGTATTATAATTTTTGAAGCTTATTTAAAAATAAGCTGCATGCCTATAATACTTTAAAGCACCATAAACACTTAAGTGTATATTTCTTATTAAGGGATACATTTTCTTGTATAACCATTGCACAGTTATCAAAATCAGGAAGTTAACATCAACATAATACTATTATGTAATCCAAAAAACCTCATTCAAATTTCATTGTCTCACTAATATCCTTTAGGGAACATGTGACATTACTGGATCCGATCAAGGAACACATGTTGCATTTAACTGTCATGTCTTTTTAGTTTCCTTGAATCTGCAACAATTCCTAAATCATTCTTTTTCTTTCATCCCCTTGGTATTTTTGAGTAGTGCAGTTCATTTATTTTGGTAAAATCTTCCTCAGTTTAGTATTATCTGAGATTTTTCATCTTGATGAAATTTGAGCTCTACAGTTTTGGCAAGACTATCACAGACGTGATGTTCCATTCTTCCCAGAGCATACCATCAGGGGGCCCATGACATCTGTTTTTCCTATTACTGGTGAACTTAACTTTGGTCACCTGGTTAAGGTCAAGTGTTTGCCAGGTTTCTCTTTTCTGTAACTGAAATGTCTTCATGGGGATTTACTTTAAGACCTTGTCAATACCACTTTTCTCATCAAACTAACACCTCCTAGTTTTAGTATCTATTGGTATTTCCCTAGAGGAATTATTAAGTGGTTGTTAAATGGAGATTTGCCTAATTCCAGTATTCCTTCTTTATTTATTACTTGACCAACTACTGTAAAGAATAACAGTTTTCTGTCCTAATATTTATTGGTATGAATTAATGGACTCATGGACTCATTTAATAGGATATAATCCATTATTATTATTATTATTATTGTTTATTTTGATACTGAAATTGTTCTTTCTTTTGCCAGTGGGAAACTTTGTGCCCTTTTGCCATGTCCCCATCATTCTCTGAGCACGGTTTTACAAAGCAATCAAATAGTATTTAAGAGGATTTCTCACTTGAGACTTGGGTTGTCTTTTTTAGAACACATTCCCTCCATGTTCTAGGGCAGACACTGACTTCAGGAAATTTTGTCACTATTTGATTTGAAGCTTCTCTAAGGTCATTTGTTGTAATCATATTAAAAGAGACCTTAAGTGGCCATTGTGATAGATTAAAAATTGTGATAGATTAAAAATGGCCATAACTTGCAGGCCTTTCCATCAAGCTTTGTGGCTTGCTTTGACTAATAGGATATGGCAATTTCTACTTTTGCCTTCTTGAAATTTTTCTCTGAGATCACCATGCAATAAAGCTAGTTGAGCGTATTGGAGGATGAAAGGCTACCTAAAGGGAAATCAAAGCTCGCAGTGAGAACAAGGACCAACTGTCTGACAACGTGAGTGAGGCCATCATGGATGTCCTAGCACAGATGACCCTCCAACTGATTGGCTGCATGAGTGAACTCAGACAAAACCACAGAAACTTTTGTCCAAACCATAGTATTGTAAAGAATAACAAACTTAAAAAAATGTTTTGAATATTGAGATTGTTTGTTTCTTAGAAATCGTTAAGCCATTGTAAATTCAAACAATCTCTAATAATTACATATTCTTAATTATCTTAGAGCTTTTCTCTATAATGCATAAATAGTAAAAAGTCCTCTTGAATCCCCTTGGATGGAGACTTACTTGTTTTGAATTAGATAGCCCCATGGTCACACAAGTGATGAACATTTTTTATGGAATATTATTTTTATTTGAAACAAAAACTTAGGTTATTCAGACTTCGGCAGTTAGCAGACATTTCTCTGGAAATGAATTAAGTGTCACTTCAAGAAAACATCTGAGGAGTACCTGGCTGGATTAGTCAATAGAGCATGCAGCTCTTATCTTGGGATTGTGAGTTTGAGCCCCATATTGGGTGTAGGGATTACTTAAAAATAAAATCTTAAAACAAAAATATATGATATTTGTTGGTAATGATGAGATTTCAAGTAAAATTTTTGAATTTTAGAAAATTTGTATCTACCACTAAAAGCTTCATAGCTTAATAATCTTTAACTTTGGTGATGATATCAATTAAAATGATTCTTTGTTTTTATTTTCTAATGAAATTTGTTAGCATATGGAAGGTCTGCATAATTCAGTGAATCCACCTTGTCCAAATGATATTACAAAATCATATGTGTCAAAAAGATCCATTTAAGCAAAATAGAACAATAAATTTGAATGTAATGACATATAAGTTCATTCATATGATAACAGGTTCCACATACCAACTAACCTTTTAAAAGCTACCACTCCTAGAGTTTTAGTGTGAAAGAATATTCACAATTATCTTAAAGGTTATTAAAGAATTATCTCCTTTCCAACTATTTATCTGCATAAATCTGAATTTTCTTCATTACTTAAACCAAAATAACATATTACAATAGCTGAACATAGAAGCAGGGATGAGAATATGGCTTATCTTCTACTAAATCCAACAATAAAGAGTTTTGCAAGAAAATAAAAACAATGCTAGTCTGCTCATTCAATATATTTTTGTTCTGTGGCATTTGGGTGTCTCAGTTGGTTTAGCAAGACCGCCTCTTGATTTTGGCTCAGGTCGTGATCTTACAGTTTGTGAGTTCAAGCCCCACATCTGACTCTACGCTGACAGAGCAGAGCCTGCTTGGGATTCTGTCCCTTTCCCTCTGCTCCTCCCCCATTCATGGTCTCTCTCTCTCTCTCTCTCTCCCAAAAAGAAATAACATTTCATATATGTGTGAATGTTAGTTCTTTTTCATAAAATATGCTAATATAAAATTGTTTTATTAGTTTTTAAAATAATAAGTAAATATTTACAATTTTTCTTAGTTATTATTTATAGTATATTAAAAATCAATGGATAAAACTCCCGTAAAAAAAAAAGCTGCTTGGAATCCTCAATTCTTTTTAAGAGTATAAAGGAATCCTAAGACCCAAAGCTTGAGAATAGCTGCTCCCAGCAAATGGCAGCTATTTATCTGAAAGGTTTTCAGGGAATTTCACTGACCATAAACACAAGGGCCTACAAGTAGCTTCCTAGATTGTAGGCAAACATATAGAAACTCCTGAGTGAAACAAATATTCTAGTCAAAAGATAGACACAAATGTGTCCAAAAACAAACTCTGCAGGAAGAAGACAATATATGATCATGAATTCCTCACATATCCCTAGAATTCCTCAGCCCAAACCTTAAGATTTTAGTCAACATCTAGCTCTCCTGTCTGAGGGAATCTGATATTCGCTCTGTGCCCAATCACTCGCTCTTGCTCTGAGGGAAGTCCCTGATAGGACCCGAACTACAGAGCCAAGTTACCTTTCTAAGCTCTTACCTCAGATGGCAAGATGTCTCAGAAGTAATCATCTTATAAAATGGATGAGTGATAGACCCCCAAATATGCCAGTGCCCTAATCCCTGAAATCTTTGAATGTGATATATTATGACAAAAGGGACCTTTCAGATATAATTAAGTTTACGACATTAAAAGAGACATTATCCTGGATTAGCTGGGCGATAGAGTTCATGAGCCTGTGAAAGTAGAGACTTCCTCTGGCTGCAGATGGAAGCATTGGGGATGAAAGGAAAGTCAGAACAATTTCAAGTATGAGAAGGACCTGATGCATTGTTCCTGGTCTGAAGATGGAGGAGGAACACATGACAAGGGAAGAAGCCAGAATTTTATTTAATTGGGGTTAACTAATAGCCTGGAAGGGTTATTTCAGTACTGTAACCACACGAACTGAATTTGTTTAAAAACATGAATGGGTTCATAAGATTCAGCCCCAGAGCCTCTAGAATGGAACAGTGCTCAGCTGACAGCGTGATTTCAGCCTATGAGGCTGTTAAGCAGAGGAACCAACTAAGCTACATAGTACCTGGACTTCTCACCTAAAGAAACAGGAGATAATAGATTGGTGTTGATTCAAGATGCTAATTTGTGGTAATTTGGTATTGTAGCAAAAGAAAATGGATATAGTAGCCATTGGACTTTGACATGTGAACATTCTGGAAATGAGCCCAATTTTTCACATCTCAGCAGCAACTTCCAGTCAAAGCTCAGATACCAGAAGGTTGGGGCAACAGAAAGGATCTCACCAGCACTCTTATACTGTTTCTTAATCCCTTTAACTCTGATGGGTCCTTTTAAGAAAAGCTAATCTTAATGGGTTCTCCAAGAGTGTTATTAATACTTTTGATGACAGTTACGAGTTTGTGTTAACATCTTATTACAGTTTTGCAACAACTGAGAAGATCTCTAGCAAGCAGCTCGAAAATTGATTTACTTCCGTTGCATAGTGATATTTATAGGAAAAAAAGGATGATTCAGTAATCATAGATGTATCAGACAGAAAGGGAAACAAATATCTGGTTAAAGGTCAGCTGACAGTCAACTGGGATATACGTATTCCAGATATAAACTAGATTATATTAAACTGAAGGTGCTGTCCAAGTCAAGGGTGGACCAGGTTTTTCTTCTGCAATGCTTGTGACTCCCCTCTTTACTGAATAAACTTCTCAAAATTCTTATGACGAATCATGTATTACTTCCTCACAGACACCTGTCATGACCTTCCTAATTACTAGCTCCCGATTATGCATTCATAATGTACTTCATGCTTCCAAAACTCTACTTACACAAGCAATTTTACATTTTTGTCATCAATTATTTAAACAATGCCTCTTTCAATTACTACACTTTAAACTTCCAACGGGTAGGGGCAATGACTGTTCTTGTTATTAGGTCCTCAGTGCTCAGTAGTGCTGTCCACATAGATAAAGGCTCAGTACATAGTTTTAAGTGAATAAATGGGTACTATACCATTTCAATGCGGTCATGTATATGAACATCCTTAATAGGAATATCAGACTTCTTTTTTCTTTCACAGTGGTTTACTATCACTTATGAAAACCAGTGAGATGTACAGTATGATTGAGAGCAGTTGCTTTAGTTCACCATGTTAAAAAGAAATTTTAGTCTGATTTAGATAAACTCTGATGAGAAACTGGCCCATTTTATAGTTTGAGAAAATTTGGCCTTTAGCAAGTTTACTGAAATCAAATAGAAAATCAGAAGTGAAATTATATTCTTAGGTTTCTCATCTATTACTTTAATAAACAGAAAAAGCACCCTTAGGAAAAGAAAATAACTTTTTACATTGCCAAGTAGCAACTGCAGAATGCTAATAGGAATGGGAGTATATCTATAAACAGAAAATTTAGTTTTCTTGATTATAAATAGGATAATATACTTGGTGTTCTACAAAGCTCACATATGCAGGGAGGGTTTTGTCAAGTCTTTGTTTTAGTGGCTTTCTATTCAGGATATGAAATATTGAGCCCACCCTCCCGTCTCCCTTTCTTCTCCACACTCCATTCTGCTGGTCACCTACTTGTTCTTTTAGTGAATAGCTGCTAAATATCATGGTGCTTAGAAAAATCTCTTTGTAAATGTTTTTCTTGGTTTCTTTAGCCAGGAGCCAAAAATATCATGTGTTTCTGTTTTGGGAGTGTAACAAAAAGAGCTTCTGAAAAATATGGATGGTGTAGCTGAGATAGGATGGCAGTATTTTTTAGAAACACATTTTTATAGAGCCAGATGGTCTAGTATATTCTCAAACAAATATGTCACCTATAATTTGATGAATACCTTCCAAAGGAAAATAATTTTTTCAGTAGATAACAGATGGTATCAGTCAAAAGCATATCGAGACACTTTAAGAAAAACTTGATGGCTCAAGTGATTTAACCAACAAGATTTTCTTCAATGTACCAAGCGTGTTTTAGGGTCTAAAATTTGTCATCTGCAAATAATTCAGCCTCTTTTCCAAACTTTACTCCATGGAGAATTGAATGCAACCTGTTTTATATGCTAACTATAAAAATGATGAAAATTCTGAAGTTGTTTTCTGGCTCTGTTTTTGAAGTATCTATTATATTATGATAAAAGAAAAAAGTACCTAAGCGTGTTAGAACTATAAACAATTTATACTCAAATATAAAAATATTTTAATAGAACTGAACTACATTTTACCTATGGGGGTGTAAGGTTGTGTTACCAGTGAACTTTTTGTTACTGCTTTTCTTAAAGCTATAGATACATGAACATAACAGAAAAAAAAGTTCTGAAGCTGCAGATATAAATTATTAAGGACTACTTAGAATAAATATGTCTTTATTGTGCTCTGGGTTTTTGCATGGTTCAAAAACCCAAAATAATGGTATGTTAATAGTAAGACCTTATGACATACACAAACATGGGTGGTAGGAGGTACAGTGGAAATTGGAATATGGTCATATTTTCCGTTTTCATCCCTCATATCCACATATGAACCGAAGTGTGACCACATAATGTATCCTTTAACCTGTGATATGTTTGTGAGTAAAAGAGACACTGCTTGTAGTTACTTAATGATTGTAAATATAAGCAGGGGCTTCCCAGGGAGAATGGGCATAGATATAGATAAAAACATAGATATAGATTGTCCGTCCCAGGTATACACAATTAGTGCCACAAGAAAAGAAGCGACTGCTTTCTAACTGGTATGTTTTTGAGAGTGGCCACATCTTGGCCACTTTAGACCTGGTTAGGTGGGTAAACACACTGATTTTATATTATCTAGAGTGTCATTATGAGTTCCAGAACTTTTTCAACATTATGGGCAAAAGACTTGTTTTTGAGATCATTTGCAATTCTGTTTTTTAACATGGGTCTCAAATAATTAAACATGTTTGTTCATTTAAGTGTAATAAGATTGAAATTATGATTACTAGTATGATGTAGTACAGCGTTGGAAGACAAAAGTTCCACTATAACAAATTTTTAAAAGAAGATAAATTGCCAAATTACGTTTAGGAAATATTAGATTGTATATCAGTAAGGAGAACAGATGAACTGAAATTCCAGAGAGGGAAGAGTCTTTTCCTGAATGAGTCCACGATTGCCAATTTCTTCTTTGGGGTCATTTGCTTACTTGGTACAGGTAGATGGACTTTAGTCTAAACAAAGGGTAATCTTACTGAGGAGATAACTGGGGATTTTTTAAAAAACTGAGATATAATTGCATATATCATTATGCTAAGTTTAAGGTGTGTGATATATTGAATTGATACATTTATATTGCAGTAAGATCGCCACTGTAGCATTAGCTAAACATCTCTGTTGTGCTACATAATTATCATTTCTTCTAGTGGGAGGGAAAATTAAGATCTAGTCTCCTAGCAAGCTCAATGTTTATACTACAGTTTTGTTATCTATAATCACTTTAGTGTATACTCGATATTAAACAGCATCACTCCTATTTTTCCATCTCCAGCCCCTGGTAACTACCATTCCACTGTTTTTTTAATTTTGGTTCTTCTTTTTGTTTTTGTCAACTTTGGTTCTTTTGGCAATTGTATAGGATAGTATGATTGATTGAATTCAGATTGGACTCAAAATTATAGTTCCTTTTCCCCAGGAAACATAGCTTAAGGACATGGTGAAGACTTCTGAAACATGAGTAAAATTCCTTGCAGTTTCCTCATGTGTACAGACAGGCGGGATTTAACTTAATTATGCTTAGGTTTCAGTTTTAAAACGCAGTCTACCTTTACTGCAAAAGAGGAGAAAAGAATAACCTTCCTTTGGGAAAGTAACATCCTCAGCAAGTGCTACAAGTTTTTTGTTGTTGTCGTTGTTCGTTTTGTTTTGTTTTTTGTTTTTGCACAGAGTCAAGCATACAATAAAAATCATGACATTGTGACAAAGTAGGATAGTATGACCAATAAGCAAGAACAGAAATAGACAATAAAAGCAGATTCCTCCAGCGAATTCACATATTGGATATAGCTAACAAAGACTTTAAAATAATTATTTTGAATACATTAAGAAATAGAGGAAAAGATGGACACAAATGAATTAAAAGATAAAATATTTTTTCATTTTTGACATCTTTATTGAGGTATAATTGTCAGTGTATGATTAAATCTTTTTAAGTAATTTTATAGAAATACAACTATCACTGCAGTCAAGTTTTAAGACAGTTTTCATTACCCCTCCCCATTCCCTTAGCTCATTACAGTCCAACTCCTGCCCCACTCTGCTTTCCTCAAGACTGAGAATTTTAACATAAGATTAAAAATTATAAAAAGAGAAGGAAATTGACATATAGGAGTAAAAATATAATATCTGAAAATCAGAATACTTTGGTGGCATAACACCAAACTGACTATAGTGGAAGACAGTGTTAGTGAAGTTGAAGACACATCAGTAGAAACTTTCTAAGCTAAAGAGAGCAAAAATAATTAAAGTACTAAGTCAAAGTACAGGGGATATAAGACACAGGGAAAGTTCTAACATACATCTGGTTGGAGTTTTAGGAGGAAAGTTGAGAGAGAATCAGGAAGAAGCAATATTTGTAGAGATAACATCTGGGAATTTTCCAAAATTTAAAGAAGGTATCAACACATAGGTACAAGAGACTTCAGTGAACTCTAATCATGTACAAAGAAACCTGTATCTAGGCACATGATATTAAATAGGTGAAAGCCAATGTATGATAAAAAAGCTTAAAACCATCCAGAGGCAAAATAAACACACCTTATCTTTAAGGTAACAGCAATAAGGATAATGGATAACTTTTCTGTAGAAACTGTGGAGTAAAATAGGTGAATGACATCTTTAAAGAGATGAAAGGAAAGTAATGACCAATTCAGAATTTCATACACAGTAAACATATTCTCGAAAAATAAAGGTGCTAGATGATGTACATTATCTCAGATTATATCCTAGGACAGAAGAATATTAGTGTAAAATATGGTGACATACAAATAAAGTATGTAGTTTAATTAATAGTAGTGTTAATATTTTACTTTTGAAATGTGCCATGGTTATATCACATGGTAACCTTAGGGTGGATGTGGGTGAAGGCTATAAAGAAACAGTACTAGCTTTGCAATTTTTGTGTAAATGTAAAATCATTAAAAATACATTATAAATAAAGTAAAGATAAAATTAAAAAGTTCTCAGATAAAATCTGAGAGTATTTGTCACCAGATGAAGCAGACTATATGATATGCTAAAGGAAATTCTTCATAGTAAAATATAGTCATTCCAGATGGATGCATAAAATTGCAGGAAGAAATATATTTTTTATTTATTTTTGAGAAACAGAGAGAGACTGCACAAGCAGGGGAGGGTAAGATAGAGAGGGAGACACAGAATCTGAAGGCAGGCTCTAGGCTCTGAGCTGTCAGCACAGAGCCCGATGTGGGGCTCGAACCCACGAACCATGAGATCATGACCTGAGCCGAAGCCAGAAGCTGGGTGCTTAACTGAATGAGCCACCCAGGCGCCCCTGCAGGAAGAAATAAAGGGCATTGGAAAGTGTAAATATAGGGGTAAATATGAAAAGATATTGGTGTTTAAAACAAGAAAAATAATATCTTTATGGTTTATAAAAATGGAAATGTAAAATATATGCTTATAATGGCATAAATATCAAGAGGCAGGTAAATGGAATTAAGTTGTCAGATTTTTGCATTGTTTGCAAGTGGTGAAAGTACTAATGTTAGGATGTTATGTGGAGGCAAAGATGAATATTGTAATCTCTAGGGAAACTTCTTAAAAATAATAAAAACAAGTTAAAAGAAGAAACAAAAGGAAATTTAAAAATTGATTAATTCTAAAGGAGGCAGGAAAAGATGAAAAAAGGAACAAAGACCAGATGGAGCAAAGAGAAATGATTATTGAGATGTTAAATGCAACTACATAAATTATTACATATAAATGGATTGAGCACTAGAAAGCAAATGGATTAACAACCAAATATGAGTATATGCTCTGTAAAGAGACCCATTTTAAATACAGATACAGATTGAAAAGAAAAGGATAAGAGAAGAAACCTGGGTCTTCCAGGGGCCCCATAGTTGCTGCCTTCACCCCATGGCACCTCACATGCCAGGCAGGGGGAGAGGAGCCAGAGGTAGTCGGTGCTGTGGGCCCAGGAAGTGGCCGTGGGCAGATGCAGCCAGATCTGGCACTGGTCATGATGCTGGCCCCTCCACTGTCACAGCCATAGCCAAGCCCAGCAACCCCAATGGCCTCAGTGACCACGCTGGACCTGGGCAGCCAGCAGGAGCACTGGGAGATGCTCCAGAAGTGGCAAAGGATCATCGTCCAGGGCACATTGTCTGAAATCAGAGCCTGGTGAGGCACACAGGAGACTGCTGCTGTGGAGCTTTGATGTTTGGGCTAAGCACACGTTCACATCTTTGACTGCAGTGGCAGCATTTGCAAGAAGAATAAACACTTCATTGTTTGGCTTCTCACTTCAGGCTCTGAAGGGGCCCTAACCAAATACACATTCAACAGGCACAAAGCATAATACACTTTTTGTAAGAGAAGTGGTGCTCAGAGCTTTTACACTCCATATTCAAACCCTGGAGGCTCCAGAATTGCCCCCACGCTGCCCGGATGAGGGCACTACCAGGGATGTGGTCATTGAGAAATCCAATGACATCTATTGGGAGAAAGTCATGAAAGAGCATATGACCATCAAGAACATGTCTAAAGAGTGAGCTCCTGCTTCTTCCTTCCTGTAAAGGAGGAATGATTGGGACCAGTAGCTTTGCTGTCTGTGGTGCTCATGAATGTGGCTGACGAGGTTGCTGGTTCTGTTGGCCAGTGGCCATCTTGATCTCTGCTGACTGCTCTCCTTACCCGTTTGTCCAGGCAGCACTTTGTCCTTCCTCAGTTCAGACTTTGATGTAGGCTGGCTAACATCCTCCTTTCTCTTCCCAACTTTTGTATGATTTTTTTACAAAATATTTTTAGCTTTAAAACAAAAGAAGGGTGTAAGAAGATAGATCATATGGACAAAGAAATTTAATGTGGCTATAATAATGTCAGGCAAAGAAGACTTTTCTATAAGAAATACTAAAAGATATAAAAATATATTTCATAATGGAAAAATGGTCAATTAAAAAAGAAGCCCAAATAATCCTAAACCAATATGCATTTAACAACATAGCTTTGAAATATATATAAAAATTGACAAAATTCATTGTGTTCATGAATTTGTCTATTTCTCATTTTGTTTGTCAGTGATATTCTAGATCTTGATCTAGAATTTAACATTTGTGTACTGTATATGTTAAACCTCCATAAAAATGTTTATTAAAAAAGTTAATAAAAATATATTATGGGCCAATTATCCAGGCAAAAATTTAATATAGTATATTTCTTTATTACTTTGCCAAATCCTTGAGACTGAGAATAATGAATAATTCTATATTAAATGTTGCTAGCATGTATAAATGATGTTTTATAGATAGAAATGTTCCTAAAACTCATCATAGTATTAAAGATACTGTGACACCCAGTGTTTATAAATGTTCCACTGTTCTAAAAACATAGACATATGGGTTAAACTGTGTTTTAAAATATTCCTCAGGAAATACATGATCTTATTTACTTTTAAATTTTTTAAATTTAAAATTTTAAATTAAAAACTTTTTAAATATTTTATTTATTTTTGATACAGAGAGAGACAGAGCATGAGAGGGGGAGGGGCAGAGAGAGAAGGAGACAGAACTGGAAGTAGGCTCCATGCTCTGAGCTAGCTGTCAGCACAGAGCCTGATGCAGGGCTCGAACCCATGAACGTGAGATCCGACCTGAGCTGAGGTCAGAGGCTTAACCGACTGAGCCACCCAGGCGCCCCTTAAATTTTTAAAAACATTCTTTTTTAATGTTTATTTTTTATTAAAAAAATTTTAACACTTATTTATTTTTGAGAGACGGAGAGAGACAGATCATGAACAGTGGAGCGGGGGTGGGGCATGCAGACAGAGAGGGATACACAGAGTCGGAAGCAGGTTCCAAGCTCTGAGCTGCCAGCACAGAGCCTGACACGGCTCTCAAACCCACGAACTGTGAGATCATGACCTGAGCCGAAGTCAGGCACTCAACCTACTGCGCCACCCAGGTGCCCGATATTTATTTATTTTTAGAGAGAGAAAGAATAGCCTACAGAGGGGCAAAGAGAGAGGAAAAGAGACAGAGAATCCCAAATAGGCTCCACACTGCCAGCTCAGAGCCCAGCACCGGGCTTGAGCTCACGAACTGTGATATCGTGACCTGAGCTGAAGTCAAGTGTTAGGCACTTAACTCACTGAGCCACCCCGGTGCCCCTTAATTTTTTTTTATTTTAGCGAGAGGGAGACTGAGAGAAAATGCATGTGCATACGTGTCTGAGTGGGCGAAGGGCAGAGAGAGGAGGAAAGAATCTTAAGCAGGCTCCACGCTCAGTGTAGAGCCCTATGCACAACTTGATCCCACAACCCTTGGAATATGATCTGAGCTGAAATCTAGAGTTGGTCATTCAACCAGTTGAGCCATCCAGATGTTCATATGTGATCTTCTTTATAAGAATTATGGAAATAGCATTTTACCATAAATGTTGCTAGATCTAGGAAAACCAATAAAGTGACTAAACTTTGAGGAACCTTTGGATAAGGAAATTCTGAAATTAGTACTTATTTTCTGGCATTGTGTTAGACAAGGCTATTGGGATAGCATATCCTAGTGTACATTATGTTCTTTAAGCTATTTCAATTTTATTCATTTCTCTTAACAACTGGTAGTTAATAGCTACCGTATACTTTTTCATGGGTTTTTTTTTTTTTTGCGATAATAGCTATTATTTACACAAGAATTTGGAGAAGTGCTATGAGAAATCTTTGTAGCGTGTACTTTGTTCTAAGAGCTCTATAAAGTGACTATGAGTCTTAGGATCTTTAAAATATTTATATATTTTTTCTAGTATGCTTTGTGACAATTACACACTTAGGAAGCAAGTGGGGTACACTACAGTGTTACACTTATTGAGGTATTCGCAGGATTAGCGTTGGACTTTATAGGAAGAGAAAGATACAATTACCTAAAATGGGAAGAAGAGCTGACCATAGTATCACACTAAGAAAGAAAATGATATATAATGAGATTCCCTAGTTAAAGCGTAGATGTTCACGTAGAAGTTGTGATTTGCTGCCTAGATTCTTTTTCAGGGATGAAGAAGTTATTCCCCTGACTATTGCACAGTTACTGACAGACAGCTCTCAGCTGTTGGCTCTTTTTAGGATTAATTCAGTTGAAGAAAACCATGTATCCCAGAATCATGCCTCCTTCCATGGAAACCTGCATTCAAGGACTGGTTGATGAGTTTGAAAAAAGACTTGGGTCCTTTGTCCTAACTTTAGACAATTCGGAGAGGTCATCCCAGCTTTGGAATACCCTGTAGTGTTGACTAAGTTCTTCACAGAGGTGACATTTTATTTATACTTCTTTTTCTGTCCAATACTTTTTTCTTTCCTTTCCCCCATTTAGTAATAATAGAATAAAATAATAGGATAATATGGATAATAATAATAGAATTTTCAATATGTTTTATAAGTTTTTAAATACCATTTCATTCTCCCCCTTAAATAATTTATTTGCAGTGGGCTGGAGACGGCAGTTTGAGTCAGCAGGTACAGATAACACCACACACCTGTGTCACAAAGGAGGCAGGAATGATGAGCTCTGAGTAAACTCTCCTCTTGCAGAGTGAGTTTGGGGAGAACGCAGAGGCCTGGAATGTTAAAGGGAGTATGATGGGTATAATTCTTTTTTCTTTTCCTAGAAAACAGAGGGCATATCCACTGTGTATAACTAGAGTTATTATAAAAGGGAATTATACTAATTAGAGGTAGGAAATATTTTGCCAAGTTAAAAAGAGAGGGCTGGGAGTCCATAATAAGAATGCTCCATGTTATTTTATTCTCAGACTGTGACTTTTTTTAACAAGGAAATTTTGCTATTCAAACATGTTATGGAGCATCTTGCAAATGACCACAAAAAATATGTAATAAGAGTCCGGTGGGTTCCTAGCATTGTGTTTGGCATACACAAGTAAAGGTCCAGTTTTTGCCCTTGAGAGGAAACCAGATTTTCTTTTATAGAGAGTGTTATGGAAGAACACAGTCCAAAGTAGTCCACTTATTGAAAGATGAACAGTACAGTGATATTCCATTGTAATTTCTCAAGTTCACAGACACTTAAATTGGAGATGAAATGCTGGTATTTTGTTTCCCATAAATTTTTTAAAGTTTATTTATTTATTTTGAGAGAGAGCATAAGTGGGGGAGGGGCAGAGACAGAGATAGAGAATCCCAAGCAAGCTTCACGGTGCCACCTACAGAGCCCAACTCAGGGCTCAAAACCAGAAACTGTGAGATCATGACCTGAACCGAAATCAAGAGTCTGATGCTTAATCAACTGAGCCATCCTTGGGGTGCCTAGGTATTCAGTCGCTTGAGTGTTTGGCTTCAGCTCAGGTCATGATCTTATGTTCGTGGGTTTGTGCCCCGCATCAGGCTCTGTGCTGACAGCTAGCACAGGCTCCAGCCTGCTTCAGATTCTGTATCTCCCTCTCTCTCTGACCTTTCCCTGGTCATGCTGTCTCTCTTTCTCTTTCAAAAGAATAAATAAAAAACATTTAAAAAATATTGAGCCACCCAGGCGCCCATTTCCCATAAATTTTTACATTTACTTCTTCCTAGGGATCAGAGGGTTTTAAGATTGGCGCAAGAAGTTTGAACCCTTGCTCAAAGTATCTGAAACTCCTATATTAGAGGATCTGTTAGGTTATTGTCTTACATTCCACCAAGGATGTCATGGAAAATTGCTCCTCAAGAGAAATAAAGGCAGTAAGAGTTGATATCTTTCCTTCTCATTTGAAAAGACAGATGTTGAGATTTTGTTAATCCTGAAAGCCATGGATTAGAAAGGGTTCCTTAGTTTTTAGTTTTTAGCCTAACATAGTCCCTAGTGATTCTTGATACTTCTTATGATTTGCACATCAGTGGCTTTGGTCTGACATTCTAGAGAGCTTGATGGTCCAGTTCTGTCATCTTCTCTGAGATGCTGATACATACTCTTGACATCTACTTCTTTTTATTCTTTTGTCTCTAGAGGCTATCACTCCAGTTGCAGTAGAATTATTCACTGGCTATGGATCTGATTTGATAAGATTTAATGAGCTCTTTTGAATTCTCCAGAGAAACATGGTTCTGTATGTTTCACTATGTTCACTATTTTCCTTTTTTACAAAATTCTGGACCATAAACTTTCCATAGTCTTTCTAGGGTTTACAGGGGATAACCTACTGTTGTTTTCCAGAAGTCTTCTAGGTTTGGTATTCAGTTGGTTTGGTACCCACCACAGGAATAGTTTTCACGCACTAGAGGAGTACGTGTACATTGGAAGTAAGGACTAAACTTGAGCTTCCTATTGCTCTCAGGGACAAACCTACAAATCTGAATTACAGGATCAAAGGGAAACCTAGCGTATTGACTATAAAAAGAAAAACTTGGGCATTTAAAAGGGCTCAGAACCTAAATGTCCATCACCTGATGAATGGAGCAAGAAGATGTGGTGTATATATATACATATGGAGTACTACATGGCAGTGAGAAAGAATGAAATCTGGCCATTTGTAGGAAAGTGGATGGACCTTGAGGGTGTCATGCTAAGTGAAATAAGTCAGGCAGAGAAGGACAGATACCATATGTTTGCACTCATAGGTCTAACAGGAGAACAGGAGAAACCTAATGGAGGACCAGGGGGAGAGAAAGAGGGAAAGAGAGTTGGGGAGAGAGAGGGATGCAAAACCCGGGAGACTATTGAATACTGAAAATGAACTGAGGGTTGAAGGAGGAGGGTGGAAAAGAGGTGATGGAGGAGGGCACTTGTGGGGAAGAGCACTGGGTGTTATATGGAAACTAATTTGACAATAAACTACTTAAAAAAAAGTGCTCAGAAAAAAATTTGTAAGCCTGTTTTCTTTTTTTAAAGATTACTTAATATAATATCATAAGTAAATTTGTATTTTCCTGTTCATAGTTCTAAGTGTATGATCATTCCTTCAGTAGTCAAAGACTTCAACAGAAGAGAGTTAAGATTGTTAAAGCAAAGAGAGAGAATCAATGGCTGTTGAGTTTTTGACTTCCAAAGTAGGCTCTTGAAATCTACATCAAAATCAATATTTTCAAAAGCTAAAGATTTTGTTTTATAAAAAGCTGAATTTAATTGGAAGCAAAACAGTCTCTTGAGAATCAAAAGGGAAGACTCTGAAAGAGGCAGGCCCACAGGCATTAAGACTACAACAATAGGAGCGCCTGGGTGGCTCAGTCGATTAAGTGTCTGACTCTTGATTTCAGCTCAGGTCATGATCTCAGGATTGTGAGATTGAGCCCTGAGTCAGGCTCTGTGCTGTCAGCGCCCATTCTCTTTCTCCCTTTCTCTCCTCTTCCCCAGTCATGCACATGCACACTCTCTCTTTCTTTAAAAAATAAACTAAAATAAATTAATAAAAATACTATAAAAGCAAATAGGAAAGAGAGCAGAGACAAGTCCAATTGCCTCTGAGCTCATCATAGACTCCCTCTAGGAGTCCCTAGGTGAGCAATGACTGGGGTTATCAGGTGGGCTACCTGATAGTTGTGTTTGGCTGCATGTAGCAGAAACCAGCCAAAGGTGCCTTAACCAAATGTGTTCATTTAAAAAGAAATCCAGAAAAGGTTGGTAAGGCAGTTCCATGATATCAGGGCTCTGTCTTTTTGCTCTGTTTTCCAGTTATCTTTGGTTCTCATTTACATGGTGATTTCATGGTCACAATATTGCCCTTTCAGCCCCATATCTGTGTCCTAGGTAGGCAGGAAGAAGAGGAGGGAAGCAATGAGGAGAAAAGGAAAAGCAAAACACTCCCAGAAGTATGCTAAAGTATTATAGGCCAGGGGCATCTGGTGGCTCAGTTGGTTAAGCATCCGACTTTCGTGCAGGTCATGACTCTTGGTTCATGAGTTCAAACCCTGCACTGGGGTCTGTGCTAACAACTCAGAGGCTTGCTTTGGATTTCATGTCTCCCTTCTTTTCTGCCCCTCCCCTGCTCACATTCTGTCTCTCTATCTCTCTCAAAATTGAATAAACATTAGGGAAAAAAAAAGTATTATAGGCCAGAGTTGGTTCTGTTATACTTAGTTGCAAAGGAGTCTGGAAAACATACTGTTTAAAAATAGAATTTCCCTAGGGAAAGAATTATATTGGGTCAGGGATGAAAGAATGAGGAGTTGGATGGGAAATACAGTAGGAGATTTGGTGAGACAAGATACATTAGGGGATTTGGGAGACTACAGCCCTCCCTGGGGCACCATATGGAAACAAGCTGGATGAATGTCATTGTGCCGATGCCATGTGCCTCATGGAGTCTGTGCAGAAAATCCGCATTAATTTTAGGAGTGGAGGCACAGAGAGGATTTTCCATTCACACTTGCCCAAGAATTCCCTCATTTGAAACTGACCTTTCCAATGGTTAGAAACTCATAGCCTCAGAAGTAAAGGGTGGGCTTCATGACACTTAAGATACAAACCAAGATAAAAGGGAAAACTGTTAGTGCTTACACTGAAGCAAGACTGGGTAGGAACAAAATTTCCTTTTGTTCACTGCTCTGCTAATAATTTATGCACAGAATATCTTGTTTGTGATTTAACCTTTTTTTTTTTTTAAAAGTGTATTTACTTATTTTAAGAGAGAGAGAAAATGTGCAAGTGGGAGAGAGGGGCAGAGAGAGAGAGAGAGAGAATCCCCAGCAGGCTCCATGCTTATCCCTGAGCCCAACATGGAGCTCGATCTCATGATCAGGAGATCATGATGTGAGCATAAATCAAGAGTTGGAGGCTTAACCAAATGAGCCACCCAGGCACCCATACCATGTTTTTTTAAACTCCTTTTAGTTCCAATTTTATTTTTAATAAAATATCAGTCATGAAAAAGTGTGAAAAAAGAATGGTAAAAATCCAAGAGGAAATTTCAAATAAAGCTGTATCTGAGCCTAATACTGCAATAAATTCAAGAGACCTTCACCAACTATTCTTACTGTAAATGCACTTAGAACAACTTTGGGAATGACCTTCATCATTGTTTTTAGCTTTTGTGTCTGTGTGCATTTCCCATTACCTTTGTTACCAAAGTTATTCTACTTCTGTTATGGGGACTTTCAGTAATGGATGTTGATATGCTTATCATTCTTTAAAAGAGTGTTGGGCAAACAGGATAATGTCTTTCATAGACTCTCATAGGGAGAACGTATTGTAAATAAGTAATGCACCCTAAAAGAAGAAGGGACAAAAGAAAGTGTAGATTTGGATAAATATAACCCTTTTAAAAATTTTACTTCCATAGTTTCAGAAGTGAGATGTTTTTGGTCCCCCTAAAATGCATTAGATGGATACTTCCGGAAGTGTGTGCTTTTATTATACAATTCACTTGATCTATGATTCATAAAGCATCTTTGTAAGAAAGCTGTTTAGTGTCTAAGCCAACACATTGACTTTAAAGGTATGCTTTGTCTGTATTTTTCTGTGCTTTGACTAGAGCAGCCAAGAATGCCAACAGAATTTAAACTCAGCTTTATTCAAAGTAAAATTTGATAAAGAGAAGCCTCCCTAAAATATTGTTGGTAAAAGTAAAAGGAAGTTAGTGACTAAGAAAAAAAAAAAAAGAAAACAGAATTGTTTCCTTTTGGAGCTGTATTTTGAAAAAGAATGGTTAATATTTTCATTTTCATTTTTTCACTTTCTCCAACCTTCAGAAGAAAATAGCATTATATTTGCACAAAAGGGTAGTTAGATTTAAAAAAAAATTTTTAAATGCTTTTTATTTATTTTTGAGAGAGAGAGTGAGGGCAGGGGAGGGTCAGAGAGAGAGGGAGATCCAGAGTCTGAAGCAGGCTCCAGGCTCTGAGCTAACTGTCAGCACAGAGCCTGACACAGGGCTCAAACCCACAAACCATGAGATCATGACCTGAGCCAAAGCCGGACGCTTAACCAGCTGAGCCACCCAGATGCCCCAAGATGTTTTATTTTTAACTGGAATCATAATACTGTGATTCTGTGTAGTTACTGCAAGTTTTAAAATATGAGAGCTTCATCTGAGCCAGAAGTACATATGGGCTTTTAGTGGACGGGGAGTTTGCCTGTTTATATTCTTCTTGACACAATTCCAAGGGTGCTGAATCCCAACAATCACAGACAAGTCTGCTCTCCATTTGTTTTGATGAGCAGAGCATTTCACACAATACCGATAAATTCTTTAAATGGTTTTTCTTGTATAATGGGCTTTTACTCTCTTCAGTAACACAATCAGAGAGGTAAATAATAGCAGTTAGAGCAGAATGAAGCAATGTAGCCCAGGGAAGAACCCACTATTACTCTTAGCATTCTATCCCACTAGAGCTAAAAAGCTTTATAATAAACGCTTTTTCAAAATCATTAAAATTTTTTCTACTAACAAAAAAGGGCATCATTTGGGGGATATATTTCGTGGTAGCCATATATTCATAAGCTTTAAATATATACTAAGCTGTGAATAAGGAGGAAATGTTTTGTGTTCAGCACAAATAGAATTCCTTAGATTCTACATTTAGAGTCTTGGTTAGTAGTTGACATTATTGGTGAAGGATAAGAAAGAAGAATCTCCAGTTCTATTCCACCTTGCTACAGTCTGCTTGGAAATGCTGCTTCAGCCTGTTACCTTTTCTCTCTGTGACGCCGGCAGCAGGCATATAGAAATCATACAGTCTAGGTCCTTCCAGATTAGCGTGGGAGTAGCTCTTCATTTTTCCCTCCAAATAATAACCACTTAAATAATACATACCTATATATGGAATTTTTATCTTTTGTTTTACAACAATGCTTGATGATAATAAGAATATGTGATATTCCCTTTGGCAGATGTGTATGAGTTCTTAAGGTTTGAATAGGTTAGGTGACTTACCCACAAGCTTAGAACACCCTTTGGCTAAGACTAGGGTATCCTAGAGTCTGTAGTTTCTTCTTGCTGTTAATATTCTATGGTTTTCCACACCAGTAAGATTGGGTGACCTCCAGAAATTCATCTGGGCCAGTACCCAAGATGTGAGGCCAATTGGCTTGATTTCTGCCTTGGTGGAGGCCAGCTGCTCACTCCCCAATTTGAGAGTGAGGGAGATCAACTGAAAGGCAAATATTGGATTCCTGTCTGGAGCACATTGGCCATTTAAAAGTATGGATTCAGTCTTCTGTGGTAGTTTTATGTCTAGCTCAGAGTTCTGGAAAATATTCTTATGAAATACTTGTAGAAAAAGAGAAAGAACTATTTGCCTTTATAGTGCTTAGATCATTCGGCTGTGAGTAAGCAATGTGTAACTGCATGGAGATTGTCATGAGGAATAACTAAATCAATTCACACATGATGCCAAGGAATAAAGATAATGGCACCTATGTAATATACAGTTAAATGCACCGTTCAATGCTTTTACTTCCCTGACCTGAATTGCTATGCTGATTAAAACAACTTTCTGTTATTAGGTGTTCATTTCAGAAGGAAAGGCTTTATATTTGGGGGCTATTTTTCATTTTATTTATGGGGTGCTAATATATAAAAAAAATTAAAATATCATTAAAGAATCCAAATTATTAACATATTACAAATAGTAATCCCATCACATAGCATCATCTCAGAGTGGGAAGGGTCCTTGGATAACTTGAGAACCCTATCTTATATATGAATTTCCTCTACAGCATGCTGAATGCACTACCTCCAGCCTCTACCTAGCTCCCAAGATGGACAAATTATTTTCTTACAGAAGTTTATTTGAGTGTTGGATTGCTATCATTGTTTTAGCCCTTTCTAATACTAAACTGAAATTGACTTCCTTTGATTTCTACCCTGCTAGTCTTCTTTGTTCCTCTTTCCTTTCCTTTCCTCTTCATTTCTTTTATTCCCTTCTTTTCTTCTAACAACTTCCTTCCTTCCTTCCTTCCTTCCTTCCTTCTTCCTTCCTTCCTTCCTTCCTTCCTTCCTTCCTTCCTTCCTTCCTTCCTTCCTTCCTTCCTTCCTTTCTTTCTTTCTCTTTCTTTCTTTCTTTCTTTCTTTCTTTCTTTCTTTCTTTCTTTCTTTCTTTCTTTCTTTCTTTCTTTCTTTCTCTGTCTTCTTCCTTCCTTCCTTTCTCCCTTTCTCTCTTTTTTATCCTTCCTTCCTTTATCTCTCTCTTCTTTCTTTCTTATAAAATAGCTCTAGTCTTGATGGCATTTAAAGTTTAATTGAGAAATGAGTGTGTGGTGTAAGGCATATATGAGTGCTGAAATATACTCTGTAAATAATAAATAAAACAATATATAAATATATTATATATTATATATATTAAATATGTAAATAATATATAAATAAACAATGCAAAGTGGGTAAAGAAAAAATTGAGAATATTTTGTTTTTTGCTCATTTGTTGTATTTTTAAGCACCACCAACACACTGTTTAACTCATCTGAGTGAAATGGAGATCTCATTTTTGGATTAAAGTGGATTTCAAACATGAATGGGCATGATTGCCATCTGGTGAGTGAGTCTATGAGAAGTTTTGTATTTTAAAATGTGAGGCGGCACGGGGGGTGGCGTTGAGGAAGAAAGTGGTTTGTTTTCTTCGGGCAGTTGATTTAGGAGTCGAGATGTAGGGAGCAGCCTGGCATTTGCCTGTGAGACTGTGCCTACCTGAGTCTAAGGAGCTGCAGCCAGAGGTGGAGGACCTCTTTGCATAAAGGACTCCGTGAAGTATGGGAAACCTGGTAGTGCCTTGGCTTCACCGTGAGTTACAAAATGTGAGACAGGGAGAGACCAGTCTGAGAATTTTTGGTAGTGACACTTTTGCTCTGGAAAAATCCCACTGATGGAGTTAAACAGACAATGTGAGTGATTCAAGACCATCGTAATAGGGGAGAAAGACTAAAACTAAACCACACTGAGACAAAAAGTGGGAGAGTTTTTAAACACTGAGGTGTGCTCGTTGAAAGTAACTGGAGGATGTTAGTGCGTCCATCTGTGTTTGCTATTTGGCACTTATCAAGGTCAGGCTCCTGCTTTCCAACAGACAGGGAAACAGGTGCCCTATCTTTTGGAATGATTATATTTCAATGGGATGGCTCCCAAGTCCTTGAGAAAGACATTCCTGAGTTGTAAAACTGGCAAGAGGCTGGGAGGAGATTTACATCTCAAAGGGGCAGGATGGAGTTTATGATTGCAATTTTCTGAGAAAAGGGAGATAGCGGTGGGGGTGGGGGCTAGAGTCAGGAAGACCTGTCTGAAGTTTAGTCAAGCTGAGGGACTGGAAAGGCCAGTTTGATCAGACATCCACATAGTCATGGGATTCAGCTCTAGGAGTGGTCCTGAGAGCCACTGCCCTCAGGCGGTTTCAAGGGAGTGGGCATCACTGAGAAGGCAGGGCTTGGAGATGGTAGGAGTACAGCTTGTGATATCTGGTGAGATCCTCTCGAAACTCCTGGATGCACATGGAGAGGTTTGCAAAGGGCTGAGGGTATGTGTAACAAAGGTAGGAGGCAAGACCAGTGAAATCTGAGTTCTTGCTATTGAAAACGTCCTACAGATAGTCAACAACTGGCAAGGCTTGGGGAAATACTGATTACGGAAATAAAACATTTCAGACTGATTTAAAAATTATCATACCCTTCAGTCCTGGATGGCACAGATTGTGACATCTTGCTTCTCTGTCCTTGATTATCTGAGTGCTGTGGTAGAGTGGAAGTAGCCCTGATAGACAGCTGAAAGATCTGAGTTTTTGTTTTTGGCTTTTATTTTTTATTCTACCTTTTATCAGCCAAATGAGCTTGTATGAGTAGTCACTCATATTTCTTTTACTTCCTTATCAAGAAATTGGTTACAATATATCCACCTCACAGGGTTGTTTTCGAGATGAAATCAGTGTACGTGAATGACAAGATGCCTTTCTTTTGGCCTCGAATGTTGTGTGCATTACTTAAACACAGCCTTGCTGTGACCCCAGTTAGGACCATTGTCGCTTTTCATAATCAGATCACTTCTCCTAGTCTCTGTTTATGCAAATTTATTCCAGTTCCCATTAATTTCAGCAGAACATGCATGTTTTAAATAGTCTTTTTTTCCTATGTCATCTGCCATGCTTTCTCTATCTCCGATCTCACCCAGTGTTGGACTTGGGCTTCCTTCTTTTCTACATCCCGCATCTCGCAGGAGGGCTGCGTGAGGATATGTGAGTCAGAAGGAATCTTGCCCCACACACTCCCACCTGAGCACACACGTCACTATTTGCTTGCCAGTGTCTCAGTGTTTGGTTAGTGGTTTTTATGTTCTTTATGCATCTGCTGGAATGTGTCCAAAGTACACTATGTAGCCATAAGCTGCTGGACATCATGATCTATTGTGATAAATGTTCCAGTTTAAAGAACATCTAAAGAAGATGCCAAAGAAAAGCCTGTAATCTTTGGTAGAAAATGAGGGTGTGGATAAAATAAAATCATCGTTTAATGGGAAAGTTAAACATTTGCGAATCCAGGAAAAAAAAGAAATTCCTAACTTCAAAGGAATTGCTTATTTTTTCATTAAATCCTCAGGATAAAAAAATAACTATTTTGAGAGGACTATCTAAAGATGCAGTTGCAGTTACTCTGGTAGTTGGCCCTTGTTCTGTAGTAATTTAGTCTGAACAAGACCCGAGTGTGTGCTATTCTTTGGCTTTATAGTCCTCTAACCGTAGGCACTGATGGCATTCATGATTATGGATTAAATAGGGCCAACTCTTGTCAGTAATTTGTTAGAAAAGTCCCACAGAGATACCCATGGTGCTGCTGAACAATGATGTTGGTAGTGTGTTATTTTGCTTTAGGAAAAGCTATAGCATTCCAACATGAGGTTCAATGCCTGGTTCTGGAAGCCTCCTCTCTATTTGATGTAAATTAAACCTTGAGTACACTCAGCCTGGTATTGCAATTAGCTTCTGTGCCCTGACCAAATTCTAACATGTGCAATTGTAGATTACTTACCACTGGATAAGAAATGCACTCCGTCATAGCTTAGCTTTGTTATGTAATTTTGCCTGGGGTGGCTAAATCACTGCTGCATTCTGACACTGTGTGTAGCCAGTGGGCTTTTCGAGATTTCAGCACGAAAGGCTCTCAAGAAAACATGAAAATCTTTTAACATAAGGTTATCTCCAGGAGACTACTTTTTGGTTTAGTTATGTGATTGTATTTGAAGAAATGTATTTTTCTTTAGTTCTTACTCAGTGTTTTTTAAATTGATGGACTTTAACAATAGGTTTTCAGATGTTGTGCTTTCAATTTCATTTTGGGGGAGTAGAAGTTTCAGAGTGAGATACAAAGTGTTTTGTGAGATGAATAAATTAAAATGGTCAATTAGACAATATTGTGCTGATCCGATTTTTTTTCCTGGAAATACAAATATTAGAAAGCTGGTATTCTTAAGAGAAAATAAAATTTTCGGAGGGCAGCTGCTTCATAGGCTAGTTTTTTATCTACTGATGAAATCACATTTTGAAGAAAGTATTTTTGAAGTGCAGGTGGATTCTTTGGGAGGGGGCAACAAAGGGCTGCTTGATTAACCCCAGGGTCAGCAAACTACAGCCCACAGGAAAATCAAGCCCACCACCTCTTTTTGTAGTCAAAGTTTCAATGGAGTATGGCCACACCCGTTTGTTTATATATTTCCTATGTCTGCTTTTGTAGAGACTGTATGGCTTAAAATATTTATATCTGGCTGTTTCTAGAAAAAGTTTGTCAGGGTACCTGGGTGGTCCAGTCAGTTGCGCGTCCAGCTTCAGCTCAGGTCATAATCTCATGGTCCGTAAATTTGAACCCTGAATCAGGCTCTGTGATGACAGCTCAGAGCCTGGAGCCTGCTTCAGATTCTGCATCTCCTGCACTCTCTGCCCTTCCCCGACTCTCACTCTGCCTCTCTCTTTCAAAAGTAAATAAACATTAAAAACAAAAAGTTTGCTAACCTCTGGTTACACCATTAACTTTATCTTGTAGAATCAGAATTGAGTGTGCACATCCTCCAAAATATGGGAGAATCAAACCACATATTTGACACACAATAATAACCTGGGACTTTCGCCTCCCTTGGTCTCTGGTTAGACGTTGGTGGCAATTGCAAGCTCCCCTTTGTCTTTCCTCTTTCTCACGTTACTGGACCCTAGTTTTCATTTGTAATTGTGGCACCAGTAATTTGGAGATAAAAAACTATTGTTGGACTGAAAGTGTATTATTTTTACCCAAACCACTGGAGTTACATTTTGAACCCAGTGGCAACATTATGTGTTTTGCAGCAGCTTCACATTATAGGTGGCCTGTTTAGAACTGCCTTTGTGCTACAGTTTGTTACATTGTAAAGTAGAAAACCATACTCTTCTTTTATCATTGGCTCAAGCTGGTCACACATCCTTTTCTAAAACATTACTGTACACTAATCAGTAGATTAGCATTTTGGAATAGGCTTACTTACCCCTGCATCACTTGGGACCAGGAGGGACACCGAGAATGCTTATTCTCCTTTGGTGCCTCCAGAACTACCCATTCTCCATCTATTTTATTACAAGTTCTTCTAAAAGCAGAACTTGAGAAAAGGAATACAGGAACATAGTTATTTTGGGATATGATGTTCAGGAACACTAACTGGGGACTGAGATTAGTAACACAGAGAAGGAGGTAAAGCTAAGCCAAGAATGGAATTACTGAGGTTGAGTGTTAGTTACTGTTATGGACAACTGGGCCTCAGTCTAGCTAAAAATTCTATGAAGAGTTCCGTAGTTCCACTCCCAGAATGGTTTGCTCAAGACATGGAGGAGGACACATTTACTGACTGGCTTCCAATCCTGATTGGAAGGTCAAGGGTTGCCCCTGCATCCACTAGCTTCCTTGCATGTACACTTGGAGCATACTGCAGCATGGATAGGTAGGCTAGTTTCATGCAGAGATCTCTCCCAGTGAAGGCAGAAGATTCCTGAGGAATAGGAGATAGCTGAGTCCAGAGGCTATTACCGCAGCTGGTTGACATAGAAATGGCCAGAACAAAATGGTGGGCCAGGGGAATGTGAGACGGGACAGAAAAGATGGAGGTCTCACTGCCCTTCTTAACCTGCTCCCCACCTCGGGGCGGGGGGGGCCTGGGTCTGGGTCATCTGAACTCCCTGGCCCAATTTGGCTTCTCATTGAGTCTTGGTACTAGGAGACATGACCAGATATCTGAAGGCAGGAGAACAGAATGGTTGGGTATTTCCCCTGCTTCCTCCCTCCTGGCACCACCACTGGATGCAAATCCGATTGGAGGCTCCAGCTCTCTTTCGGTTTTGGTATTGCCACTCTCTGTATACCACAAGCCACACATACTTCCAGGAGCACTTCTCCCACAGCTGTTGCTCTCCCTTGGATTCAATAACCTTTTGTCCCTTTTTTTTCTTCAGGCCTAGAGTAGATTTTTAGTTTTCTGCTGCTGCTGATCCTTGGATCCTACCCAAATGACTCTAAACAGTCTTTTCATTAAATTTTTATCTGTTTAATCCTTTGTGCTTTGTTTTCAATCTAAATAAATTGAGGTTTTGTTAGTAGTAGAGAAGGGGGGAGGCGTTTTGGGGATTGGCATTAAAGAGCATCCATTATTCCTGTTATAAGGGCCAAGATCAACAGAAAGTTTTCCCCAGTGTAATGGCTTCCGTACACTTTGAAAAATGGCATAGAGATAAAATTCCTATTCTGGGACACTTTTCATCGTTATTGGTCCCTATTTCCATATTTTGGATTGTTGAACTGGGGAGAATGCTGTATTTAAAATGCTGTATTTTACATTTTCATTGCATTGTTTTTTCTTCTTCTAACATTGTTTTTGCAGTGTAATGAATTAAAATAATACAAAATGGTATAAAGATAAAATTGAAAATTTCCTTTAATTCAACCTCCCACAGATAAATATTAACATAGTGGTGTGTTTTCCTTCTAACATTTTTTTTAATGTTTTATTTATTTTTGATACAGGGAGAGACAGAGCATGAGAGGGGGAGGGGCAGAGAGAGGAGGAGACAGAGAACCGGAAGCAGGCTCCAAGCTCTGGAGCTAGCTGTCAGCACAGAGCCCAACGCGGGGCTCGAACCCACAAACATGAGATCTGACCTGAGCGAAGGTTGGAGGCTTAACCAACTGAGCCACCCAGGCGCCCCACCTTCGAACATTCTTGAATGAGTCTATAAGATAAGTCAGCACCTCCATTTTGTGTGTGAAAGGAGGTCACAGAAAAAAAATGTAGGTGGGTGAGAAGAAAGGAGAATTAAGTCACTTTGTTGCTAGGCAAGCACCAAGTTTAAATATCTCTTATTATTCAAGGATGTACAAACTAGAAAAAAGGAAATAGAAGGGAAAAAAGAGAAAAAAGAAATAAATATTTGTAATCCACCCCTCTCCCCAAACATAACTCAACAATCAAAGGAAGACCATGCTTTTCAAGAACATTTTCTGTAGTTAAATACTGTGGTAACTTAATGTCCATCATGAGGATTTGGATGAATAAATTATGGTGGACTTATTCAGTGGTACCTGCTCACTACTTTGAGAACAGTGTTAAATTTCTGACAACAATGTTATTTCAATGAATGGATGTGATAGCCATTCTGTGATGCATTTGAAGTGTTTATAAACATGTTAAAAAATGTTGGTTCAAATGCTACTTCTGCATTACATTGAAAACAGTGTTATCTGTTATATGTTCATAGAATGAGGTAGACTACTATATGCTAATATGAAATGATCTTTAAGATGTAGTAAGTGAAAAAGCAAGGCTAACATAAAATGATCCCATTTGTGTTAAACCCAGAAAACAGAGGCATCTGGGTGGCTCAATTGGTTAAATGTCCAACTCTAGGTTTTGAGTCAGTCATGATCTCACGGTTCGTGAGCATGAGTCCTGAGTTGAGCTCTGTGCTGACAGTGCAGAGCCTGTTTGGAATTCTCTCTTCCTGTCTTTCTACCCCTCCCTTGATCTCTCTCTATAAATAAATAAACTTTAAAAAAAAAAGCCTAGAAAACATAAATATGCATTTACATGCTCTTGTATACATAAAATATTTCTGGAAGGAAATAAAAAATTATTAACAATTTTTGATTTTAGGAGAGGGGTAAATATTTGGGATGAGAGACTTGCTTTTAATTACATATATTTTTGTCGTGTTTGATTGCTTTTTCTGTTCACATATTACTTATTCAACTGGAGATTTACTTGAGGGAACAAAATCACATCTTAATTGTACACTCAATTAACTTTCAGAAGGCACAGAATCTCTGAAAATGTGAGAAGAAAGAGGACATAAAAAAGTGGAAAGGAGTTTCTACACAGTTGTAAGTATAAAGGGAACTGGCAAGAAAACTTTAAATTGGAAAGAAATTTAAAATGTAATGAGGAAATTAAAGTATATGTTAGAATACAGATAAAAATAATTTCTTAAGAGAAGTAATGGTGACTTGAAAGACTTCTTTCAACAATTTCCCAGAATTCAGAAGATAAGAAAAAAAGAGAAGATAACAAGAAGAGGACAGGTGTATAAGGCAAAGAACAAGAGAAGAGACTTCCAAGAGAAGAGACAAAAAACTGAACAGAGCAAGCATGAGGAAATAATGGTGTAAAACCTTCTTGAGATGAAGAACATCCTGCAACAACACATAAAAATTGGGCAAAAGAAAAACAATATCTAAACACATTCTGGTGAAATTTTTCAATTTTAATAGTAAATAAAGAATCTTCAACAAAGAAAGAAAAAGTGAGAACTGACTGGCTGGCCTTAATCCAGCATAACAATGAACATTAGATGTCAGTGGGGTGATGTCTGTAGAATTTTAGGGTGAGTAAAAATTTGAGATCTAGCCCTGAATTTCCTGTTTAGTCATGGTATCAATCATGTATAAAGGGAGACTTTTTATTTAGCATATATTGATGTCCTTATGATGAACTTCAGAAAACATACTCCACATATTACTCCTGATGTAAAGAGGTTCCCCTAAGATGAACTTAAACTAGGCAAGATTTTTAAAGTAAGTTTATTTTAAAAAAAATTAGATCTTTTACATCCTTTTTGCTCCTGAAAGGATGAAGTAGACATGCTTTTCTTTATTCTTCTCTCTAAGTACAAACTCCCTGAACATTACATACAAAACAAACATAAGAAGACTTTGAAAGAAGAGAGAAGAGAGAAGTCAGATTGACTGAGCATCTTGGGACCCAACAAATGACACAGTGCTAAAGTCCCTGGGTTTTCTCTCTGCCTCTGACATCCTAGATTTGGACTGAGGAAGCCAGCAGCCCAGAAAAACCAATGGATGCAGATTTAAAAATCCCACCAAAAGCCTCCTCCTTCTAGCTAGAGGTCCAGGTAAGGGGAAGCCTAGAAAGACTGAAAACTTTTAGACAATAAGCACTCTAATAGCAAAAAACTCAGAAATTCTTTGACCTCTCTCTCACCCATGACAACAGGGGTTGAAGGGGATCCTAGATTTTTGTCCTTGCCAGAATGTGACAAGGTTTTTCATCCTTTTGGTCAGGGTGGTGTCAGAGAATAAGGAGCTGAATAAGAAGCTGAATAAGGAGCTGAAACTTCCATATATGTCGGACAGTAAGGAGGCTTCACACCCTCTGCTGTATCAGTGGATACCACATAGAAATCTTGGTGTTCCAACCCCACCCAGCAGTAATGAAGCACTTCTATTCCTCTTCCTGGAGTAGTGTCAGAGGACATGTAGAAGGGAGCCAAGGGTCTCATCACTGCCCAGGTTAAGAGGGACACTCATATTTCCCATGTTGTCAGTTGAGACCACAATGAACAATTTTGTACACATAAATTTGATAACTTAATATAAATGGACCAATTCCTCAAAAAAAAAACCCCACCAAATTACCACAATTCACCTAGTACAAAACAGATAATTTGAATAGCTCTGTACCTATTAAAGAAATTGAATTCATTATTTTAAAAGTCCCCAAACAGAAATCTCCAAGCCTAGATGGTTATTTTGGAGAATTCTATCAACATTCAAGGAAGAATTCATATCAGTTGTGTACAAGACAAGAAGGAAGTATACCCCAATTCACTTTATGGCACTAATATTATTCTGATAATTAGAAAAATTAGTCAAGGGGTGCCTGGGTGGCTCAGTCAGTTAAGTATCTGACTCTTGGTTTTGGCTCAGGACATGATCTCACGGTTCATGAGATTGAGCTCTGTGCTGACAGTTTGGAGACTGCTTGGGATTTTCCCTCTCCTCTCTCTACCCCTAACTCCCACTTTCGAAAATAAATAAATAAACTTAAAAAATTAGTCAAAGACAGCACACAAAAAAAGAACTATAGGCCAATATGCTTCTTGAATTTAGAGGCAAAATTCTTAATATATTAGCAAGTAGAATTCAGCTAAATATAAAAAGTATTATGCATCATGAATAAGTGAGGTTTATTCCAACAGTGCAAATCTGGTCTAATATTTTAAAATCAACCAATGTAATCTGCCATATTAACAGAATAGAGAAAAGAAGTTACGTGCCTATAGCAAGCAATGCTGAAAAAGCATTTGTCATAGTTTAGTATCTATTACGTCAAAAAGCATTTTACGTAATTCTGTACATACTTACCACAAAGACTTTCAGAATAAAAAATCTCTCAGTTTTTAACAGATGTTTAACAGTCAAACATAAGGAAAAGAACATTTAAATCAACTAATCATAGTATTTAATAGTATAATTTATAAGATTTATATTTATGATATAAATATACTATGTAGTATTATGGTATATAAAAATATAGCATATGAATAAAATAATTTATAATATATTTCATTGACATGCTTCAAACTCTATTCAATACTAACAAAATATACATTTTTGTCAACCCACAATAGAACATATACAAAAAATTGAGAACTTATTAGTAAACAAAGAAACCATAAGTTCTAGAAAGCAGAACATAATAAGTACATTTTTGGTTCTGATGCAAATAAACCTTAATAATAAGGAAGCGAAATATCTCCAACTTCTTGTTTGTTAAGATTAAACAAACATTAATACAAACTGTCCTTATGCAAACTCTTATGTCAAAGAGAAGTTCAAATCAATTATTAGAAAAAACAGTGGCAGGGAAGACATTAAGTAAAAACATTAATGGTATATTATCAAGGCTGCAATCAGAAACAAATTCACAGTTTTACATTTTTTCATTATTAAGCAAGAAAAAATAAAGCAATTAACTCAGTAAATATGTAAAGGTAAAACCAAATAACATGAAGTTAAGCAGGACCTTGTGTGTTTTGTACAGAGCTAGGGGTGGGCTTGTGTCCTGAAGCTAGCACATGGGAGCAGTAAATGTTTGTTAAATTGATATGTGATGAGTGATTAACTGAATAAAAATAGAATTTGTGGAATAAAAAGAATACTAATAGAATTGAAAATCTATGACTTCCTGAGGAGGCTCAGTCTGCATTCTTCTTTAAAACAACAACAAAAAAAGTTTTATTTATTTATTCTGAGAGAGAGTGAGAATCCCAAGCAGGCTCTGAGCTGTCAGCACAGAGCCTGATGTGGGGCTTGAACCCACGAACCTCAACATCATGACCTGCGCCAAAACCAAGGGTTGGACGCTCAACCAACTGAGCCACCCAAGTGCCCCATCCAGCTGCATCCTTGAAGAGGACTCTACCCTCTGTGCTGGGAAGCTGTGAAAATGGACAGAATGGTGCAAGGGCCTGTTTCCAGAGCAAACAGGTGAGCAGAGCCACGTGTGGTTTCAGATGGACCAGTGGGGGTGCTCGAGGCCTCGTGGTTTATTTCTGGAATGTTTGGGCCCTTCTGGGAGGAAATCGGTCACAGAGGGAGGTTTGCCTTAGAACCTTTCCTGAACAGAATACGTAGTTTTTGGTAGGAGAAGGTTGTTATCCTGCTGGGCCTGAGAACCGGAGGGAGAGGGAGGGTTTTCATTGCTACTGGAAAGAATGTAGGATCATTAGAGACTCATTTTGATTACTCACTCCCAGAAAAGAGCAACAAATAGCATCCTAAGCTAATGCCACACTGTGGGATATATTGACTGTAGAAAAAAATCGCTTTTCACAGTTTCCTGTTTTAAGTCATTCTGACTGGCTGCCTTCATTTCTATGTACAACATTCCCAAGTCTTCTGATGTTGAGATGAAATGAAATATTTTTATCCACTATCAATCCTTAGTCCTCAAAAAATTCCTATTCTTTTTACCTGTTAAAAAAAATCAACCAAATTGAAATGAAAGCCTTCAAGTTTCAAAACATTGAATAATATAGATAATTGAAATTTCCTATCATGGCCTGGCCTCCCACTTAAAAGAGCCCAACATACTCCTTTTTAATTAGATAGTATTTTTCAAGATCCTGTTTAGATTCCTAGTCAAGCCTCCTAACATCTCAGGTGCTTCACACAAAACACTAGTTTGCCTTTCTGCTTTTGTTTGGAAGGTCACCTTTATCAGGACTCTAATTAATTCTTGCCAGGCTAATAGTGTTCCCTGTGATTCACACAGGTCTTGAGGGGAGAAAATTGATAATCTAATAACCATAGCAAAGTGAGACATCCTCACCTTCCAGACCAGGTATCTGGCTTTCTCTTTTTTGGCTTACAGCGTGGTCTATGGTTATGAGCGCTGCTAGCTGTAGGAGAAATTAGAAGAAAAAAAGTTCCTTGGCTTTCTGCAGGTTAGCAGCATGTCCGGTTTCCAAGTACAAAGTCAGATTCTGAGTCAGCCCATCGCCTTACCTGGAATCGGAAGCTTTTCATGCAATAAGATACAACAGCTTAGCTTGCATGAGGTTTTTGGGTAAAAGCCAAATATTCAAAAAACCATCTGCTTGCACTGCTCATAAATCACAGAAATGATTGCCCTTGATCTGCAGCCATTCCCCATTATAGAGGATATTGGTTTCCAAAAGATGTCACAGCATATTGAAATGAGACAGTCTCTTCCAAGCAGAAAATTCCTCTTCACAATTGCATTATACAGTGGAGTAGAATTATGTCATGTTAGCCCTCAAAGGCAGATAGGATCTCAGAGAAGATGCAGGTGGAGGGGTGGTTGTAAATTTTGCAACTAGCATAAAGGACAAGCCACTAACATGTTTTATGCTTTGCTCCAGTCAAGTGCTGTAACAGTTTGAAATGATTGGGAGCAATGAGTTGTGTTTCGGAAGATGTCTTTTAACCAGGTGTCCATCTTGTCATTCATAATACTGTTTCACACCGCGTGAAGACAACAGCAGTTAATAGAATGAGTATAAAGAATGACCGTACCGCAAACAGCCCTTGAAAGCTAGACACCATTATTATTTAGCACTTGGGGAATCATCTGCAGAATACTTGGCATTGTGCAAAGCATAAGGGATGGCAGGACATCTGGCCGATGGCTCTGATGATCTAAGTGAGACACAACCTTCTGAGGAGCTGGCATGGCACATGCACACTCCACTCTTTTACCCTCTGTTGTAACAGCTAGTGAAGGACTGGGTCTGAAATCCACAAAGCATTGGGAAATTCCTAATACGTTCTTCAACACCCAGGGTTCATACCTTCTGGACTGATCTGACAGCATGTTTCTGGGTGATCTGTAGGGAGTGACTTGCAGTAACAGGCTTGTTTGTAGCACCTTCGTGGAAGAAATGGTTCCAATGGGGGTTCCCTCAACCTAAGTTTACATGCCATCTGGCTTGAAGTCACTCATGTGGTGTATACCTTCCTTGATTGACGTGAAAATTCCATTGTTATTAAGTGGTGTTATGTATCTTAGGTAAGTATTCAGATGGTCTTCAATAAGCAGAAAGTACTATAAGTGTTAACCAACCTTGATTATCACTTTTGGTTTAAATTTGTTTTTCGTGACAGTCCTGTGAGATTTTATTGACCTGTTTTAGCTACTGAGGATGTTGGGCTCTATTATGTCTCATGCTTGGGGTTGGGAAGTAGGGAAAAGTCCAGAGTGGGAGAAAAGAAGAAGATATTGGATAAGAGAAAAGATTTTGGTGTTCTACAGACCTGGGTTTGCATTCCAGTTCTCCTGCTTAGGAAATACGACGTGATGTTGGAGAAATTATATACTCTCTCCATGACTAATTTTCTTCATTGATAATAATAGTACTACCTCATAAGAATGTTATGAGGATTAAAATATGCATATATGAATACATGTGTTGTATATGCATGTATGTATATGTATATGCATATGTATAGCCCAATTGAGTACTCACTAGTGGATAGCCACTATTACTCCCATTCAAGAAAGTAATCCAGGACAAACTCTGATACAACAAAGACGTTAGTGTCCGAGACAGAACTGAACAACCAAAGTGAAAATAAAGGCTAGGGCAAGATCATTTCCTTTATTCCTCAAATGCTTGTGTGTTTCCTCAGTTCTTATGGGGGATACATTGAAAGTTCAAACCAAATTAATATTGAACACTGTGTGTGTGTGTGTGTGTGTGTGTGTGTGTACAGACACACATTCACATGCATGTGCTTGTCTGTGTGTGTACATGTTTCAGTTTGCAAGGAAAAGAAATAGGCTCTGTACGTGAGGGATGGAGATCTTTTTCAAGGACTCTTGGAAAGTAAAGAAATGCTGGGAGCTCTTTGCAGCTACATTGGGCTTCAAGAGCCTGGGATGAGGCTCCCAGCTATTTAGTCTACAGCAACAGTTTCAGTGACTGCCATGTGTGTGAAGACTCGGTCATTCATCATTCCTCAGAAAGATGCCTATTACCCACTGCCACCGTGCTCTAGTGAGCACAATTGTCTTGGCTAAAGTTGTACCTTACCCTCCTTCTCTTGACTTTCAGAACAGCTCATTGTCTTCTGTTGCTTCTCTCTGCAGACTGAGTATCCAATTGTCTCGGACTCCAAGGTCTTGCCTCCTTGGCATAGTTGATTGATCCAAGGGTGGACACCTAAACTGGGACAATATTAGTCTTTCTCACAGGAATTACAAAATCAGGATGGATAGCTAGGGAGGAGCAGCTGAGTGTTGTTAACAGCCACCTTCCAGGCAGGGGTTCTCTGCTCTTGGCAGTTTGACATTTTAGGCTGGACAGTTTGCTGTGGGGACTGTCTTATCTGTGCATTATAGGATGTTTAGCTATATCCCTGGCTTCTACCCATTAGATGCTAGTAGCATGCCCTCTGTACCCCTCTCTCCCCATCTGCCACAGTGTGACAATCAAAAATGTATCCAGATCTTGCCACATGTCCCTTTGATGGTGGGGGGAGGCACTCCTGGCTCAGAACCATCACTCTAGAGCAGTGTTAGAAAAAATGTGGTCTGAGGACTTGACAGTGCCTCCATCACCTGGCAGCTACTTAGGCAGTGAAAATGTTGAATCTCACATCAGAACCAAGGAATCAGAATCTGGTGGTAGAGTACAGGAAGATGTATTTCACAAGGTTTGCAATGACTTTTATGCTGGTTAAATTTTGAGAACCACTGCTCCACACTTTACTATCCCAAGTGTAAATGGAGTATCCACAGCCTCACATCACATCCGAGTTTGTTAGGAATACAGAATCTTAGGCTCACCCCAGACCCAGGTTCAGCATCACCTGGGAACTTGCTATAAATGAAAATCATTTCTAACTGATCCTTATGTATATTAGAAACTCTGGGATTGAAGCCCAACAATCTGTTTTAATAAGGTTTCTAGGTGATTTCAATACAGGTACCTTCAACAATGGCTGCCGATTGGAATCACCTCTGGGATTAAAATTTTTTTTTAACTTTTTAAATTTTATTATTTTTGAGAGACAGAGAGAGACAGTGCAAGCAGGGGAGGGTCAGAGAGAGAGGGAGATACAGAATCCAAAGCACAGGCATAGAGCCTGACACAGGGCTTGAACCCACAAACTGTGAGATCATGACCTGAGCCGAAGCCAGACACTTAACCGACTGAGCCACCCAGGCACCCCTGGGATTCTAAAAAGAATATTGATACTTGGGTCTTATTCCAGCAGATTTTGATTTTAACTCATTTAGGGTACAGACTGAGTATCAGAACCAGAATTTTATAATTCTCATGTAATTGTAATATGCAGGAAAACTGGAGAACTACCACCAAAGACAAAGGGTCTTCAAACTCAACTGCAAAGGTCTCTGGAGTTTCCATGGTTTATTCACATCTCAAATATTCATTGTTCAATCCCTATTTTAATTTGGGAGCCACTCCTATACTATTCCAATAATGTTTTCAATTAAGCTAGCTAGAACCCATTTCTCTTGCTTACAACCCTAATAACCTCTACCCGAGTAGCCTTCATATAGGGGAGAGATTGTGGTAGAATCTCAGGAAATGTATAAAGCCAGGTTTGGAATTGGCCATTGAATTGTGTGTGTGTGTGAGCACACCAGTGTATTCTGGAATGGAAACCTAGAAGCCTGTGATACACAGTCAGCCATGAGGGACACTGTTCAAAAAATGTCTTCCTACCTGTAGCCACTGGGCAGAAGGTTGCAGCTAGAAGTCATTGGCTTGTAATACTCAAAAGAGCTGAGGGATTGGTGCACTGACTTAGACAAGGAGGTTTGGGTAAAGCCATTAACAGTAGCTTCTATATGGGTTCATTACAGTGATGATGTTAAAGTGATGGGTCTGGGAGAATAGGAAATGGGGGATACAACAGATGTTTGGGTCAAGGGCTAGGAGATAATGCCTACAAAATTTCCGGGATTTGATACTTTGACATTTCTATGGCATTGATAGTTTAGAGTATTCTGGGATCTTATTTCTGTTATTTATTTATATATTTATTTTTAAATGTTTTTTTTTAATTTTTGAGAGAGAGAGAGAGAGAGACATGAGCAGGGGAAAGGGGCAGAGAGAGAGGGAGACACAGAATCCAAAGCTCCATGCTGTGCTCTGTCAGCACAGAGCCCGTCATGGGGCTCAAACTCATAAACCCTGGGAACATGACCTGAGCCAAAGTAGGGTGCTTAACCAACTGAGCCACCCAGGACACCCCTGGGATATTATTCCTAAAGTAATGGACACATGTATATACCTGGTGTCTTCTACCATGGGAAAGGAGGCACAATGCAGGGCACTGTGGTCCTCTACATATTCTGAAGACAGTTTGTGTCATATTTGAAAGAAGCATGTTGTGTATTGTCTCTGACCTCTTTATTAGTTATTTGAGTCAGCTTTTGTAGGTCTTACTGTGTAAAAAAAAAAAAAGCCTTGAGAATCTAAATGGCTTGCAAAAATAAGCATTTACTTTTCCTTGACTTGAATCACACATTGCCAAGGCAGCTGTCCTAAAGGCAACAGGGAGGACTCAAGTCTGATCTGTGGGTCTTTTCATTCTAGGCCCAAAGCTGAAAAAGTGCCACCTACTTGGGATGTTCTCTGGGTGCAGGGCGAGGGCACAAGAGAACAATTCATACACATCACATCTTAAAATCTCTTTTAGGAACTGGAATACTGTCATATTAACCCCTATTCCATTGATCAAAGGAAGTCATATGGTGGTGAAACCCACAGTCTGTGAGACAAGGAAACATCCAGAGTAAAACATGCCAAGAAAAGAGGTAGAAAGGATTGTAAATTTATCTGAAAATCTCTCAGACAAGAGATTTGGCTCTTTCATAGCAAAGTTCATTTTGTTTTTCACTCAACCCTAATAACCCAGCAGTTCCAAAAGTACTGTTTGGAGACCAGCATGCATAATGGAGTCTGTGATGACTACTAATGGGACAATCCAGTCATGATTTCTAGAGTTTGAGAGCAGAGCCATGCTCTTCTTTCTAGGTAACTCCTCCTTTTTAGAAAGAGCTCCCAGATTTAAAAGGGACTCTGGTGAAGACAGAATCCCTATTCTTGGACAACTATAAACTTTGAACTATTCATAAACAACTCATGCTATTTGATATACTTAGCTCAAAAGCTGGGTATAGGTAGTCGTATTCCACCATCAGATACCAAAAGACAGAATATTTGCACAATCATATTGCACACATTCCCATTGTTCATGTTGCCATGGGTTTCTCATTCCATACCTATAGACAGTTTCATGGGTAGTTTCCCATAACAACGTGGCTAAAGATAAAACACTCATACGTGGCTCTTTGTAGAGCACTGATATGAATTGGAAGTAGCCTGTTGTATTACAGCTCCAGACAGGAGTGGCCCTGAAAGATGGTGGAGAAAATTAAACCTCTCTCTGGCCAGAAAACCAAGCATAACAATTTGCTTTTTACTTTGCCTAGAAGGAAATTTGGCTTAAAATCAGGATCTGTATTGATTTTTAGGCAGTTGTTTTTGTCGGACCCTTGTTGGGAAAGAGCAAGATTAGGATACTGTTGACAAGATAGTTAAGGAATGTTTTGACTGGATCTCAGAAAATGAGCTTGGAGCATGAAAACAGTTGTATCTCCAGTCTACCTTTCATAGACTTTCACTGAAGAAGAGACTCTTGGAAGTTAGGTAGACAGGATGCGCCATAGATATCAGTCATTTCCCTTTATTAGCCAGTGCAGGTTTTAACCAGCCAACGTATGAATAAAGCAGACATGGTGGCAGAGATAGATGCTGTACTTGCTATAGGCTTAACTTCGTGAATTTCTCCTCACTAGATCTGACTTGCCCAACTAGGATTATTGCCAAGTGACCAATTTTTCAAGCAATGGCTTCAAATCCTGAACCACAATGTGGCACCAAACCTCAAGGGTGCTTTCTGGATATCCAGTAATTAGATAAACTAAATTGGGCACCTGTCATCAGTGAATAAATCAGAGGGGGGTTTTCTTTTTTCTTTTCTTTTCTTTCTTTTTTTTTTTTTTTTTACTATAAGAATAGATATGTATGCTCTGGACTTATTATTTCTTTTTCTTCCCTTTATACCTTCACTCGTCTTCTCTGAGTTTATTGAAGGTCATATACTCTGTCAGAGTAAACATGTGACCTCTAAATTCACAGCAAAAGTCATAAGCAATGGGATGATACCCAAGCGATTACTGGACACTATCAAATGCCCTTCAGAAAACACTGGCCTTATAGGATGATTCAATGACCTAATAAAAACCCAGCTGTGACCTGAGCTGGCAGCTGTCGCTTTGCAATTTTAGGGTGTTGTTTTGTAAGATGCACTATGTGGTCTGTGTCTGTTATTGGCAGATTTGTAAAGAAAAACTCCAAGACATCCTTGGAACATCTTTATTTCTTTTTTCTTTCTGAGAGTGAGTTATTCAAACTTTTCTTCAGTTTTATGAAATAACTTAGTACATGTCCAACAAACCGCCTTCCCCTTTTTTGACTACAGTTGGTTACAGTTGCTTGAAACCTTTAAAAAAATATATAATTAAAGAATCCTTTTTTAAAAATATAATTTATTGTCAAGTTAGATAACGTACAGTATATACAGTGTGCTCTTGGCTTTGGGAGTAGATTCCTATGATTCATCAATTACATACAATATCTAGTGCTCATCCCAACAAGGGCCCTCCTCAATGCCCATCACCCATTTTCCCTTCGCCCTCGCCCCCATCATCAACCCTCAGTTTGTTCTCTGGCTTCTTATGGTTTTCCTCCCTCACTCCCTGTTTATAACTATTTCTCTCCCTTCTTTTCCCCCATGGTCTTCTGCTAAGTTTCTCAAATTCCACATATGAGTGAAAGCATATGATGTCAGTCTTTCTCTGACATTTCATTTAGCGTAATGCCCTCCAGTTCCAGCCATGTTGTTGCAAATGCAACCAAGAATTCCTAATGAACACACACCCTACTACTAAAATATGTTTCTTCTTCTTCATTTAAATAGCTATAAGAGAAGCCATAATGATCATTTTCATTGAAGCAAATAAAATAGTTGACAATTGTTCAAAAATGTGGTGGACATTTTAGTTGTACACCCAGTATCATTCTCCTTTAGTTTATTTCTAAAAGAAATCCTGATGTTCTTTAAGAAAACAAGGTACTCAGTTTTAAAACATGAAAAACATCTTCTGCCGCTGGAGATGACTAAAGAGAGACAGAGCTCTGGTAATGTAACTGGATGCTGCTTTCAGGGAAGCCTTTGAAAGGGAACAAATAAGTCTTTCACCTTCTGCCCTTTGCATTTCCTTCTTTTTTCCAGCCTAGAATGCCTAGTGAGTTGAAGTTGGAACAGCTATCTTGTATCCATGGATTAACAATGTAAAGCAAAGCCACCTGCTGAGGATGACAGGACAGAAGATAGGGGTTGAGACACTGATGTCATTGTGAAGTCCGTGGACTAACCTCGGTTTGCCAACCTCTGAACTTACTCTAATGAGACATGAACTGAAACCTTTTTGCTTGAACCACTGTATTTTGGGTTCTGTTCTATTTAAACAAATGCAACATTGAACGGGCACACATAGCTTCCCTTTTTATTAGAGTTTCAGGACAGAACAGAACCCTTTCTATTTCCATATAGATGACAAAGCTATGCAGATGATTTGAGGCTGTTGAAAGAACAATTTATGGCCATTTTTTTCTTTTTTTAGAGATTGAAATAACTAATAACTTTTGTTAAGATTGCTATGATTTTATCTGACAAAAGGAACATAGATGAGGAATTTAGTACAAAGTAAGTTTTGGTGTGAAAATTTCAGGCACATTTGTTACTCTTCAATTTATTTCCCAAACACAGAAATTACTTTATTTTTTTTTAAGTGCCATTGTTTTCCTGTTATCATTAAATTCTACCTTACCAGGGAACGTGTTCTTCCGTTTAGTGGTGCGGATGGGTTTGTGTTTTGCCTGCAACTCTGCAGAACTCTCTCCAGATTTCCTGGAGGAATTTCCACATTTGTCTCAATGAGCAGCCCATTGTGAACATTTTTTCCATGGCTAACTCAAGGTTCTTTTTCTTGGCTTCTCTGGTTCTCTTTCTTACTAAATAATCTTTTTGAGGTTTTATACCTGACCATCTGTGGGTTTCCTGTTTTAGTTGCGCAGAATTTTATGTCAGTGTATCTACCATGTCAAAGCACAGGAAGGTAAAAGCCCCAGAATTGAACACTGAATTATCTAGGTCAAAATCCAGACAGAAATTTGAGGCTGATAGTGTCCTAGAGCTGGAGATCTTCAAGATCATGTCACATAAGCACTGATGTCAAAGATGCCTAGACAAAGACTAAGAAAGTGAGAGGACCTACCCTATTCTGTAAGTAGAATCGGGAACAACAGAGCCCTAATTCCTGATGTAGAGTTCTATTCAAGGGCCTTATCTCTCTCTTCATTTCTCTGTTCAGGTTGAAAAACACTATACTTGATTTCTCTTTGAACTTCCTCCTACATGACCATTCATTGGTGTTCCTACTTCTTTTGAACCTTTCCCCCTTAAAGCAGATATGATTCATTTCTAGTTGTTCAGTCATAAGGTACTTTCTTTGCACGTGTCTGAAGTTGCTAACTAGACATCAGTCACTGGGCTAACACCGTGACACCCCCCTTCTGAGGCGGTATTGTGGAGGCTTCTTTTGTGGTGACAGGTCAGAGATTTACCATGAATTCTCATCCTAGGCATTGCCACCCCTCCTTGCATTTCAAGAACTTCTACATTAGTTCCTTATAGCTGCTATAATAAAATGCCATAATGTTGGCTTAAAACAACACAAACATATTCTCTTACAGTTCTGGATGCCAGAAATCTGAAATGGTTTTCACTAGGCTGAAATCAAGATGGCGGCAGGAATGTGTACACTTCTGAGATTCCAAGAGAGACTCTGGTGTCTAGTGCCTGCTTCTCTTCCTTGGTCTCTGGAGCCTTCTTTCATTTTCAAAGCATATCACTCCAATCTCCGCTTCGATCTATCTCTACTCTCGGTGAAATCCCCCTCCGCCTGTCTCTTTTAAGAACACCTGCTTCCATTAGGGTTCAGTTGATCGTCCTGGATAACTTTCTCATCTCAAGATCCTTAACTTAATCACATTTGCAAAGTAACTTTTGCCACATAAGGTAATATTCAGAGGTTCCAGAGATTAGAGCCTGGATGTCTTTGGGGACCATTAATCAGCTTCCCACAACCATCCTCTCCCTTTTTGACCTTATCGGCCATTTGGTTGCATTGGGTACTGACATCTACATACACCCAAACACAGTGTACAGCCCAAGATTAAGGTGCCTACATAGGCCAATCAAAGTATTTGCCTGCATTTTAAAATTTGTTCTGGGAAAGATAATTCTGTTCTGTTTTTGTGCCATAGGAGCAGAGAGGATGATACCAGCGGAGATAAAGCATGAGCGAGAGCAAATTGAGAACGACTGAAGAAGACTCAGCAGAGATGGGGTAGGGAGCCCTGCCATGGTCCTGCTTCCATTCATGGACCCTATCTGAGTCTCTGCCCTTACTGTGGTCTGCTGGTCAACCCTTTCTTGGTTCCTGTGAGATGCCTTTATTTCTGAACCACAAATTATTTTCTTTCCTGTGAGTCTATTTTTGCCACTCTCAACCATGAGTCTTAATGTTTGCAAGATTATAAAGAAAAAGAGAGAATGTGACTGTTCATGAGGTAGAGAATGCGAGACCTATAGGTAAGAATCTGACTTTGATTCCCTTGATACTGGGCAGCAAGAGGGTAATGACTGGGACTGGAGAAAAACTACCAGGATGTTCTGTCATTATAATATTCAGGCTGCGGTAACTAGATTTTAAATGTCGAGGTGCTGGGTAGTGGAAGCAGGTAATATGTGCAAGCAGAGTAGGGAGGGAGATATTTGTGGCCTTAACAGAATAGTTCTTTTGATTCCCTGAAGCACTATTACTTAATCTCTTGAATATTCTATAGTTCAAGGTCTTCAAGCCAAAGGACAGGCATTTTATTAGAGGAAGGCTATTAAGATGAAGGAAGAGGAGGACATGGTGAAGGTCCTAGCACTCTTGAAAGTCTGTAATCCTGGATAACATCCTTGGAGTCATTTCAAAGACTTTATTTAGATCACGGAAAAGCAGTCTTCCAAGGTCATATAGCAGGCCTTCCTTGCTTCGCACTCCCTGGAAATGACCCCAAATTAAGCTGATAATAATGATCTTTTAGCTGGCAGTGGACAGCCAGCCAGAAGGAAAAATGGGGAAGAGGTGCCTGGGAGAAGTGGGCTGATCCAGGTGAGGGGCCGTTTTGCCCTGGGGGGGCCGTGCCACTCCTAGTCTTCTCCTGTGTCTAAAGTGCAGGGATGAAAACTCATCATTTTTTGAGCTTGATGAATAGAAATCAAGTTTTCTTTATTATATGCTATATTATATAACTATTATATATATGTAGTCTTATATATGATACACAGTACTATATTATAGTACTATAGATACTATAACACATAGAGTCTTGCATTTTAGTGGGATTTGAGAGACTTCTAAACTGAAGAGGAAAACTTAGGCGGGACACACAGTGTAGAGTCTGCGGGGAGAGAAGCTCTACCGTGCAGGGCTGTGACACCCTCAAGCCCCCGAACGACCTGATTTATCAGTCCTTCTAACCAGCCAGGCTCCTCAAGTCCCACCTAATGTGGAACGAATGAAAGCATGGCATCTGAGACATTGGAAAAATAAAAAGGATTCTCTCTCCTATGAAACAAAAGGGTTGGAGATGATCAAGTCCTTTCCAGCAATAGAGGTGGGTGGGGGGAGAGGGAGAGAGTCAGGGGCTGGGGACATACTCTGGGCAGTGAAGATGCCGGATCCTGCTGGGGCATAGGTGAGGGAAGAAGCTATGAGGGACTTCAGAAAAAGGTGAAGAGGCTCTGACGGAAATGGAATAACGGCATAATACAGTCTGTCCTGGAGGAGATAATTCCTCTCGTGTCGGTGTGCCCCTTTGCTTCCTGTCAAGGATGGGCACTGCTCATTGCTCGGGTTGTGTTATAAATGTTAGCTCGACTGACATGACGCCTCTTAATAAGGGGCGAGTCCTTCATGTATTTTTGATGGCGCGCCGGTGACACAGTCCCTCTCAGTTAAGCAGGGAAATAGTGCGAGAGTAAATTGTCAATGACAACATCAGAGTCCTCACGCGGCTTCAGGGATTAATGAACAACAGCCTGGCCAGGCTCCGACATGGCTTCGGGCACCTTAAAAAAAGAGAGAGAGAGAAAAGCAACCAAATTGAAGCCACATATATGAGGGAGGGAAACCTCTTACCCCAGCAGGGAGATGCCTTTGATTAAAGCTCAGTCTGACCTTCCTGCTTCGTCTCCAGAGAAACTGAGACACGCTTCCTAAACGGCAGGACTTTGCAGAATCCCAATGAGCGAGGACCAGGATGCTCTGGGCAACATTTCCATCTTCATTCCTGGAGGAGGCAAAGGGGAAAGTCAGGGAGGGGCTCTGTTTTATTTGTTATCAGAAGAACAATGCAGTCCTCTTCCCTCTTTCTTTTGTGCAAAGGCAGGATTATCTGTGGAACGAGTAATTCATTCCTGGACACTTCAGGTTGCTTTTCTGCATGGCTGAATTCTTAGGTTATTAATGTTTAGTGGATGCCAATAGTTTGATGGGAAATCCTCTATTTGGAGGGTGATACGTATTAGTAAAGAATTCACTCTGGGAAAGCAACTCAAGCTTCAGAGACTTGAAAACAAAAACAAAACCCAATCAAATAAACCTGTTTCATAGTTAATGAGGGTAAGATAAACCAGTATTTTATTTTAAATTCTGTGATGTTTTACGAGATTACAATTACTTAAATTGCAAAATGCCCAAGTAGTTTATGTGGCTAATATGACTTTCACATTAATGGTGTGGGATTAAAACAGTTTCTACAAACTTGGAAAATAGATCTACTGCAGCATTGTCTTCTTGTGAATGAAAATAAAATAATAATAAAAACTGGATTCTTACATTATTAATACCTTCCATTTAAATATATTTTCTGTAACTATATGAACTATAGTACCTAGCACCGTTTTGGTACTTAGAAGATTAAAACATTGTAATATAATATTTATATTGGAAGCAAGGTCCTGACAAAATTGTATAGATATTTTTTAAGCTTGAGAAACATACCCTTATCCATCATATTTTTACGTTAAGGAGTATATGTTGCTATAAGATTTTGGTGAATATATACTCACTCAAGAGAGAAGGGTAGGTTTTTCTGAAAGTCAGCAATGCTTATTAAAAATTCTGTCAACTTGTGTAGAATGAAATTACATGATCTCAAACAGCTTCTCCACTGTCACCATTGTCATTTAACATGTTTTTTGGTGTCAGGTGGTGTGTTCCGGAAAATGGCGAGCATGTGTCCAATAAAATCTCACCTGTGCCTGTATATGTGAACAGCGTTCCCAGATGAAACCAAATAGTTTATGTTTAGCAGCGTCTATCTGCTAGGGGGAAAAAAGAATCTTGACTGGAGGAGAGAATGGAAGCAAAACTTAACCCAGGCTCTATTCAAAAATGAGGACATGCTGCCCTCTTGTGGAAGCCTGTGGTGCTAACATGTGCAACCTGGATTGAGTGCTATTTATTTTCCTGAAGAAATTGTTTTAAGGGGCCACTTAATTCGTCTCTCAGAACAACACATTTTCATTCAATCTATTGATATTATCTCAGTATCGGCTTGTCTTGATACATTTGTTCAAGTAAATATGTGTGTTTCTATAGATTTATTTTACAGTGAATTTTACTTAAAACTATGTCTTTAAGTGTATTAATGTATTTTTGAGAAAGAGAGTGTGCATGTGAGCAAGGGGGTGTGTGTGGGGAGAGAGAGAGAGAGAGAGAGAGAAAGAGAGAGAGAGAGAGAGAGAGAGAGAGAGAAAGCATCCCAAGTGGGCTCCACCCTGTCAACATGGAGCCTGATGCGGGGCTTGAACTCACAAACTGTGAAGTAGGACGCTTAACCGACTGAGCCACCCAGGCACCTCTATAGTGAATTTTAACGTGTGGAAAGTGTTGAGGGGCACCTGGCTGGCTCAGTTGGTGGAGCCTGTGACTCTTAATCTCCAGGTTGTAAGTTTGAGCCCCAGGGCTCACGGGTGTAGAGATTACTTAAAAATAAAATCTTAAAATAAAGGCTTGAAAAGGAGACTTTCAGGTCTCATTTGAGTACATACAGAAGAACAATTTGGATGAGAAAGGACATATTTACTTTTCTTTCAAACAAAGAATATTTGGTTAGGTAAAAAGATATCTAGTCACAACGTTTTGAAATAGGCTAGGTGCTTATTTTATTCCACATTATTGATAATGTTGCATTGCTCAGGAGCATTATTTTTCATTTTGGCAGTTGAAGTTTATCTGAGGTTTGATTCTTCTGGTTGACTATCTGTAAGAATTTAAAATTCATGTCCTGAAATTCAGTCCAACATTCCTGAAGATGTAACTGGCAATTGCCTGACACTATTCTTTTTTTATATTCATGGAATCTCCCTGTTTTACTATTAAGAATTGCAGACAAATATTGTGCTGCTGAATTCTGGAAGGCGCAGACTGAAGGATCGGTGTTGTGTAGAAAAGTAAAATAGAGTCACTATCCTTCTTGACTCAGTAAGTGAATGCCATAGGTGATTTCTGCTGAGGCTTTGCAGTAGCCGTTTAGTCTCATTTAGTGATGACTTTAGTGGAAGGATAAGGACCAATTATCAGAGACTCAGAAATATTTCTTTGTCCGGTAGGTTAATGTTGTTGATAAGTTCATCTGTGACATTCTTGAAATAACCGGAGACTTAATCCCATTCCCAAACCAGCACTGAGAAGAGTCAGGATCCAGAGGGAGAGCATAGAAAGCCACGTAAACAGTGACCTGCTTTCTGAAGGCTGACGTCAGTGTGGGGCACTGTTGCACATCCTTTATTCTGGGGGAACAAAGTTCCAGTTTGAAGGCCTTGTAGGGCCAAACTTTGCTTCTAGTTTTTACTGCAGCCAAAAGGAATCAGTGAAATTGTTCCACCTGTTGGGGGTTCAGAAATGGCCTAGTTTAAATTCAAAGTAATTTTCTTTGGAATGGAAGTGAATCATTCAATTAGCATAAATTAAGGTGATGTCTTGGGAAGGGAGGAGAGATAAAAATATATGATCAGTCTGCCATCCTGAATTGCAGATCTGTGTCTTTGTTTCTGTGTGTTTTGCTTGTGTCTTTGTGTGTCCCTAATTTTACTTGCCAAGTATGGGAGCCATCACCAAGTGAAGGTGATTCCAAAGCCAGAGAGAGATGGCCATTGCAAGGGCACACTGAATCTGGCCCACCCCCGGAGGACGTGATCACGTGATAAACACTATGACGGGACATTGCTGGTACAATTCAGACCCATGACAGGAGCATGGCTAAACATCGGCTAGTGTAGACTGCTGCGATGTGGAAACTGGCCAAGGGATGGTCATTGTGGATTCTGCCCAGATGCCCTAACTGTCACTGAGCACAATGATGGCAGCCTTCCGGAACGTCTCCACACAGTCCGGGTCGAAGGCCAGGGTCATCTTTGTTGCACTATAAACCACCTTACACTCACATTTTATTAGCTGTATTTCTCTTTCCGGTGAATGTGCTCAAGAATTAAACTGCTTTTCCACCTAGATTGTAGGATATCAGAACAGACACTCCTTAAGAGGAGAATTGTTCTTTTGGGGTCACCAAATGGAATGTGCACAGTACAGTCTACTTTTTAGCTTTGGCGTCCAAATGGCTTTAGGAGAAGTGGTCCCTGGACTCCAGCGATGGTTAAATGTGGGAATCACCATCCACGCCAATATTGTGGCCGTTCTTTATTATGCCTCCGTTCATCTTACTACTTTTATTTCTTTTTATCCTTTTTGTGTGCTTTTGTTTTAGGACTTGGGCACATGCTGTTCCCTCTCCTGGAATGCTTGTCCTTCACTTTCTCTTCCTTGATGGTTGTGGTCTTCTCCAGCTCAGCCCTTTCTCTGGTTAGACATTCTTTGTTCACTTACCAGCATCTGATATATATATTACTTATTTATAATATGTCATGGAAGCAGGGATTTTTAAACTAAAATTATTTATTTTAAATTATGAAGTAGACACAGTTATCATCCTGAACTATTCCTGCTCCCTCTGCCCTGTCCACGATTTATGAGCTGTCACCTGTGCCCAATATCAGTCCAAGTCCTATCCACCCTTCAACGTTTGCTCAGTGTCACCTCACTCATAGAATGTCTGTTGCTTTTTTCCAGTTACAAATAATGCCCCCTGTCTGGCCTTCTAGACCTTTTACAAAAGTAACCCCTTCTAAGTGGTACGTATACTTACTTATCCCTATTACTGGACTATAAGTGGTTTAAAGGGAAGACATGTTTCTTTCTTTTCTTTTTTTTTTTTTTAGTGTGTGTGTATCTTTGAGAGAGAAAGAGAGAGAGCAGAGAGAGGGAGGCCATTATGTGGGGTTGGAAACCATGGACCATGAGATCATGACTTGAGTCAAATCAAGAGTCAGGTGCTTAACTGACTGAGCTACCCAGGCGCCCTGGGAAGACCTAGATCTTATTAGAACGTTCTAATACTAGAAGCTGAACATACTGCTTTTCAGAGAGTACGTGTAAAGTAGACCCGAGCTCGAAGCCATGGGCTTTGCAGTCAGATGACCCTGGTATTTGCTCCACTTCGCATGTGATAAAGGGCTTTGTGTATGTCATAGCCCTTCGTCATGGGCCCTGGGCTCCTTTCTGAAATCATGACACATGGTGTCAGAGCCCAACATTACTCCGTGTCAGCCCTTCCTCTTCTCACACCACTTCCTCCCTTCTACCGGGAAATAGTTCTGGAGGGCATTCCTGTAACTTTTTCCTTTTAACCCAATGGAGTATCTAGGGTGTAGTGGAAATTCATGAAATATTTATAAAAGAAGTGAAATAGTAATTGTGAGATCTGAACTTTAAACAAGTGAGTGTGTTTACCCTCTAAATAGCCGCTTGGTGAGCTCAAGTATAGAGAAGGTGGATATTAGAGCACATCAGCCTGGGGGCAGTGTGTTCTTTGCTACATCACACAGAGAAGCCGCAGCAGGGTGACGGTGAGAGACGGGCCACAAGGAACTTGGGAAAGGAGTCTTCACTCAGTTACTGACTCACTGGGTGACCTGATAAGTAATGCTCTCGTTGGGGCTGAATAGGGGCACAATAAATCACTGGTAGAGGATTGTGGAATGCATATATTTTAGTGTCACTTAAAGTCTGCGTTGCACAGGGCCTGCAACGAGACAGCCACCGTGTTTGCTGACTGAAAGAAAGAAAAGTGAATGGATCATTATAACTAGGAACAAAGATAATGTTATTAAGATAACCACTGATAGCAAAGAATTATTTTTTTATTGGCAGGTCTGTGATTCATACTTGAAGACATCCCAGCATTATTTTTCCAGGTTGCCTAGTTACCTTGCTTTCTTTGTGGAATATATGTGTTTTTAAAAATTTATAATCAAAGAAAGCAAAAGATGAAAGGGAGTGAACTGCATACTGAAATTGGACACTTAATAAAAATAGAGTTTTATCACTTTTCTTTCCCATGATTGTTCTCAGCTGTGGTTATTCAATACTTCCCCCTTGCTTGTTTATATTCCTTCATTTTAGCATTTTCAACCTTATTTTACCTTCTCACGGCCTTTTTTCTCCTTAGTCTTTTGGCTGTTGTTCAGAAATGACTCAATTTGTTACTTGTAACATCCCATGTCTGCCATCTAGTGGAATAAAGTGGTAGGCACAACTTTTAATAGTGATCCTTGAAAAAGTCTCTATGGCAGTGTTGCTTGGAATAGAAATTACTCCTTTCATCAGACTTCAAAGCAATGCCTAGGCTCCAATTTGTAAAATTTGTGTAGTGAAACTCAAAGTTGCATTTAATTGTCTAAAATGGTTGCTGGGTATATAACTATGTTTGTTGTTTTATTAAATTTTGCAGAGCCTCTGAAGAGTTGAGTGACCAGCGGTAGATTTGTTATATTTGCTGAGGAAAGTGGGATGGTGACACTAATCATGGGAACAATTTTAGAAGAAAGGCTGAAATTAAGAGCAGGTGTCTTTTATGGGGACCATCAAAGATCACAGCCATTTTGTCCTAGGGAAAGAAAATTAGAAAAATATGTCACTCACCTCCTTATAGTAACTGTATGCCATGGAAAATTTTAGCTATAACTGATGCTCCTCAAAAAACAAAGGGGGCACATAGCTGTCACATGGAATAATACTGTATCAAATAATTTTACTTATATCATTCACTCATTTTTTCATAGATGAGTGAAGATGTATTTATTTTTATCGATTTGTGCTTTTAAAAATATTTTTTCCTTTAAAAATGGAACAGTTTCATTATACCTAATTTTTAAAAAATATATATATTTTTTAATGTTTTATTTATTTTTAATACAGAGAGAGACAGAGCATGAGAGGGGGAGGGGCAGAGAGAGAAGGAGACACAGAACTGGAAGCAGGCTCCAGGCTCTGAGCTAGGTGTCAGCACAGAGCCTGATGCGGGGCTCGAACCGACGAACGTGAGATCTGACCTGAGCCGAAGCCGGAGGCTTAACCGACTGAGCCACCCAGGCGCCCCGCATTATACCTAATTTTTAAAATTCAAAAATAGTAATTAAAGGGATAAAGAATAAGAAAGACACCTGTAACTTTGCTCTCCAGGCATAACCACTTTTTAAAACTGCTTATTTAGTTTTGAGAGAGAGAGAAAGAAAGAGAGAGAGAGAGAGAGAGAGAGAGAGAGAGAGAGAGAGCGAGCATGAGCAGGCGAGGGGCAGTGAGAGAATCCCAAGCAGGTTCTGTGCTGTCAGTGCAGATCCTGATGTGGGGCTTGATCCCACGGACCATGGGAATCACGAGGTGATTGCTCAACTGACTGAGCCACCCAGAGCCCTCAGGCATAGCCACTTTTTTAAATCATTTTGATGCATTTTCTTTCAGCTTCTGTAATTTCATACATGTCATATATTTATAAATTTTCTTTGATAAAATTTTCATCAATACGGTTCCAATTTTCCTAATTAACCTTACAAGATGAACATCTTCTCTCATGCCATTCATGAATACAATTTTTAATGTCTGTAAAATATTTTTCATATTTATACATGAAAGTTATTTAGCCAATTCTACTTATGAAAATTTATTAAAAATATTTTGCCCTTAGAAATACTGCCACCTTGATCTAACACGTACATATTAGTAAGAATTTATTTCCTGAGGACAAATTCTCTTGAAGTTTAAGGGCTCCAGATTATAAAACATTTTAAGGCTTTTGACGTAGATCACAAAGTTACCTTTCACAGAATAATTTTGTTTAAGCTAATGTTGTATCAGAGGATCCTTTCATTTCACCCTTGACATTATTTTTATTTGACTAAGTAAAGATTTAAAGACTATCTCATTTAAGAATTATTTGCACTTCTTTGATTATTAAACACACTGGATTCTTTTACATTGACCGCAAATCACATTTCTTTCATAATTATTGGTACTCTGTTTCCTCTTGTGGCACTTTGCTTGTTGATTTGTGAGAGCTGTTTATAAAGTTAGGCTTTTAGTCGTTTTTCGTCGTGTATGCTGCTAACCGTTCCCCCAGCTTGTGGCATGTGGCCTTTCTGATTTGTGAAGTTTTAACTTTTTGTGTGTGATGAAATTCGCCAGTCTTTTCCTTCACACTCCATTTTCAGCTTTTATGTTCAGAAATGTCCCTTTCATTTTCCACCTTCATCTCTATCTTTTGCTTATGCTTTCCGATTTCCATTTCATAGAGGCTGTGCCTCTTTACATCTTTTTGAAGATATCTTTTAGAAGTGAAAATCACTTTCTTTTGTTTTTTTTTGTTAGCCATTTCCCAATATAGTTTTTCCCTGTAGTCTTTGGGATTAATAAAGCACCACCTTCTATAGTGAAAATTTCTCCTTAATCATAGAAAAGTTTTTATTATTAAAGTTAATTTTCAGTACTTTTAGAAGGTTTTTTTCCTTTTTCTTAAATTAAAAATTTAATAGGACACTGGGAGACTCTGGGGCATGAATTCCTTGCCATCCTAAACCATTTTCTATTTTATATCTTTTCCTGAGTAAGGATCAGGAAACAAGGAGAGATGAGTGAAGGCTGGGAGTCATGGAAGTTACAGTAATCCTAAATGACACTGACAAATTCATGTCTGATGCTGATGACACAGATATGCTTGCCTCCTTTCTGGAATTGTGGGTCGGGTTAATTCCTTTAATAAAAAATATGGAGTTCCGAGGACATTTAGACAGTCTGAATGACCGGTATTTTTATCCTAAAACATTTCTCCCACCTACACGCTGCTCAGCAATTACTGAACTGTGGCATCTCATTTTTCTCCAACCCCACACTTACTAAAGTGACAAGTAAATGAAATTGAGCAGTGTGACATTTCAAGCCACAGTGTGCCCTTTCTCTGTTGTCCATCTGATAACCTGATTTTTTCGCCCTTTTGCAGTAGGAAGTCACCTTGAATAGCATTTCAGCACTGCACACTTTGTGGTTTTATATCCTCATTCAAAACGAAGGCAAATGAAGGTAGTGCCATCAGTCATTTTTGTTCCCTCTCTTTTCTCTTCTTCCCTCCTCCAGTTTCTCCCATAACACCACAGTCTAAAGTGTAAAAGCATCTAAATAAATGGTGCTGGGAAAACTGGACAGCTACATGCAAAGGAATGAAACTGGGTCATTTTTCTTAGGCCATACACAAAAATAAACTCAAAATGGATTCAAGACCTAAATGTGAGACATGAAAACATAAAACCCCTAAAGGAAAGACAGAGGCAGTAAACTCTTAGATATCACCCTTAACAACATTTTTCTGGATTTTTCTCAGGCAAGGAAAACCAAAGGAAAAAGAAACCATTGGGACGACACCACCCTATCACGCTTCTGCACAGCAAAGCACACTGTCAACAAAATGAAAAAGCAACCTACTGACCAGAAGAAGATATTTGCAAATTATATCTCCAACAAGGGGTTAATGTCCAAAATATACAAAGAGCTCATACGTCAAAAAAACAAATAATCCGATTAAGACATTGGCAGATGACCTGAAGAGACATTCTCCAAAGAAGACCTACAGATGGACAACAGACACATGGAAAAATGTTCAACGTTACTAATGATCAGGGAAATACAGATCAAAACCACCTCACACAAGTCAAAATGACTAGTATCAAAAAGACAAAAAATAACAAGTGCCGTAGTAAGAATGTAAATTGGTACAGCCATTGTGGCAAAACAGTATGGAGTTTCCTCAGAAAATTAAAAATAGAAATACCACATAAACTAGTAATTCCTCTAATGGGCATCTACTCCCAAAACCCCAGAAACACTAATATGAAAAGATATATGCACTGATGCTCATTGTAGCATTATTTACACTAGTCAAAATGTGGAAGCAATCCAAGTAGCCTCTGATGAATGGATGGATAAAGAAAGTGTGGCATATACATATACAATATAATATTACTGAGTCATAAACAACAATGAAGTCTTGCCATTCGTGACAACATGGATGGACCTAGAAGGCATTATGCTAAGTGAAATAAGTCAGAGAAAGACAAATATCATGTATATATTCCACTTACCTGTGGAATCTTAAACAAAAATGAATAAGCAAATAAAACAAAACAGAAACAGACTCATAAATACAGAGAACAACCTAGCAGTTGCCAGAGGGGGTTAGGTAAGATAGGTGAAAGGGATTAAGAGGTACAAACTCCAGTTATAAAATAAAAAGCCATAGGGAGGAAAAATATAGCACGGGAATATAGTCAAGAGCACTGTAGGGGCAACTGGGTGGCTCAGTCAATTAAGCGTCCGACTTCAGATCAAGTCATGATCTCACAGTTCGTGGGTTCGAGACCCGTGTCAGGCTCTGTGCAGATAGCTCAGAGCCTGGAGCCTGTTTCCGATTCTATGTCTCTCTCTCTCTGCCCTTCCCTTGCTCATGCTCTGTTTCTGTCTCTCAAAAAATAAATAAAAGTTTAAAAAATTAAAACAAAAACCAAAAAAACAAACAAAAAGAGCGCTGTAATAACTTTGTAAGGTAATAGATGGTAACTACACTTACTATGGGGAGCACTTTATAATGCATACAATTCTTGAATTACTATATTATACATCAGAAACTAATATTACATGTCAACTATACTTCAATTAAAAACAAACACATAAAAGGGAGGAATTTACTGGTTGAAAAAAACCAACCAACCAACCTTGGTCAGACCCCTACATTTGAGTGCCTGACCTACCACTGCTACTACCCATGGGCAAGTCCCTGAATTCCTGCTGTGCCTCCCTTTTCTCAGGCCTGGTTATAACTGCACCTACTTCAGTGAGTGGTTGTGAGGATTGACTGAGATAACACATCTAACATATTTAGAAGAAAGCCTGACACACAGGAAGGGCTCTAGAATGTTATCGGGGAGGTTACAGATTTGATCTCCTTTCAAGAAAATACATATCTAAGTGGAGCTTCATTACCTCAGAGATAACCTAAGGGATGACAATCTTATACTCTTCCACTACAGGTCTCTGTCACTGCATCCAAATGTTAATTTGTGTGTGGGGAGGCGGGGAGCAGAAATTCAGGTGTTAGAAATTCCAGATAACTGGAGATCAGAGATATATACGTTGTCTCCCTAACCATACAGATCTAGGAATTTTGGGACTGCAATCATGGTAGCCTCTTTGAACTAGCATAATTAAAATGGGGGGGGGTTCATAGAGCTACAGTTGAACTTTACGAACCAAGAGAGTTAAAGCTTTGTACACCCTGAGGATTTCATTCTACCTTGTCTCTAGCTTTACTCTAGAGTAAACTGGCTCTCTCATTTCTAAGCCACATGGTGAGGAATACTATTCCCAACAATTCTAAGTTTATATGTCACTGCTTCTGTCATCAGAGCCACAGAATGAATCAATTCTGATTCCAGTTCCAGCTCTACCCATCCCCAGATCCATAGATTGAGTTGACGGATGTGACCCTCCTCAGTGAGTAAGCATCCCACCCTGGTCCCATCAGCTGACCCCCTAGTAAACGTGCCCGCTGGGAATGGTCCACACACTGAGTGCTTGGAGGGAAGGGGGCAGGCCTGGAAAGGAGGGGCTAGGAATTAACTCAGAGGGTGTCCACTAAATGTCGGTTTATAAATCTCTGAATCTCTATTGGGGCAGAGACGCTAGAAGTGCTAGGAACTATGGGTATTAACGCCAGTTCAGAGAAAGTGAGGAGAACTCTGAAATGACATTATAACCAAAATGTTGTTAAGTTAGGGCTGATAACTTTATACCTTAATTCTGTCCACAAAACTGATAGGAATAGAAAAATTGCTTGATTTACAGAATTTTATTTTATCAAAATCATTTTTGGGGGGAACACACCCATTAGTAAAGCAAAATGGCATGGCTATGGTTTATGTCACATCACGTTCACATTTGACTATTCTTAAAATCATTATTTATTTATGATTGTTAATATAGTATTTAGAATGGAATCTTATAAGAGAATCTACCCCTTGTAGCTGATACTCAGCAAATGATTTTTTGTGATAGATTTAATTTATCTTAGAACCACTGACTATGTGATTTAGAAAATCTTACCTGAGATGTATGTTTACTACAGTCAAAGGTGAATGTCTATTCTCATTCTGTAAGGTCTAAGACTAAATGTAATGTTCTCTGTCTTGGTAAAGATTAAATAGCAAAGTGTTTTTTCCCCCAAGTTCCCCTTCTCTACTCCCTGCTTCTCCCTCTGCCAACCCTCTGGTACCCAATGTTCTCCATGCCTCCTTGGCATGACTTCCTAGAAAAGCAGCTTACAGAGCTGTTGTTGAAAACATACAAGTTTCTTTCATTTTCAAAAGTTAGGTATTATTTCAAATTACAGAAAAACAGATTAATAAAAGCCACTTATTTATTGACCACTCACATTTAACAAGCATTAACATTTTACTGTTTTGCTTGAGAATTTTATTTTTAAACTGATATAAATTTGTATACAGAGTAATGCACATTTCTGAAGCCTAAAGTTAAATGAGGTTTGGTAAATACCTATTTGCGTGAAAGTCACACTGCTATGAAGATACAGTGTTTTTCCATTATTCTAGGAAGCTCTGTTATGGCCTTTCCTAATTAATCACTGTCCTAGACCCCCAGAGGTAATTCTGATTTCTATCAGTATCATTACTTATTCCAGAATTCTGTATAGATGGAATCTTACTCTACGAATTCTATGGCTTAGAATAATGTTTTTGAGATTCTTCTACGTGGGTCATGCATTAATAGAGTATTCCTTTAAAAAAATTTGCAAGCAGTATTTCAATGTAGAAATATCCCAATGCTTGTTTGTTTGCTTGTTTGTTTTATTTGAGGTAGAGAGAGAGAAAAAATGAAGACAGAGAGAGAGAAAACAGAGAGAGAGAGAGAGAGAGAGAGAATCTTAAGCAGGCAGCACACTCAGGGTGGAGCCCTACGTGGGGCTCAATTCCATTACTCTGGGGTCACAAGCTGTGTCGAAATCAAGAGTTGGACACTCAACTGACTGAGCCACCCAGGCGCCTCCCAGAGTTTGTTTATCCATTCTCCTATTGGTGAACATTTAGGTTGTTTCAGTTTTTGGCTATTATAAATAAAGTTACCATAAACATTCTTGTACATTTCTTTTTGTAGGTGTGCTCTTTCATTTCTCTGGATAGGTAATTCCTAGAAGAAGAATGGCTGCATTATATAGTAGGTGTATTTGTAACATGTTAAGAAATCCTCAGTTTCCATCCATAGTTGATGAACTGGTTTATAACCTAACTAGCCAATATGCCAGTTGGCTTATTGGCATTTTCCTTTGTGGAGGTTTATTCCTGTCCTTTGCCTTTTTTGGGGGGGATTATTACTATTTGTTTATTTTTATGTACTTATTTTGTTAAGGTATAATTATACAGTATTACATTAGTTTCAGGTGTACAATATAATGATTTAGCAATTCTATACATTACTCAGAGCCCATCACAATAATGTACTCTTAATTCCCTTTATTTTATTCATCCTCCTTCCTCCTCCACTGTGGCAAACACCAGTTACTTCTCTGCATTTATGAGTCTGGTTTTTTGTTGTTGTTATTTTGTTCATCTCTTATTTGTTTATTTTGTTCTTAAATTCTGCATATGAGTGAAATCATATGGCATTTGTCTTTCTCTGACTTATTTCACTTAACATTTTACCATCTAGGTCCATCCATGTTGTCACAAATGGCAAGATTTAATTGTTTTATAACTGAAGGATATTACATTGTGTCTGTGTAATATATATATATTACACCTTCTTATCCATTCATCTGTTGAGGGACACTTGGGTTACTTCTCTATCTTGGCTGTTTAAACAATGCTGCAGTAAGCATTGCTTCATATATCTTTTCAAATTAGTGTCTTTGTTTGCTTAGGGTAATTGCCCACTAGTGGAATTACTGGGTCATACAGTAATTCTGCTTTTAACTTTTTGAGGAACCTCCATACTGTTTTCCACAGCGGCTGCACCTGATTGCATTCCCACCAACAGTGCACAAGTGTTCCTCTTTCTCCACATGCTCGCAGCACTTGTTATTTCTTGTCTTTTTGATTCTAGCCATTTTGACTGGTGTCAGGTGGTGTCCCATTGTGGCTTTGATTTGCATTTCCCTGATGATTAGTGATGTTGAGCATCTTTTCATGTGTTTGTTGTCCACCTGCATGTTTTCTTTGGAAAAAGGTCTCTTCAGGTCCTCTGCCTGTTTTTCAATTGGATTGTTTGTTTGCTTGCTTGTTTGCTTGTTTGTTTTTTGGTGTTGAGTTGTATGCGTTCTTTATATATTTTGGATATTAACCCATTATTAGATCTATCATTTGCAAATATCTTTTCCCATTCTGTAGGTTGCCCTTTCATTTTGTAGATGGTTTGCTTTGCTGCACAGAAGATTTTTAGTTTGGTGTAATCCCAATTTCCATTGCCTGAGAAGACATCTAGAAAAATATTTCTATGGCTCATATCAAAGATATTACTATCTATGTATCCTTTTGGCATTTTATGATTTCAGGTCTCACATTAGGTCTTGAGTCCTTTTTGAGTTTATTTTTGTGTATGGTGTGAGAAAGTGGTCCAGTTTCATTCTTCCGCATGAAGCTGTCTGGTTTTCCGAGCACCATTTGTTGAAGGGATTGTCGTCATTGTGTTTTCTCACCTCCTGTTTTGTAGATTAATTGACCATATAATAATGGGTTTATTTCTTGGTTCTCTTTTCTGTTCTGTTGATTTATGTGTCTATATTTGTACCAGTACCATATCATTTTGATTACCACAGCTTTGTTGTATATCTTGAATGTGGGATTCTGATACCTCCAGCTTTGTTCTTTTTCAATTGCTTTGGCTATTTGAGGTTTTTCGTGGTTCCATATAAATTTTAGTATTATTTTTTATATTTCTATTAAAAATTGATATTTTGATAGGGATTGTATTAAACCTGTAGATTGCTTTGGGTAGTATCACATCTTAACAATATTGATTCTTATAATTAAGCTCATTTACTCTTAATAGGATTGTTCTCTTTTAAATATTGAATTATAGTTACTATGTACTTATTTTTATATTCTGGAAGCCAGAACTTTGTGATACAAAGATAGAAAGGAAAAAGTAAAAATATTTCCATTTTCAGATGATAGAATTATTTACATAGAAATTCTTATAGCAACACTTGAATTAGGCAGTTTAAATTTTTGAAATTTTTATTTTTCAGGATTGTTTTAATGATTCTAGGTTCTTTGCATTTGCATGTGAGTTGTATTTTTTATTTCAGGTTTTAAAGCTATTTATTTATTTTGAGATAGAGTGTGTGAGAGGGAGAGGGGTGGAGAGAGAGGGAGGGAGAGAACCCCAGGCAAGCTCTTCACTGTTAGTGCAGAACCTTGAGTGCATTTCACAAACCTTGAGACCATGACCTGACCTGAAATCAAGTGTTGGATGCTTAACGGACTGAGCCACCCAGGCGCCCCTCCAAATATTACAATCAGCTTATCAGTTTCTGGGATTTTAATTGATACTGCATTGATTTTGTAAATATATTTTTAAATAATTTATATCTTAATAAGTAATATTGATTTTTACAATTCATAAATATTGTAGATCTCTCCATGTAGTTGATCTTTAAACTTTCTCTGAGTAATATTTTGCAGTTTTCAGTATAAAGATTTTGTGCATCTTTCATTAAATTTGTCCCCAGTATTTTATTTTTTTGATGCTATTATCTATTATGCAGTTTGTAAATTTCATTGTCTATTTGTTGCATATATATATATATATATATATATATATATACAGAAATGCAATCAAATTTTATAGTTGATATTGTATCCTGTGAACTTGTTGAATTCATGTATTAATTCTGGTAGTTGTTTTCCTAAATTCTCTGGAAACTACTTTGTGAGCAATTGTGTCATCTGAAAAAAAAACAATTTTAATTCTTCCTTTCTGATCATTACATATTTTATTTTTTCTTGCCTTATTGCAATGTTCATGTCCAATATAATGTTGAATAGAAGTGATGAACTCAGATATCCTTGCTTTGCACCTTGTCTTAGGAAGAAACTATTTACCATAAGCATGATGTTAAATGTAGGTTTTTTAAAGATGTACTTTATCACTTTGAGGAAGTTTCCTTGTATTCCTAGTTCAATGAGAATTTCTCATTTGAATTTTGTTTAGTTTTTTCTGCATACATTGAGATGATCATGTACATTTTCTTTTGCTTCTTTTATATGTTGATTACGTGGCTTACATTGGTTAAATAACAGTATTGATTAACTAACACCTTATATTCATGGGATAAACTTGATTTTGTCATCATATATTATCCTTTTTATATATTTCTTGGTTTGATTTGCAAGCTTTTACAAGAACTTTTATATCTGTATCATAAGTGTTATTGATTTTGATCTTTAACTTTCTTTACTTTCATTTTATTCTCAGGTTTTTATATTAGTTGAAGATGGTTGATTTGGTAAAAATTATTTGGATATGTCTTATCATCATGTAGTTTTTAAAGTTTGTGTAAGTCTGATTCTGTTTCTTCCTGAAATATTTAAAAGCATTCACCAATGAAACCATCTGAACCTCAACTTTTTTTTCTGGGCATAATTTAAACTATAAAGTCAATTTTTTTAAATATATGGGGAGACATTTTGATTTTGTATTTCTTCTTCTGTAAGTTTGGATAATATTCATTCTTTAAGAAACTTACTCATTTTATTTAAGTTGTCACATTTATTGATATCATGTTCATAATATCTCCTGATTATTTTTCAATGTCTAGAGGCTGTGTAATAAGTTTCTTCATCTTTCCTGACATGGATAATTTGTGTATCCTTTGTGTTAAAAATTTTTGTTTTGATCATTTGGATTAGGCTTTAGTTAATTTTATTGTTCTTTTTAAATAATTTGCTTTTGATTATATGTTTTTCTCTGTTGCTTGTTTTCTATTACTGATTTCTGCTCTATACCTTATTTTTTTCTGTTTTTTAATGTTTTTTTAAATTTATTATTGAGACAGAGAGAAACAGAGCATAAGTGGGGGAGGGGCAGAAAGAGAGGGAGACACAGAATTTGAAGCAGGCTCCAGGCTCTGAGCTGTCAGCATAGAGCCTGATGAGGGGCTCAAACCCACAAACCATGAGATCATGACCTGAGCCGAAGTCAGACACTTAACTGACCGAGCCACCCAGGCGTCCCTATTTTTTTCTATTTACTTAAGATTGAGTTTACTCTTTATCATTACTTTTAGCTTTTTATGGTTATAGTTTAGATCATTATTTGTTACCTTTATTATTTCCTAATGTTAGCATTTAAGCCATAAAATTTTCTCTAAGGCTCAGCTTAAGTTACAAGAGTTTTGACATGATAAGATAACTTTATATTTTCTCCTGGTGTAGTCTGAGCTCGTTGGGAAGGGAGACCCTGTCTTATGTAGTATATCCTCAGCACTTATTGCAGCATATGATAGTAACACTCAATAACTCTTACATAAGAATATCTTTCTTTGCCACTTTCTAACCTTAATCTCTGCTCACAGGATCCTCCTGGTGGTTGCTTTGCCAAGGGACCATTTTGTTCTTCAGTAGCATAAAAAGTCCTCTGTGTTCACAGAAAGCCTGGGTTACTGCTAGCTCATGCCCTCTCAGTTACTCAGGACATTCCCATTTGACATTTGCACTGTTAATCAGAGCAGGTAGGATATCCTTTCTAGTCTTCAATTAAAAAAAACACGTGAGAAAACACCCAGAGCTATAGAAATTAAAAATAAACGGCAAAACCAAATTTAAATAGATTTAATTCATGGATGTTTTTTCCTTCAAAACGTATGCCTTTCAAAGTACTCATTAAACCAACTCCTCATGATGCAGACATTGTCCACCATAATTAACACACTTATTTCCACACTGCAGGACACAGCTTACCTCTCTGAAAAACTGGGGCAAAGCAAATACATTCGGGATTTGCTTGCATTAAGAACAATGGAGAGAGGGGTGCCTGGGTGGCTCAGTCGGTTAAGCCTCTGACTTCGGCTCAGGTCAGATTTCATGTTCGTGGGTTCGAGCCCCTCATCAGGCTCTGTGCTGACAGCTAGCTCAGAGCCTGGAGCCTGCTTCTGGTTCTGTGTTTCCTTCTCTCTCTGCCCCTCCCCCTCTCATGCTCTGTCTCTGTATCAAAAATAAATAAAACATTGAAAAAATTTTAAGAACAATGGAGAGAAACAATATTCAACATTATGTGACTAATTTTTAATTATCATTTTCTGAAGTCTCGTATAGCCTTACTTTGTCATCTGTTGCTTTAGGCAAGCTCAGCTTTATCGTGTTAAATCATGAACTACATAGGAATGTGTGTATAACAGGTTGCTTATTTTCTAGAGATGCACGATACATCTGCGGCCTCCTGAGCGTCAGCAAACAAAGACGCTGCGTCAGTTTTAGTATGAAGACCCCAAACAGATCCCTCTTGTTTTTCATTTAAGTCAATTGCACATTCTCCTGTCAGAACCGCTAGGCATAACAGGCTTGGCAAGTTTATCTAAATACCCATTTAAAGTAATTTGTGATGGAGATTGGAGACACGTGAGTTGCCTGACAGCTGCTCTACAGTCATTCACGATGGCAGGAGAAAATTAGTCCCATGGCTTTCTCTCTAGAGAAACCTTTATGCAGACAAGCTTGTCAAAGAGAAATGTGACGGCTCTCAGTAATATTAAATAGAAGTTGAAGCAGGTTTTCTTGAAGGTACACAAAGCGGTCTTTGATTTCTACATTTGACCGCCAGTCTTACCCTCAGAAGCCTTTCTTGAATTGCTGAGTCATGTAGCTCTTAAAAGGATGGAATTTGGAGCATGTCCCCATACAATATTTGGGGGAAGAGAACGCCAAAAATGATTGTGGTTTATGAAAGAAGCTTTGTGTGCAAAGCATAATTTGGGGAAACGTAGGCAAATGCGGTTTAAGATGGTTTAAGCCAGTTGACTCACATCAATAAGCATCTTTGACAATGCAGCAGTTCTCACAGAGAATAGGAGAGAGCTCAAAATATACATTTCCGGCCATCCTGACATGGGAAAACTTTCTTCTTCTCCTCCACCTCCTCCACATCCTCCCCTCTTTTTTATGGATAACTTTCCACTGTTCTGTGAAAAGTTTTGGAAGACCTTTTGGAGGTAGAAAAAAAAAAGCTAGAGTAGCTGACAAATGGACTGAGTTCTCATTAAATAAAAGAAATCATCAATTCTGAAAATGACACAGACACCTTTGCTTCTTTTTTTTTAAAGATTTTATTTTTAAGTAATTTCTACACCCAACAGGGGGGTTGAATTTACTACCCACCATAATCAAGAGTTGCACGCTCCACCAACCAAGCCAGCCAGGCGCCCCCCAACATCTTTGGTTCTTAAAGAACACTTTTTTATTCTTAAAATGATCCCTTTAATTTTTCCTTCTGGGAGGTTTTATGTGAGGATAAAAGAAATTTCAGATTCAATGCACCGTGGTCTGATTTCATGGATATAGCTTAATGAACTCCAAACTGAAATATTTCTTCCTGTGATCCTAATTACAAACAGAAAATGAAATGGAGTTTAAACGCTTCACCCTGCAGGATAATAATAGCCTATGTTTGCAATTATCTCATATTATCCTTGCCCCAACCTGTGAGGTAGGCAAGGCAAGAATTAGTATTCCCAGTGTTCTTTGGAGGGCATGGTAAGGTGACTTGCTTAAAGTCATATGATTAGTGAGTGACAAAACTGACACTCTCACCTAGACTTCCGTGTTTTATCTCTCCTGAACTGCAGTTATTTCTTTCTCCACATCTCCTACCCTCCCCCATTCCCGCTCCAGGCCTTTCTTTTATTTCCTCTTAGGAAATGCACAGGTCCAAATATTCACTGAGGATGTTATAAAACATCTGGACTAAATGGATTATATATGGGTACAATATGTGAATAATTGGGAATTGTTACCTTCCCAAAAAGTGATCATAAAAATATTTGCAACTATTCTTGTTAATAAGCTGTGTTTGCACATGAAAAGACATATAGTTTAACTGGTTTCAAATCTGAGATTATCCAGCTAATTTATAAAAATTGAGCTATGAAAAAAATTTTTAATTTTTTTAGTGTTTACTTATTTTAGAGCGAGGGAGCAGCAGAGAGAGAGGGTGACACAGAATTCAAAGTGGTATCCAGTATCTGAGGCTTCAGCACAGAGCCCCATGCCAAGCTTGAACTCACAAGCTGTGAAGTCATGACCTGAGCCGAAGTTGGATGCTTAACCAGTTGGGCCACCCAGGCACCCCAAAAATTGAGGTATGAAAATTTGAAGGTACTATGCTAAGTGAAATCATTGAAAGAAACATACTGTATGATGTCATTTACATGTGGAATTTAAAATAAAAGTTTCAAACAGAAAAAGAGATCAGATTGGGATGCAGAGGGAGGGTAGAAAGTCAAAGGTACAAACTTCCAGTTATAATTTAAATAAGTGCTGGGGATGTCATGTTCAACACGATGACTGTAGTTAACACAGCTGAATGGTATATTTGAAAGTTTTCATCACGAGGATACCATCCTAAGAGTTCTCATCATGAGGGAAAAACCATTTATTCTTTTGTGTATGTGTTTATATGAGATGATGGATGTTAGCTAAACTTATGGTAATCATTTCACAATATATGTACGTCATTATGCTGTGTACCTTAAACTTATACAGCTGTATGTCAATTATAGCTCAATAAAACTAGAGAAAAAAATGCAAGTCAAGAGGTTTGAGAGTTTTAAAAATAGATAATTACTGTCAAGTATCCTCTTTTGGAATTTGTAGACATGTTGATATTATGATAGCTACTTTCTAAGAATATATTTTAGTCTAGGTGGATATGGTAGGCTAAATAATGCCCTCCTCTTCACCAGAAAGATATCTAGGTCTTAATCCATGGCACCCGTGAGGATATTACCTTCCATGGAAAGAGGGACATTGCAAATGTAATTAAGCTAAGGATCTTGAGGTGGGGAGTTTATCCTGGAATAGCCAAGCTGGTCCAATGTAATCCCAAGGGTCCTTATAGATGGGAGGACCACGTGAGATGTGATGGAAGACGTGACAAGTTGGAGCCACTTGAGGAAGGGTCATCAGGTGAGCCAAGGAAGGAATGTAGTTAGCATTTGGAAGTTGAATGAGGCAAGGAAACAGATTCTCCTTGAAACCTCTAGAAGGAACATAGACCTGTGGACATCTTAATTTTAGACTTCTCATATCTATCCTATAAGATAATTATTTCATATTGTTATAGGTCTCCAACTTCAGGGTAATTTGTTATAGCAGTAGCAGGAGAGTAAAACAGAGAATTTATCTTAGTGTTTCCCCCTTGAATTTAGAGCGTCTTAGCCAAGCAAAAGAATACATATTTTAGGGGCTCCTGGGTGGCTCATTTGATTAAGCCTCCATCTTTTGGTGTTGGCTCAGGTCATGATCTCACAGATTGAGCCCCATGTTGGGCTCTGTGCTGACAGCTCAGAGCCTGCTCGGAATTCTCTTCCCTCCTCTCTCTCTGTCCCTCCCCTGCTCATGCTGTCTCTGTCTCAAAATAAATAAATAAACTTAAAAAGACAAGAATATCTATTTTATTAAAGACAACATATTCTTTAATTACATTGTTTCATATAGATTTGTAACATCTAAATTACTTACTCATTTTTTAGTTTTATTTAATTGAAATGAATCTTTTGAAAGGAACATTAAGTTTTTGTTGGAGGAAAGTAGGTCCCCTGAGCAAACATTATTCAGATGTGGATTTATTTTTTCTAATGAAAATGATTTATTGATGTTTTCTTGTTATGAAAATGATATTTATTCTGTGAACACTTCAGGAAATAAAAAGGTATAAATAAGAAAGTTAAAGTTGTCTGCAGTCCCGCCATAGCTGTGAGGTGTTCTGATGTCAATGTAATTATCTCATGGAATTTTCCCCGAAAGGAATATGTGTTTGTCCAGTGGATCATCAGACAGTGAGGGCTCCAGAAATGTGCTTTGGACTAGAAGGTAAGTTTGGGAAATGAGGTAAGTAACATTAATGAATGTCAAGGATATGAGTGATGTTTAGCCTGGTAGAAAAGCCTCAGGTTGTCCTCCTGAGCCATGGGCTCAGTCAGAGTCAGAGGACTCTGGCAAGCAATCCCGAGGACACAGCTAGGCTTACGCCCTCTCATGTAGCCACAGATAGTGCTGCTCATAAGCTTTGCCCTTTCCTCCCTTTTCCCCAGATCCTTCCATGAAGTTTAGGTGAAACTTACAGGCTGGTCTCTGTTTTGCTTTAAGGAATTAATTGAAATTCTGCCCTTGGGATGGAATCATAGAGGTAAGCACCTTTTTTCTTCTCCCCAGAAGTCTGGGTGTTACTAGCAGTCCAAGGAAGAGTAGCTTAGTGTTCAGTAGCTTCTGCTAATGCTGTGAAATTCTCTCTTGCTGCTGCAGAAGCACCAAGCTCCCCTACCAACCAAGCACTGCTGTAGTTGCTCCAAAGTCTCTCCTTATACACAGTCACTTATTGCCAGGAGAACGGTCCCCAGAGTCCTCTTGTTATGAACTTCAGGGACTGTTCAGCATTAGAAACACTTATATTGTGTTTCTAAGACAATATAAGAAAAACATATTGTATGCTCAAAAGAAGATCACAGAGGCAACTACAATAGAATAGTGACTAGATGCTTCCTGGACCCCAATGTCCAAATTAGAGACCCAGATTACATCCTTTCTTGAATTTTCAGCTGAGATTACACAATATTATCTCTTTTTCTCTGTCCCTTCACACAGGAGACAGAGGCAGAAGGGAGTCTGATGTTTACCTTGTCTTCTGTCTCTTCAGGGGAGCAGTGCATGGGTGGTAGGCAATCCAGAGAGAATTGCCTGCCCCCAGGTGTACATTGTCTAACCCACATTTGTGGTGGCTATAAGCTGAGGATGCAGCAGCAGTGTGATCCAATGAAGCTGGAGCTGAAGAGCCTAAGGGACCAGTTTCTAGAACACATGGGACAGCCTCGTGGCGGTCTAGAAGTTGCTGGAGTTCATGGTGACTGGGGATGCACTTCTGACAGATTGGTAGGAGATTAAGCACATTCATTTGGGCACAGCATGTAAAGTGAGAATCTTGAAGTTGGGGAGCTTGCTTTTGCTACTAGCAAGTTGTCATCCAAGAGAGCAGCAGTGGGAAATCCCTGTGTCATATTCAGCTCAAAGTTTAGAGGCAGCAAGGAAAAAACCTTCTGGGATGCCATGTATAGCTGTCTAGGGTTTGCTCTGCACCATATCAGTCTTTCATGTACATGATATTCCCTGGAGTCATGCAATGCAGCTGCCCTGTCATCTGACTTCTTGTGTCCAGGTATTTGAAGTTCAGCGTTGTATAATAATTAATTTGCTTGGGGTTGTCTGACATTATCTGTCACATACTTTAGTATTAAAACCCTCAGGTTTTTGCCATAGTCTAAAAAGGTATTTGATGTCAATCTGTTTAAAGTTGAGTCATCTGTGGAAGTGTGTGTGTGTGAGTGTGTGTGTGTTACAGCATGGTCAGCTGTGTTTTAGGGAAGTTCTGTTTCCTGGGATTCAAATAAAGATAAAAATATAATAAATGGATATATAATCTTCAGGGTTCCCTCAATCTTATTGCCTTCAACAAGGACCAGGCCCAGAAGTTAACAATCAGAAGGTGCTAACTATGGCTCTTTGGGGGATGGGTGCAATAAGTGGTTTTATGGCCCCAATTTTCCTGTTAAACAATTAAAGCATGACATTTAAATATATCTATTGGAAAATAGACATTTGATTTTTGTGGTTATTAAAATTTTTGGATGTAGATAACATCTTGCATTTTACATTTTGCACTCAACCATTGATTTAGGAAGGAACGATAGTACAAATAACCCAAAATGTAAAATACTTAAAAACAGGCTTCATTTGGTGACGGAATGCAAAGTAGCAGTTTGTGTACTTGTTCTAAGACAGCAAGCTGACTCATTCAGAAGCTGAGCCCTGAAGACCTCCTGCAGGTGTCAGACATTATCTGGCTTCCTCCTTCTTTTCACCAAATGTCTCGTGCTGTGTTGCACCTGGCGGAGAATGGGCAACCCCAATTCTTGATTGGATGGAGAACATTGTGTTGAGGAGAAAGGCCAGACCACGAAGGCTGTTTTGGCCTTAAGAATGGCCATTCTTTGTCAGCTTAGGTTATTTCCGCCATAAGTTATTCCCCAAAGCAGTGCAGATAACTAGTTCAGTTAAAAAAGGAAGGAGACACAGCTTCATCTTGGCTCTCCAGTTCTCCAACAGTATCCATCTAAAGTCTCTTCCCTGTGACTCACGTGGAATGGGGACTTCTCTAAGTCAGAGCAGCTCAGAGCAGGAGCATACTGTGTTATAGCAGCAGGCTGAGGACGTGCCTTTGTGGCATTCATGCATCTACCTACTACCACGTAAGGGATTCTTCCTGGCTGGGCACTAGTCCTGCATTCTTAGTCTTGTTGACTATCTATTAAAAAGAGAATTCCAGTGGGTCTGCCTCTGCTCTTTTGGGCACAGGATTTATCTGCAAATCTCCACTGCTTGGGTTTTTTTTTCTTTTTTATTGAGGTATAGTTGACATACAATATGTTAGTTTCAGGTATATAACATAATGATTCAATATTTTTATGTATTGCACATTGATTAGCACAATAAGTCTAGCGAACATCTGTCGCCCTAAGTAGTTACAGAATTTTTTTTCAGAATTTTTTTCTATATGATGACAACGTTTAAGATCTATTCTCTTAGTAAGTTTCAAATATACAATTCTGTGTTATTAACTACAGTGGCTCCTTTGTCTCTTATTTTGGACTCCAGTTAAACACAAGTGAACACTATTTCCAAGCAGCCTGCAAAGCTAATACAACTGAGCTCAGTATTGTTGGCCACTAACTCTTTGCACCAGTTAGTGCAAATTTTTTCTTTCTTTTGTGAGATATAGCTGACTAACTTGAGTCTCGTGGCGGGGTGTAGTTATATGAGTAAGTCCTCACTGATCAGAGGTGAGCCTCACCAGAGACTCTGGTACCAAGAATCTGGACCCTTGATAATGTAACTGAGCCAGTATTCCAATCAGTCTTGCAGGGGTCTTGGTCTCCTGCTGTGTAAGAGAATGCAGCCTTCACTGTTGGAGCCAGAATTACTTGCAGCTGAAAACATGCAAATGGGTACTGAGGCCAACTAGTTCGTCTCCCAGCTTCTTGTCAGTGTGTCCCCCAGAGGAAAAGTGACTAATTTATACTTTCTCAGGACTTAACTGTTTTCCCAACAGTATTTTAAATTTAGCCTGTCTCCTTCCTGCTATTGTTTAAGCCCATGTTTTATTGTCCTGTCAGTGGAGAAAAACTCCAGGTGATATACTGAGTATTGTTTGGCAAATCTTCCTAGTCACTTCTATTCCAGTATTAATTAATCTCTAGAACTTTAAGACTTTCTTGATAGATCTTATTTTACAACTCCTTAAATTGGATCCAAAGCAGCTAATTACATTCTAGTCTAATTGATCTCTTTTTCTTTCTTAAATTGTTTTATACTTTAAAAGTTTGAGCATAAACTTCAAAAACTTGAGAATGAATAATTATTCTAATATGTCCTCTCAAATCTACAGCTGCCTAAGTTAAGAAAGGCCCTCCCAGCTTTACAAGGAACCCTCTGGAGACCCTTCTAGCTTCTACCTTCTTCCTGGTGGCAAAGCCAATGTCACATGTTTTAGCTTCTTGTAACTTCTAGGAAACAAATGCTGTTGTGTTATTGGTTTCTGAGTAACAAATGATATATAACTTATTGGGTTAAAACAACAGTGATTTATTTGACACACAAATCTGTGATGTGGGCATAGTTTAGTGGGGCCATCTGACCTGTGCTATTAGTGTTATAGGTGGGGTATCTCAACCTTGAACCTCATGTCATCTGCCAAATTGGTGTTGGCTAATGACTGGGAGGGAGCCCAGCCAGTGCTGGTGGCTGGGGGTGATTCCCTTCTAGAATGGCTTTTCCCTGTAGCTACTTGAGCTCTTGCACAGTGTGGTAGCAGGATTCCAAGAACAAGTGCTCTAAGAGAGAAGAGGATGGTATCAGTCTCTTAAACACAGCATCACTTCTACTGTGTTCTATTGACAAAACAGTTACTTGGTTGTCCCGTTCAAAAAGGCCAGATGCAATGGAAGCAACAAAGAACTCATGACCATTATTATTAAGAAGAGGGTATTAATTTTATCTAGATTTTAAAAGCAAGAAAATGGAACACATGAAAGTCAATGTCTTTAAATTCACATGGCTTATAAGTGGTGTATCTAAGATGTAAATGTAGGCAATATGGTTACACAGTATTCGTTTTTTACAAGCATACATTTATGAGAACATTTGACAAAGGGAAGCCTTTTACAACTGACACTATGATTAATTTTAAGTTGGCCAATCAGGGGCTAAAGGGAACCAAGTCTCAATGTACAAACATATGAAAGCACTCCAATTAATCAGTAAAGACTTTCAGTGTGGTGATATAACAGATTTTAACAACTTAAATTTTAATAATTATTAAATTTTGCTTTAATAAATTTAAAATTTAACAGATTTTAACTAACTTTAAATTCCCATTTGTATTTCGCTTGAACCTGGTAAGAGGGAAAAAGTTAACTTTCCAGTCAATGTAATTTCTGACAGGCTGGGTTAGCCAAAGTACTGAAGCCACTTTGCCATGGGCATTTTCTAATTCAGATTGATAGCTTAAACTACCAGATACTTTTTTCAATTGAAAAATCAAAGAGGAGATCTATTTGCATGATGAGAAAAATGAAAGGCGAAATATCTGAGGAAGAAAAGAGGAAAATGGTAAGAATTTTTAAGCAGTTGAATGGAACAGCATGGTGTTGGAGGTAGTTTGCTGAGCTTGAGAAGGATAAAGAAGGGGAAGATTTGAGATGATTTCCAGAGAAAAATAAGAAAAGGATGTTATTTAGCAGTTCTAGTTTAGAAGGTCCCGCCCATCTCTATTTTTAACATGAAGTCTTCTAGAAAGTATACATATGTATGTATGCAAGTGTATACATACATGTATTTATTATTTTATGATATATTCAAAATGATAAATAATTTTGTTTACTGTGGTAAATATTAAAAGATGAAGGTCCACTTTTCTTTTCTTCTAGATGTATATCCAGTTGTATCAGTATGATTTATGAAACAATTCATCATTTTCTCCTTTAATTGAACCATCCTGTGGACCATTTCCTAATTATGTAAAACAAACAAAAACCTGCAGGCCAAATGCACCTCACATGCAGGCTTGACTCTCCCTTTGTGCCTAGAGACTGCAATCTCTGTTGTACACCTTAGACATCTGCCTACTAGATGTTTATGCTTTCAGCTAGTTAAGCAGGGCCCCAAGCTCCACAGCTTCACGGTGTCCTCACCACTTTTCACTTTGGTCTGGATGCCATAGGCCTTTTAAGGATTGGGCCACAGCTACACAGAGCCTAGTAGAGGCTCTGAAGTACCCTGTTAATCCAGGAAATGACGTCCTGTTTAAAATGAAGTTTTCTTCTCATTTGTAGACTCTCATTGGGTGTCTAGGATTGGGTGAGTTTGAAATTGTATTTCATTATTCTCCTTGGTTTTGAATGGGCAGGTGTGGGTATGTGGGGATCCTTCGGAGTAGTCCTGACTAATGGAAAGGAGTGGTTGGAGTCCATAGGAAATGATTAAAGGAAGAGAGCTGTGTTTGTTTTCTGAGGTCACAGTAACAGGGAGCATGACTGGCACATGGTGGAAGTCTTTGTATTTTCTTTATTTTGGGCCAATATCAATTTTAATTGAACTGACTTAAGAGAATTATGCTTTTTGTTGTTGCTGTTTTTTTAAATTATTTTTCTGCTATCTGCTGGAACTGGAAAATGCAAATTTTGAACTCTTTTGGTATTACCAGTTTATAAGAAATGAGAATTCCATCAGTTTCCTTTATGTTTGACATCAAATAACACTTTGGCAGAGATGCATTTTTTTACTTTGTCTCAAGTAATCTGTTTCTTAAGAAATTTATCAGTGAATCTTGAGCCCAGCTGGGAAGAATTTACTACTCTTTCATACTGGAATTTGACAACTGAGAAGTGTTAGTATTTTAAAGGATACTATGAACCAAAAACTGTAAGTGTGATCTTAGTATGTTCTCATCGTTGTTTGGTATCAGAACAAGGATGGTTTGACACCATCTTGCATGTTGTTTTCAGTTGAAGGCATTTTATCTGAAGAAGAATGGTGGAGAATGTCTGGCGTAGAATGACTGGTTTGGTAGAAAGTTTGTAAGCTTCAAATCTTTTTGTATAAAAGATGTGCCTAAAGAGAAGTGAATTTTATCTTAAGAGCAATGATAGGATTGGGGATGTTTTTCTTGAAGAAGAGTTGTGGAGTAATACTAGAGCTTTCCTTAAACATTTAAAAATAAACAATATAGAAAAAGAATTATGATTATTCACTGTAGTTCCAGAAGATAATCTCACATTTTATCATTTTTAGGCTTCAGATTTCAACCCAACAAACTTACATGAGACATAGCCAGTGGCTAGGAGGCTGGGCTCTAGAGGCTAACAGGGTTTACATGCCTGCTTTGTCACCCAAGTCCCAATATAATGACTTTTAAAGTGATGTGATATTACTTACCTCATTAAACCTTTATTGAAATTAAGTAATTATGCATGCTAAACTCTTAGTACAGTTCATATGGCAAATTCAAAATAAATAGATATTTTCTTTAATAATGACCGTGCTCTCACCAAGGTCAAACTACCGAATGTAATAGACTATAGTTTTTTTTAATTTTTAAAAATGTTTTTATTTATTTTTGATACAGAGAGAGACAGAACTTGAGAGGGGGAGGGGCAGAGAGAGAAGGAGACCCAGAACTGGAAGCAGGCTCCAGGCTCTGAGCTAGCTGTCAGCACAGAGCCTGACGCAGGGCTTGAACCCACAAATGTGAGATCTGACCTGAGCCGAAGCCGGAGGCTTAACCAACTGAGCCACCCAGGCGCCCGTAGACTACAGTTTTCAATATCACAATATTTTGTATTACAAAATACAAATTATTGTCTTAGTATAATATTTTGAGAAGTTCTTTTCTTCTTCTTGACTATATCTCTCTCCTTGTTCTCTCTCATTTCTCTATAACCAGTATCCTTTGTAGATTCACCTTCATCTTTCTACTCATTAAATGTTGGTGTTTCCTAGTATTGGCCCTTTGCATTCTGGGTGGTCTTATCCATTTGAGAGCTGATGATGTACAAATTTGAATCCACAGTTTTTTGAAGTTTTAACTGCAGTGTATAAATCTTCTCCCTCGGTATCTACTTGGATATCTAAGAGTTTCCTAAAACTCAACAATTGATCACAAATCTAAACTTTATACTGCATTACCACTTTTAGTAAATGGCAATTAAGCTAGCACCTGGGAATTATTTTCCATTAATTTCTTTATCCAATGGTTGCCAAAGTACTATCAATTTAATTTTATTAACATTTCTTGAAGAAATCTTCTCATGTCTACTACTATTCAGCTTGCTTTCTTTCTTTCTTTCTTTCTTTCTTTCTTTCTTTCTTTCTTTCTTTCTTCCTTTCTTTCTTTCCTTTCTTTTCTCTCTTTCTCTCTTTCTCTCTTTCTTTCTCTGTTTCTTTCTTTCTTTCTTGACCAATGCAGTAGTCTTTGACCTGGTTCAATCCCCTGTTTCCATGGCTGCCAGAGTGGCCAGTTGCCTGTCCATATGGTCAGGTCAGAAAGACAATGGAAGCCTGGCCTCCAAAAGGGATGACCGTAGGGGGCATCGTGCTGAGGAAATCACTGTGGGAACTTGAGGGTGCATTAAAGTAGGACATGTCAAATCCCATCATAAAAAATGCCTTTGCAGGTTTAGAAGGTGATAAATTGGCAAGAATATATCCCCATGTGCTCCACTGAAATGACAACCTGGGTCCATAAAATGAGTAGACCTGGGGGCAATGCAGCAATGCAGAGATGGTTTAAATCTAGACGTATTAAATGTGTATCCTCTGAGGCACACTGTGCCATTAAGAGCTATTCTGTCTGCCAGCAAAAGAGATAGAAACTGCAAAGCTGGCAAGTGAGACCAATGCTGGTAGCCCTGGGGGTCTATAAATGGGTCCTGAAAGGGATAGATACTGACTCTGGACTGGGTTTTGCTACCTGCTGGTAAATGCACATCCTTAGAGTATCTTAATTAAACAACCAGAACAGAAGATATGACATCAATTTGGATGGCCGACTATCATTTCTTCAGAAAGAACTCATTTTATAGCCAATAATGGGGAGACCGATATCCTCCTCACACTACTAGATTGATAGAGAATTGGAATGGTGATTAAAACATTGGTTGTGTAAAGCAGGGGTGATAAAAGCATGAAAGGCTCACTTACACGCCTTCACAAGTATGTACTCACATGCAACATGAACATGAATGGGGCCAAAGGAGTGTGCCCACGAGATAGAGTTCTGAATTTTTCTGGTGGATCTGGAGAAGAGAAAGTGAGAAAGATGTTGGTATTGTTTTGTCTATATCATCTCATTTTTTTTTTCTTTCTTGATGCAGTGGTCAAGATTAGGTCTGTAACTGCAAGGGCTGGAGTTGGGGATGATTCCTAAACAAGAAACTCTAAGTATGTTTTTGACCTTTATGTCAGAAAGAATTCCTAAGGGCCTAGTAGACAAGGTCTCCAGCTGAAGCAAGGTGGAGGGTGAGAACAAAGATGGCACCCACCAGCTTCCATGCCCAGACAGCACCACAGCAGTCCCCTGGTGTTTGTCAAATCAGATGCATATCACTAGAACCAAGGCCCAAGTAAATGGGCCTCTCCCATACAAAGTCTGGCACCCTTGGATGACCTGGCACCCTGTTTATGCTCTGGGACCTGAAAAGTGTGAGTCCGCTGGCATGAGCCTTTTAAGAGTCATTTTTGAGGTCTCTGTAGTCTTCTGAATCTTGTGGCCATGAACCTCATTGTTTTTCAAAGTTGAATGTTTTGGAGGCTCATTTTTCAGGTGCATTTCTATTGGTGGGGATGCCTGATGTGAGGTTTGAACCCTTCAGTTTCCAATTTTTTGGAGGTTTTTTTTGCTGGTTTTTGAATTCTCTTTACTGAGTTTTGAGTTCTTTTACTACTCTGTCACTGCACTTGGGGTGGGGTTTATGGTGAGACTCATTGCAGGCCAGCTTGTCCTACTGGCTTCAGTATGGACCTTCATTAGCCTTATGCATAGAAGTCATTTAGCCTCTTGTTAGGTTTTTTCCCCCCAGAGGGAATTATTCTGTATGTAACCCTATACTTCATGTTCATGGGAAGTAAGGTCACCATTATGTTGCCATCTTGAACAGGAACCTAACTATACTTTTGTGGCTGTGGCTGTGATTAGAACCAAATGGTGTATTTTAGAAATTCTCACTGGTAAGCCATTGAGAACTACTGATATTTATTCCTTTATTACTAATGTTTGTTAACTATCCACTATAGGCCAGGGAGTTGTCTAGCTGCTATAAAAACAGGGAACAAAGCCCATGAGCCAATGGAATTTATATTCTAAAGGCAAGAGTCAATAAACATATTTTTAAGTAATGGCAGGCACCTGTTTCAAAGAGAAATAAGGCAAGGCAATAGAAAAGAGAGCGATCAGGTGTTGTTTTCCACTGGGAAACCAGGGCATTTTTCTCTGAGGAAGTGGCACGTGAAAAGAAACTTGAGTAAAGGAGAAGGAAACTGAGGGAGAAAAGCCAGGGAGGAGGCCATCACCATGGCCCTGGTAGAAAAACCAAGGACCACACCTGTTGTGTTGGCAGATGCGTTGTTGTGCGTTGTTGTGAGTACAGAGAGGACTTCAACACAGATTTACAGTGAAGTAAAAATAATGTATTTAAAAGTGCCATTCTGAGCATTTACATCAATTTTCTTACTTCATACCAGCTACAAAATTCAGGAGCAGAGATAAGAATTTTACATGCAAATCACAAAATTTAAAATGAAAAACCCATCTTCAACATAGAAAAAGTCAAATCCCTCTAAGGACTGCTGAAAAAGAAAACGCAAATTGCCACGTCTCCCCAACAAATGGTTGCAGTCAGTCACGTCATCATCAAAACACTGAATGAGGAAGAACCGTATGAAAGATGGAGACACTTCCAGCCACGTAAACTGCCTCTACTAATGGCTATGGTAATTATTTAGTAGAGACATAGAGCTTGTAGTTACCTTCCAATTTGTGATATGAACTATGTAAAAAAAAAAAAGGTAGGGTAATAGATTTTACAGTGTTGACCACAGCCAATGATAGCAAGGTTCTCAGAATTTTTTTTGCAATAATTACACATTTTATAGAGTAGTGCTTTATTTTTATCAGGCTTGTGTATAAATTCCTGTGATGTTAAAATCTTGTGTGTCCAAAAGGACCCCGTACCATTTTCTTTACCCCCTGCTTAATGGAGCGAATAACCGAGAGTCTATACATGCCCGCACATAAACAGCTTGGACATCTCCAAGGAATGATGAATGAGAATGTTTAATAAACTTAGTTCATTACCTACCAGGATGGAAGGACACGTGAAACTCATTTGGTGCCCAAATAGTAATCAGGGTTTTGCTGTGTTTTTTTGTTTGGTTGTTTAATTCTCTAATTCTAGACCTTCTGTATAAATTTGAGATACAAAAGGTGTAGCTAGCACCAAGACAAACCTTTGAAAAGCCCTAAAGCAAACACTTCAAAGAAAATCTGTTTCCCTGCAACACTGCACAGTGCCTAGCTGGCATGTTGTCAGCAAACAAGAAGAAACTCAG